>NC_064432.1:15600373-15965998 GCF_023375975.1 Astyanax mexicanus | reverse complement strand
AATTTAGTTTTAATCTGTACTTGTTTAATGTAATAATAATTACAACACTGTTCAAATGTGTAAGGCACTTTGGCTTCCTAGCTTCTTATCTGATCTATAAATGTTTACTCAGTAAAACAAAATGTATGTTAAGTTTTAATCTGTATTGGTATTTCTTACTATTATGCATTAATACATATGTTTTTTGATTTATATTTAATTTATATTGAATCAATTATCAATTCATTGAATACTCTTTTTATTTAGTATGATTTAATATATGATATATGATGGCATTG
Organism: Astyanax mexicanus; assembly: GCF_023375975.1. NCBI lineage: Eukaryota > Metazoa > Chordata > Actinopteri > Characiformes > Acestrorhamphidae > Astyanax > Astyanax mexicanus. The sequence continues at coordinate 15,965,720 of NC_064432.1, read as the reverse complement.
GTGTTGACATGGGCTCATTTATTATAAGTCTTAGTCTGGACTCTGACTTGATGTGTCTTGGTCTTGATCTTGACTTGGCTCTTGTTGTCTTGAGTCAAGATTTGTTCTCCAGACTCGCTCAACAATAAGATATTAACTGCTTTCTTTGAAGAAAAAAAAATCTCAATAGATTTTACTGTTCATGTCATTGTGCATTTTATTCTAAGAACTAAAAACACTTCTTGCTGAGCAAGATTTAAATAATGTGCTTATGTGCATAAAACCTCTGTACAGTACATTATATCTGTGCTGGTAAAATAACACCATATCCAAAAAATGCACCCATTAACAGCTTTAGCTAAATTACTATTATAACCACACAGATTGCACATTAAGAACTGCATACTAACTGTTTATTTAGACTTAGTGGCGAGATAATAAAGTGTACATGCTTAGAAAAACACTGCGGCACAGTTTTTATCTCATTTATATATTGTTTGACCGGGACAATATGTTCTTCTGATTAGACAGAACCTTCAAGCTCAATACAAACATCTGATCCTGCCACTCATCTCAAGACAAGAGAGGCTGCTTTCTGTAAACATGTCTGAAAGTGATGCATCTGAAACAATGAACCTTCCCACACTGATAAAGGAGAGAGATACGTACAGCTTATCCAGCTTGGTCCCGTTGAAAGCGTGAGATCTGATCTCGGTGAATCCATTCCGCACCAGATTCCTTAAGGAAAGAAACAGATGTTATAAACAGGGTTTGATGTCAATGTAGTTATGTATGAATGTTAGGAAGTTCACTTCCCAAACAACCCCAATTCATAGATATAGGTATCTATAAGTGTCTGAACACCCGTCTAGTACTGATGTAGCAAAATTATAGCAACCATCTAGCAGCAACCCAGCAACACCATAATAGCCACCTAGCAACTGCTGAAAAGTAAAAAAAAAAAAAAAAAAACTTTTTAACTAGTTTTAATTTATAACACTGTAAAAATTCAACAATGTAGAGATAACATTTGTCTGTAAATCTAAGAATATTGTAAAAATTTGGTCATAATTCAGTCAGATGATTTTTTTTATTATAGTCATTTCAAAACCCTTCACTAAATTTCTTCCGAAGCTCAAGAGTTGATTGCGTAATTCAAAAAATCCATAAAAAAACATGTACATCAGTTTGGATCTATGGTTATGTTGTTTGAAAAATAGCAATAGTCTACTATTTTGTCTAATATACAGCTCTGGAGAAAAATGAGACCACTTCAGTATTGCTATTTAAAGGTATATGTTTTTGAGTAAAATGAACATTGCTGTTTTATCCTATAACCCTGCTTTTTTATCCCAGTTTTCATGCATCTTGGCGTGTTCTACTCCATCAGTCTTACACACTGCTTTTGGATAACTTTATGCAACTCCGGGTACAAAAATTCAAGCAGTTGCAATCTTATTCTATAACCCTGTTTTTTGAGTCACAGTTTTCATGCATCTTGGCATTTTCTCCTCCATCAGTCTTACACACTGCTTTTGGATAACTTTATGCAACTCCTGGTACAAAAATTCAAGCAGTTCCGCTTGGTTTGATGGCTTTGATTATCTATTTTTCTCTTTATTTGAAATATATATTTGATATATATGATTTATAATCAATATCAAATGCAGGATTGGTCTCTACTCACATGTACATGTACTCCTTGGATATACCTTGGAATGCATTGGCTGGAATGCTGTTCATGTGTGTGTTGTCTGCGATCTCCCTTCATGAAAAACAAACAGAACAATAATAATTTGAGAAAAACTGCATATGTATTTCACATTCGCTTCATATTCAGATGCTTATTCTGAGCAGGTTTTAGTTTTAATAGACAATTCACTAGGAAATCTACAATGCTCTTTCCTCCCACCAATCTTACCCTCTCAGCAATCACCAAAGGCATATTTATAGCAAATTAACACAGAGTATTAGCTGAACCGGGCATAAATCCAGAGATACGCACTTCAGCTCTGCAGGTGCAGCTGGAAGGCTACAGTACTAAATCACTGCGGGATACAAATACTTACAGGAAGAAATATAGCTCCATCGAGGCGATGGTGGAGAGGTCTGGGAAATGCCTCATTCCTGTATTACAGATGCTCCTAAACACAACAGACCAGACAGGAATCAGGCACTGTATTACAGCTTAAAAAATAACTTTAAAAATATGGCTTGGTTAAATTGTCGTACAGGTATTTTAATTTGGGCAAGTCTGTGAAGGCACCGTTTTCAATGACCAGCAGCTGATTGATATTCTGTATTAAGCTGGAAAAAACAAAGAGAAATAGAAAAGAGAAATTAATTGCATGCATTCCGTCCTTGGTTTATATATGATATGATACAAGTGGGCCTGTCACAATATCTATGCTATCTAGTCTAACAATGCAGTCCTGCTCTTAATTGGAAACAACATTTATACATTGGAATTGAAATATACTTTTTTAAATGGTATTTATAAATAAATCAAGCACCTGTAACGAGCAATACTAAAGTCAGCAAATGATTTAGGTCATGTCCATACACTGTGTAATAAATTAATACTGTAATTGTTGTGAATGTCCTAAATACAAATTTGTGTTTTGTTTAACAAATATTTTTATTGAAAATTGTAGATTGTCTTACTAGAGGTTTGGGTGAAATACACATTTATTTTGATTTTGTAAATAGTATTTTCAGGACAGTTACTGTTTTTAATAACCTTAAGAATTAAGTTGTAAAGTTCCAACATTTGTTAAAGATTTTTTTGAGATTTTTTGACCAGACCTTAAGCAGGTCTGAAACATATCATCAATCACCAATCATCCAAATCAGATTTCCAGGCTTTATGAATTATCTGACACTTCAAATCTTATACAAATGTTTATCAAGCATATGGGGGCCTATAAGCAACTCCAGTGTTGCTTGCCTGTTCAGTGCCAGCTCAGGGGAACTGTGGAGGTCAATATGAGATATGCTCATAGGCTGGTAAATTTTAATTCCCTTATCACTGCGAATGTTTATAACAGTCAAGAGTGGTGGTACAGTGTTCTACTGTGCAGTGATGCTCTCAAACATAATCTTCATGGAAAAGTCATAAGAAGGAGACCTTGCCTGCACAAAACTAGTGTAATGCCATGTATTACCTATTCCAAGTACACGAGCGTATCTATCGTCATTCTGTTATCCCGTGACTTTTGGCATGCGAGTTAATATGTTGAAAGAAAAGAGATATTACTTACATTTCTTCGAGGCTGTGGATGGAGAGAAATGCCTCACTTTGTATCGTCCTGATTGAGTCACTCTGGGAAATTTCACTGCAGCAGAGACATTTTCATATGTTATTTTTGATAAGAAATGTATTCCAGTACATTGAAATAAGCAGAAAGACCAGCATATAAAAACAAGCTGCTAAATAAGCTGCTCTTGATGTGCCAATGATAATTCTGTCATCAGCTTTTTATCCCCTCCCCCTAAAATGACTCATCTAGTTGACATCATTTCAGTTAATTACAGAACAGTCCTACCCAATCAGGAACCACTTACACTTTAGCAGATTTTAAAATGTGTCTTAGGTGTTTGATGATGTAACGCCCTCCTCAATCTTTCAGAATGTAATCGCAGTCGGAATTGCCTTTTGTAGTTAAAACAAATGTCAGAGGATTCTGAGGTAGGCATTTGTTTTCACATGCTGAGTTTGCTTACTTACATGTCATAGGGCAGGAACTAGTATTGTGACCCATGACCTTTGTCATGTCCCATAGAGGCTTAAGAAAGCTGCAGTTTTTCTGTGAGATTTGCGTGTGGGGTTTTTTCCTGAATTGAATATGGATATTATGATTTCTGTCAGAGTCGCATGTTTATTTACATGGATAAGTTTAGCCAGACATTTCTTTTTATAAATAGATTTTATGTTGAATGGAGACTGAGACTGAGGTTTGAGAGTATATTTAGAGTGTATACGTAGAGTGTATAGCAATTTTGTATCAGCTATAATGTCGGGGACAAAACATGCTCTACTAAAATCTGGTATTATGATTGTTTCAATTTGAAGATCTGTCAGAAACTACGGTAGTTACATTTCTTTAGTTATGTGTTTAGTTAAGTCTCATTTGCACAAATTTGTACATTTAAATGATAAAACTTTGAATTTTGCTCAAGTTACGTTTTAATAGAAGAGGGATACTTTTACCTCAGACACAATTTTATCCATTACATTAGGTTTCTACTACATTTGTGTATTTAACTGTATTATTTTCTTTAGGCTTATTGTTTTGTATTGTTCTTAGGACGTCTAAGAAGTGATTTGAGTTGACCAACATTCACTACTTATTGCGTTTACTTGAACTCTGACTTCTGCTAGTATTGTTATTTTTATTATATTAAAAAAAACTACCACTAACTTTGTTTTTTTTTTACTACACATTATTCTTAGTGTCACCACTGTGACTATATAACTACAGAAATAGATTTATGTAATAGCTTAGTGAATTTTATCGTAGTCATTTATGTTTTGACCAAAGGAGGATGGGTCCTCCATTATTGTGCGTTTTGGTATCTCCCAAGGTTTCTTCCTATAGCATTGAGGAAGTTTTTTTTTTTTTTATTGACACTTGTGCCTTTGGCTTGCTCACCAGGGTTTCCCCCCCCCCCCTATTATTGATTTCTATAAAGCAAATTTGGATACTTTTACCTGACCAGTAGCATTTGATAACTAGTAATAAATACATAAATCAAGCATGGCTATACCTTCAAATAAAATCAAACAACATCTGTATAATATCCAACATATTAGGTTTTGTCTCCTGGGCCATTGAGAAAGACATTGAGGAAGGTCTAAAGTCTAAAACATTCTTGTTTTATCTGAGAATCTGATAAATATATTGGTAACGCATAAGTGCTGTACAATTTATCACCCTTTTAATTTGCTCTTTGCAAATTCAGCATGTCAACAGCCTGTTCTTTTAGTTTATGGATTAAGCTTAATACAAGACAGAGCTATTCATTACAGGCACGTTTACTAGTCTTAACATCTTGTTGCTGGCTCCCTGTGTACAAGGTACACTGTGTGACCTCAAACTCACATTCTTGACACGTTGAGGAGACCTCTGAAGGTCCTGCTGGCCACCTCTTTGAAAGGCAGATGCATCAGTCTTCTAAAAATACAAAAACACATGGCAAATCTTTAACTTCTGTGATTAGACATGGCTAAGACACATTTACTAAACCTGCTTTTGCCCAGACCTACTTTCCTACTTTCCCGGAACATTGGTGACATGACCTGGACAACTGGAACAATTGGAAACCCGTTTATCTAAGTCAAAGCCTGAACGAGAGAATTGCCCAATTTATGAAATAAAGTACACTCATTAATTCAGTATTCAGTCTGAATGTAAAGTGTTCCAGTCTAGAAAAACTTAGACTCTGTTCACACCTGGTCACTTCATGCGCATTTGACTACCAAGTGTAAATGCATGTGATCACATTTTAGCAGGATCCATTTTAGATACTAGTAACATGAACTGACCAGGTGTAAACATGGTCTTTATATAGGGGTATAAAAATGTATATAGATGTAAAGATTGGTGGCGGTCAGTGGATCCTGTTGTGTTTAAACCCTGCCAACTCCACAGCAGTGATGTGCTGTGTCGTTAAATATCACTGTTCTGATTGGATAAAAAAAGTTCTTAAACATGATGGTGTGCTTTTTATATATATATATTTTTTATATATTTATATTGTAAGCTTTTATCGTGAACTGTATCATATAGGCAATTTCTTGAATTAAACTTTACTTAAGCTTTAAGTCCTTTAGTACAGCTCTGTATGATCTAGGCACATTCTTCACAGACAACAGTACCAATAAATGTTTTTTTTAACAATCTTTTTTTTGGCAAAAAAAAAAAAAAAAAGAAAAAGCACAATTCATGTTTGTAAACTGACAAATAAACTATGGACCAATAGAAATTTTCTACAATCATCTAAAGCATCTTTTTTATTTTTATTTTTTTTTTATTTTTTTTTTTACAGTTTTGGCAAAAAAGAAAAAGCACAATTCATGTTTGTAAACTAACAAACAAACTATGGACCAATAGAAATTCGCTACAATCATCTAAAGCAAAAGGTTAAAGATGCATGTTTTCTTTAAGTTACTACTACTACCACTATTACTGTTGTTATTCTTATTACTACTACTATTATTATTTAAATTAACTTTTTCTTTGAAGTTAAACGACAAGATCTTTTAGACATTTATTTCACTACCCTCACTTGATTTCTAAACCCTTAATCACTAGTGAATGGACTCTGTGGTGCTGAGTTTTAATGAAAGTGTACTCACAGGCTGCTGATCCGGGGGGATGAGTTCTGGGTCTGAGTGTGTCTGGTGCAGGTCACTCTGTCCGGGCTGCAGCGGCAGATCTGAGGGCAGGAGAAAGTCCAGCCTCGAGCCCAGTTTCCCACACTGACCATAATCAGCAGCACCAGCAGCAGCACTGTCCGAGACACAGCCATAGTTCCTGTCCAGAGCTCCGAGCTCCTCTGCAGTTTCTTCCTCTCTTTCCAGGCGTCAACTACTGTCCACCCCTCACCACCACCACCACCACCACCATGTGCACCTACTGCCCAGAAACGCACTGCCTCTGATTAAGTGCACACTGCGTCACTGTACTGATAGAGCCAACCACTGAGCAAGACTGCCACCCTCTTTCTGTATCTCTCTCTCTCTTTCTCTCTGTATCCATCTCTCTCTATTTTTCTGTGTATCTCTCTGTATCTATCTCTCTCTCTTTATCTGTAGCACTCTCTCTATATCTCTCTCTGTATCCGTCTCTCTCTTTCTCTCTCTCTCTCTCTGTATCACTCAGTCTCTCTGCCTCTGTATCACTCTCTCTATCTGTATCACTCTTTCTCTGTATCTCCTCTTTCTGTATCACTGTCTCTCACTTTCTCCCTCTTTCTGTATCCTCTTTCTCTCTCTGTGTATCACTCACTGTCTCTATCTTAGTTTCTCTCTTTGTATCTGTCTCTCTCTCTCTTTGTCTCTGTATCTGTCTCTGTGTGTCATTCATTATCTTTCTGTCTCTGTAGCTGTCTGTCTTTCTCTCTCTTTGAATCTGTCTCTCACTCTCTCACTTTTTTTCTCACGTCTCTCTGTATCTAGGTTCTAGCTTTAGTGGATCTGTATCAAGCAGCCTGGATAAACTGCTAAACATAGCTGAGGAGTGCTAGTTCACTGTTGATTGTTGCTGACTATGTTGTTGTTTATGAACCTCTTAATATAAAGGGTCCATGATGGTCCTCATTTTTATTGTTGTTATTAGTCTTATTTCCCAGGTCCAAGCTGTTATGCAACCTTTTATTTCCCTGTTAAGGTACACAAAGGTAATGCTAGTTTCACTAAATGTGTGGAACAGCAGTAGCATAGTGTTGGGTAAAGGGGGGGGGGGGTGGTATCCAGCACGCTACTGCCACTGTAGCAATGTTGGAGGACACTGGTAGTCAGTGTGATGCTGCTGTGGTGCTGATGTTGAGCAGCTGGTAGTTGGCGCACTGGCGTAGTAGTAGTGATGTTGGATATGGGATCATAGCTGGCATGCTAATGCACTGGAGTTATGGTCAGTAGATAGTATGACGGACATCTTTTGGTTTCCTAAAACTAGGAGCTCAATGGGCAAGAAATCCACAACCTTAAACACTAAGCCAACACCAACCCAGGCCTCTTCTTTAGCAAGAGTTCCATGAAGGCAATGGCACAAAACCTCTTTTATAGCAAATCATTTGTTTACGATTACACAATTCATATTGTGTTAATTGTATGCGTGTGTGTTAATTAGATTTAAGTAGCTTAAATTAGACAGGAGTCGCTATGAAAATTGTGCCCTGGCTTGTTGGATGTTCAGCAAAAGATAGTGGTGAAAGATAATGATTTTAATTGTTATTCTTGACATTTTCAATTTAGCTTCAACTGCTGCTTGCTTAATTGCAGTGTTTAGTGAGCCATTTTGTTTCTCACTTCGGTCACAGGACAAGGAAAATCACTTTGAGTCTTTACAATCGCTTAAATAACAGCAAACACAGACATTCTCACATTAACACGTACTATTTTCAGTCATATGCTTTTGAATATCTCTGCAGAATCACCTTGTAGGATAACACAGCCATCCTCTCCTTGGTGTCTGTTTAGACTGATTCTTATCCTCTGGTTTTATTGTTTTAATAATAATAATAATAATAATAATAATAATAGTGTTTTTTTATGTAGCTCAAGGTTGTTCAATGGAACATCAATAAACAAGCATCAACAAAGCACTCTGAAATGCGATGCTGAGAGTCTGATGTTCAGTAAAGTTTAAGGGTTAACTTTACCTGGCACTTAGTGCTGTATCTTTACAACTAAGGCTGTAAATCTCTGAAAACATTTTGTCCTTTGAGTTTTAGGACTGTTTAGAGTGTTCTCTGCTGCAGTGCTGTTAGCCAATCAGAGGCGCCATGTTTGCATGTAGGAATATTCATGAGCAAAAGCCGGAATCCTGTCTTTCTTCAGAGACCAGTAATTCAGTGAAATAAAACAGGGCTAAACAGAAACACCGGAGCAGTTTATTCTACAAAAAAACATCTTACATGGCAGTCATTCATAATAAAGACCATATTTTAAAATGAATGAAAAAACGATGGAATGAAACCTTTTAAAGATCAAAATTGATCTAACATTGAAAGACTGCACCCCTCTCCATGACTCCAAGCCTTCTGGACTTGTGATTTATCGCAATAAGGTTTACATTCCTAGAAACCATTGAGACGAGGGTAATGTATGGCTATTAATGAGGTAAAAAGACTAATAATGATGTGATTTTAAAAAGGTGATGTTAACAGATGATTTGGCACAAGTGGGACCTACTCAATATTAGGCAGGTGGCGTTATTGTTTATAGCTGATCTGCATTAAAATGGATGTTTATTACTGCACATGACTCCTAAAATAAGCAGAATTTGCAATGCAGTAAAGATCACCTGACATTTGTCAAATTATTGTTCTCCAGTTTCATAAGATAATTGAACAAATGTACAGTCAGGCCATAGAGGGTTGGTAATTCTTGATGAACTGGAATAACACAAGGAACACCAGTACAGTTCCCCTTTTACTATAATACCCCAGCTATAAACTGGAGTGTAATTACCCTGAACAAATGGATATCAACAAAAAACACCTAAAAAAAATCTGTCCGGCTCGCTGGTTGTTTGGCTTCCCTAAATATGGGCTTCTGAGTGCAGCTGGTACCGGTTGTTCCCAAAGCTGCTTTTTTTTTTTTTTTTTTTAACAAGCATAGCAGCCTACTTTCAACCAGCCAAAGAAGAGGTGGATTAGCGGGAATAACAAGATGTGCCTTCATATTGTAACAACACTACTTCAACTGGAGGGCTTGTCATTTACTGGAGCTAATTAGTTGGACCATATTTGTTATAATCTGTTACCTCTTCTACAGAAGCAAGTGTGGGCATCTCATATTTATTTTCCAGAAAATGATTTTGGCTACGTGTTTTGTTTTATACGTTCAGGGTCCATATGGTCAGGAAAAACCTGAAAAAAAGTCATGGATACCCAGAACGTTTTAGAGAAGTCATGGACATTTGAAAAACTAGTTTCTATTTATTGAATGTTTTGGTTTAAAAAAAATATATAATGTTTGGGTAAATCTGTCAGCTATCTCTTAGCATTAGTTGTCTATCTGGGTCCTATTCAGACTGTAGTTTCAGCTTCAATTATATAAATGTTATTCAGCTAGTAAAACGTGACGTTTTAAAGTATTTAAAGTATTTTTAGGACTATTAGAACCAGTTTTGACTTGGAAAAGTCATGAAAAAGTCATGAAAAATAATTGGTTGAAAAGTGTATAAACCTGACCTTTATTTCCTTTGTGTGTATTGAAAGAACAAAACTGTGAAAATGAAAAGAACACAATTACTGGCACCTTCAACCTAATATTTGATTGCACACCCTCCGGCAAAAAAAAAATCGCTTTCTATTTTTGTTTCTCCGAGCAGCAATTTTAAGATCTCTCCACAATGGGATTCTGACTTTGGGATTCTGACAGAATCCACCCTATTATTTTGCCTCAAAATGAAAAACACTTTTGAGGACTGAGTGTTTTTTAACCAGTTTAGCTTTTAAGCCTAGTCCCCACTCACTTCCCTGGGTTTGTCTTTGTCAAGCTTTAGCAATAAAAAAGACAGTGCTTTCTCCTCCTAGTTCTATTTTTAGCTCAAACTGGCAATCGTGTGATGCTCAAGTCTCATTTATGATGTTAAATATGGGTATAGATGATGGTCTGTGCACTTAATTAATTGAATCCGTATTTGTACATGTTCTCTGAAAGCTTAAGGATATGGTTGGAACAGAGCAGTAATCTTGGGGATGTTTGGGGGGGGGGGGGGGGGGGTATGCAGCGTAGAGGGGGCGCCAAATCTAAGCTCCACATAAATTTCCTCTCCGGACATACAGCTTGCTGTTTTGCGGAGCACACAAGCGACCCCCCCCCCCCCCCCGACTGAATTTAACTCCCACAGTCTCAGCCAGTCACCTCATTCACCACACAGCATGTCACTCACCTTGTCCACAGTGTCTGCCTCTTTGTAAAAAACTAAATATCTATTGAACCATTGAACAATTTGTCTATGATAGGTTTAAAAATAAAGAAAACGTAAAAAAAAATTAAAAAAGGAACCAAAACCCTTAAAAAAACGTGGAATAACAGTTCAGGCTAACTGCTGCTCTTATAATAACATTTAAGAACATGGCAAAAAAACTAATTTATGTAATTCATGTAAAAATGAAGTTATTGTAAAAAAGTAATGGCCTATTTAAAAAGCAACAGAAGTTGTTCATTTGTAACCTTTCTAACATATTTAGGGTGTTTTTTACTCACTTAGTTCACTCCCACAACCTTATTCCTTTACAGCTTTAAAACCATGTATTATGCAAATTAGGTGTTGACGTCATTTAGCCAGGTGTCCTGGTTTACCCAAATGAAAATATGGTCACCCTATCTGAACTGCCTTTGAGTGCATTGATGCATTTAGAGTTAAGAATACCACTTCAGCAAAGTGATTGACTATATCCGAAGCAGTTCCTTTAAAATCCGAATTGACGTCAGGAGGGGTCAGGGCGTAAATCTGCAGGGATGACAGTGACAGGCTCTGAAGGTGGAGAAAGGGCAAGGTAGAGCATGTTAGCTTGCGGTAACATTCTTGTAAGAAACACAGTCATGCCATTTTGCCAGTCAATCAGCATTAGTTATGCCTGAACCTTTACACACTGAGGTGTCAGCACCTGAAATAGAAAAGGGCACTTTGACCGCAGCCGAGGAGGCCCACTGCTTCTGACGCAGAGACAGACTCTTTTGTCAAGCTGAAATCATTAAGCCCTCCACTACCTATTGTCCCTCGCTGCTTGGAGTTCTAGAAACCAAGCACATGGCCCTCTAAAAAAGGCTGATATTTACCTGGCGCAAAAACAAAAATGAGGAACCAACTTGACCATGGCGGGTGTCTGAGCGCCGACCTCGCTGTTTTACAAGGTAACACGGTGCGGCCTACTTTTAACAATGACACATCACCTTTTGAATGATCTGCTCCATTGTCGTGGCTGTAGAGAAACTCAGCCACACATGATAGCTATTCACTGTGCCAAGAGCTTGTATTATGTATGAGTCAGAAAAAGCTTCCCATTTTCGCCTCAGCAGAATGACAGCCAGCATCTTACTTAGTACCGGCTTTAGCCCTCAAAAGCTAATATATCTAAGTTGATAATTTTGCAGACAATGAAGAGTATGGTCTGGGTGGTTTCTGGTTAGCATGTTAAGCTTATTGGATGCATTTATAATGTCACCATGCTGGTGTGAGACATTTCAATTAGGTATAAAGAGGCAGGGTCTATATAAGTCTATATAAGCCCACAATTGTATCACTTACATACAGTAACTGCATTGGTATAAAAATTAAACATTATTTCCACAGGGCCCTAAATGTAACCCTATGGAAATCTGCATTCAAGATTTGCTAAATCAAAACCCTTTGATTAATAGCTGGAAAATAAACGTAGGGAAGTCAAAATATACATTGGTATGAAAAAGTCTGGGCAACCCTAATCATTTTCAGGATTTTCCTGTTCTTATAAATTATTGGATCATAAATTTCAGTTCATATCATATAGCAGATGAACACACTGATATTTGAGAAGTGAAATAGGCTTTAGAAGCTTATAGGATTTACAGAAAGAAGTTGCCACTCTTCAAAGAAGATGCAAAGTGAAGAAAAACGTGCTACCCTTTCGCATAGTTGGATTTACCTGTGTATGTAGGTCAAAGGTCAGTGAGCTTACCAAACTAATTTTGTTCTCCAATAATTAGTGCTAAAATATTCAAATCAATAAAATGACAAGGGTGCCCAAATCTACCATATGCACCTGCATATGACTTCTCAAATATCACTGTGTTCCTCTGCTATAAGATATGTTTAACTGAAATTGCTGATCCAAACAACCAATGATTTATAAAGAAAAAAAATCTGTAAAATTATCAGGGGTGCCCAAACTTTTTCATACCACTGTAACATACAAACTCAAGACCTTGGAGATGTTCTGACCCAGTCATCACAATCTAGGTCTTGTTAATGTGCCTCAGGTTCTTTAGCTTGCCTGTTTTCTTGCTGCCTAATTGATCCGTTCCTGTTGATAGTTGTCACTATAACTGAGGATAATCACTGTCTTCCACTTCAGCTGTCAGTGGTGTTAATGTTATGGCTGATATGTTTAATCTCTGGAATAATAATAGATACAACCACTTCTACATAAAGTATATTTGCTGTATTTTTGCTCAGTTACAAACAACATCCCTCAAGGTCCTGTTTTTGAAGGATGTTTGAATCTAGCAACAGGACAGTTTCAGGGTCCATGTACATGACAACTACAACAAACTGCAAAAATGCTGTATGCACCCCTTTTTTTTGCTATACTGTCTTTAATCACAAGGTGGCAGCACAGTAGCTCAATAAATAAACAAATAGAATAAACAGTGGAAAGTGTTAAATGCTGGGTGCATTGCTAAATGCTGAAGGCAGCTCATCAGATGAGCACTTTTTTTATGGCCACTGATGTGCCAGACATTTAAGAGCCACTTATCTTTGCAACTGAATGCATGGAAAACATGCAAAAATATATATTTTTGTCAGTGCTAAGGGATCTATCACATGCTGTATTTATTAATTTAGAGATGATTAGTGTTCAGCTTGAAAGGTTTCCTGCTGAGTTTGAGGCTGAATTTCAAGAGGTGAACAAAATCATGAGAGCATCACATTAATTATATACAGCTCTGGAAATAATGAAGGGACTTCAGTTTCTGTATCAGTTTCTCTGATTTTGCTATTTATCGGTATATGTTTAATTTTGAGTAAAATGAACATTGTTGTTTTATTCTATAAACTAGGTAAAACATTCCTTCCAAATTCCAAATAAGAATATTGTCGTTTAGAGCATTTATTTGCAGAAAATGAGAAATGGCTGAAATAACAAAAAAGATGCAGAGCTTTAAGACCTCAAAAAATGCAAAGACAAAACAAGTTCATATTCATAATGTTTTATGAGTTCAGAAATCAACATTCGGTGGAATAACCCTGGTTTTAATTACAGTTTTCATGCATCTTGGCATGTTCTCCTTCACCAGTCTTACACACTGCTTTTGGATAACTTTATGCCTTTACTCCTGGTGCAAAAATCAACTAATCAGCTCATTAATAAGCTCTTTCAGAGTTACAGTACTGTGGAATGTGTTAAAGCAGGCAATCCTCTAAAATCGGCCTGGGCAGGGGTGTACCAGGACCAGGATTAAAGAACACTTGGTACATAGCAACATGGTACCTATATTGGTACCCCACCTATGGATATCAGTGATGATCCTCATTAGAGTTAATTATGGGACAAGTACAATTCCTAGAATCCCCAGAATTCCAAAATCCAAACATAGTCCCACTTTTAAATCACACACAATAGCGAATAGTTAAATCGTGCATTCCTCAAACAAAATAACGCGACTGCAGTAAAATCAAACCACTTTCCGAGATTTCCAGAGCTAATGCTTTTGAAGAGCACTCAGGGCCTGGCCATGTAAAGAACTGTCGAGTGCTTTAGTAATATGAAAATAAACATGCCCTTGATTATAAAAGGTCCACATGACATTTAAAAGCCTCTTAAATAGTTCTCATTGTTATGTTGTAGACCACCAGGCAAGGGCAACCCAAACAGTTATCTGCAGTTTTGCTATAGAAGTTTCCATTTTCGACTAAATTTGTCTGCCATATACGCAGTCAAGTCACAACATTATGACCACCTCCTGTTTCTACACTCACTGTTTTTCAGCTCCACTGAACAGATTTGAGTACGTTGAAGCACTGTAATTACAAATTTAAATACAAATTATAAATGCATGTTTTGTTATCCTCTTTCCCCACAGGGCCACCATAGTGCAGGTATTATTTGGGTGGTGGATCATTCTCAGAATTGAGTGACACTGACATACGAGTGGATCAGACACAGCAGTGCTGCTGAAGTTTTTAAACACTGTGTCTTCTCACTTCTACCTGTAGATGTAAAGCCAGAGACTGAAGCTCTGAATCTGTTGTTGCATGGTTTACAGTGTTGGTCTCTTTCTAGTTCTTCATTTGTGTTCAAAGGATGATGCCCACAGACACAGGATGCTATTGACTGGATATTTCTGGTTGGTGGAATATTTTCAGAACAGCAGTGACACTGAGATGTTTCATATAAAATCTGCAGTGTCTTTTGTTCTCCAGAAGGTGGCTCCATTGTATTAATCACCACTCTTTTTTTTTAGTTTGCGGTGTGTTTTTTTTTGTTTTCCCCTCTCTCATTGGTTCTGGATTATCTCAGAGAGATGGCAGCTGCTCTTTGATCACTTATTCATTTTGATCCAGAGCTAACAAATAATAAATGGCTGGAATATGAGGCAGAGGCCTGTGGTTCCTGTAGATGTGGGGTAATTATAAAGCGATTTGAGGAGGTGTCGAAATTCCCTGTTGAGTGTCATGAGAGCCACGCCTCTTATTTCCTAAGTGCTTCTCTTTTATTATTTATTTTATATTTGAATCTTTTTAAAGATGGTTTTGTAAATATAGGGATTGGCTCATCCTTTAGCAAAAAGTGAACTGCTGATTACAGGCCTATTTTTCTTAGGTTTTCTTAAGTGTTATGGCAGTTGTCAGAAAATGCCTAGGCCTAGTGTATGTTGATGTAGATACTGCACTTTTGGTTATGTTATCTCTTGATTATTTCCTTAATTGTTTAGCATCATAAACTTAGCATCCTTCTAAACAGCTCAAGATCCAGAGACAGAGTATAATGCAAGGAAATAACTACTAGGTTTGATAAAAATACAAACTGATTGTTAGCTTAGAGCCCAGAAGGACTACAAGACAGATGCTGAGCTGCCTAATTTCCTTTCATTTTCCTGAACTGGTAGCTAAGCACTGAACTTCAGCTAAGGGAAGCTGTACAAAAAAACTCATACATTTTAATTTATTTTAGCATTCAACTTCTCACATTCATACAAAGTGGTCCATGTACAGCTGGGTTATTAAAGTAGTGAGTATGTAGAATTTTAGATCCAAACTAGTGCTGAGAAATTTTGTTATGCTAATAAAAACGGCCATCACTCAAAATGGATCGGCTGTCTGACCACAGCTGGTTAGTAGGAAAATCAGCAGTAACTAGTGTGACAAAAGTGAAAGTTTGACAGTGTATTGATGCAATTTATGCTACATGTCCTGGCAGAAGGGAGCGGGCAGTCAACTCTCTCCAGTGTATTTAAAATGGCCTGCAGTAGTTATTTAACACATATGCTGTGATTTAATACTTGCTGTTCCTTTTACAAATCTAAAGTCATATTAGGTCAAAGATGGTATTAGCGTGGGGGCCACTTACTGACTGAAATATGAACAGGAGGTTTGTTTATAGATAAAGTCTAACCCTTCAACAAAAGAGCCAGTCAGGTTTACTCTTCCAAGGAAAGCAGAGGAGGGTTGAGCTAGTATTGAAGCCCACCCTCGATGTGGAGATCTGCGCAAGTGCAGTAGCCATAACAAGTCAAATGAAGTGAAGTGAAGTTACTTAGATTAGGCCCAACTATTTACATAAACAGGAACTTTAGCTTCAAAACTGTTCCCTTCAAATGTCCAATGAGTTTCATGTGCACTGTCCTGACCTAACCTCTTCATCAGGACTCCCGCTGTTAGTAAGCTGTGTTAAATAAAGCAACTCAAAGAGAGAATTTTCCTGATCTGTTAGCTCCCCTCCACACTTCAGCATTTTGAATATCAAAGGTTTTAAAACACAACAACTGGTGGCAGCTGAGCTGCCGTGAAGTCTGAGGTGTCAGCTCCTTCCTTTTCAAGTGTTAACAGATGCAAGCTCTGTGAAACAGTGTTTTACAGGGATTCGGAGAGCGTTCTAAATGTGTTCTGATGCACTTGTCGCAAAGAGGTTTTATCTGTCTTTATCTAAGAACCGAGTCTGAAGCTGGAGGTTGGATAAGCTTATGGCCTCTTGAACTGGTGCCACGATCTGACCAGCTCACCACATTTTGTGCAGTTCAGCAGTACAAAGGGTTCAATGAAGGGACATAGTGGCCCTTGTTGAGCATGTTATGTTATGGTTTCAAATCTGACTGAGCACAAATTCCACTGAGAGTTTTGTTATTGATGTTTTCATGGTTTTATTTATGATGTATCTGTACTGGTGAATGGATACTGTACTGGAGGTGGATTGCCTGTATGACCTGAAAGGGATAAGCTTGCTGACTAACTTGCCTACAACATACAGTACAATATTCTACCACAGAAACACAGTCTCTTTTATTTATTTGCTTATTTAAAGGCAGCATGGGGGAAATGCTCAAGCTTAGATACCGCTAATGTTAGCATGTTTCTGTATTGGGACCTTCAGGCCCAGGCAGTTTGTAAATCTATGTGTATATTCTAATATGCACTTGGATTTGTGCAGCTTTGATGGATAAGAGCTGCTTTTCTTGAAGATACCAAAACTATTCAATTCTGTTGGTGTTACCAACTCTTTAGAAACTTAACTGAATCAAAACACATCAGTTTCAGGGTCAGTGCCGCTGACACTTGGGCTTTTGGAAAGCTGTGTATTTTTTTTTCTTTCTTTTTTTTTTTTTTTCTACAACCTTACAGTGTACAATAAGTCAATCCTCTCTCCACAGAAAAGACCTGAAGGCCATATTTAGTTGTTATTTTTTCAGGATTGTTTAGGCTTATATTTTATCTCTGCTCAGTTTTCTCTCATATCTAGAGTACACACTTAAGGCGGAGTGTTTTTTTTTCCTTTATTCTTTTATCTATGGCAGTAGTTCTTTATAGAAACATGAAAACTTACCTATAGAAGCATTTAAATGCATTTAGATGTTTATTATTTGTTACATTGTAAAACATCTGTTGTTTGTAACTAATAAAGGGACATTATCAACAGAATACAGTTGTAGTATGTATGATGTAAAACTATTATTATTATTAGACTATCATACTATCATTTTATAAAAACAGTGTTTACTTGCCAGTTGAAACATTTATAATGGGAACTGAACATTTAATTGTTGGCATTTATTCTAACTGCTTTTAGTACACAACCCTCCTTCCAAAACATTAAATGCTTTATTAATATATATTATTATATAGAAATAAGCATATTATACAATATAAGGGTATTATATGAGTGTGAACTAGTTGAAAGCTTTGTTGAATAGGGCACTCTGAGAAGCCCTGTGAATTCCAGCAGAGAATTAACTTTGAAATATATCATCGTCAACTGTCAGACTCTGGGTTTGGCAGTTGCCAGGAGAATAGTATTGTAAAGTTTGGTAGAGAGGGGATTTTAATGGTGTGGGGTTGATTTCCAAGAGTTAGACTCGGCCACTTAACAGTAACAGTGAAAGGAATTTCTAATTCTTGATGCTTGAATTTTCTTTCTTTCCATTTACACTATACACTATACACTTTCATAGCCACAGGTATATAAGGTCAAACCATGATGCTCCCTCCACCATGCTTTACAGTTGGAATGTTTGTTGGTGGTTCACACCATTTTTTTCCTCTGAAAAACTCACCCATTTAAATCATTGAATTCAGGTGTTCCTATCACTTCCATAGCCACAGGTGTATAAAACCAAGCTATATCTCGTCATGCAGGCTGCTTCTACAAACATTAGTGAAAGAACGGGTCGCTCTCAGGAGGTTAGTGAACTCCAGCGTGGAATGAACTACAAAATATGCCATACTCAACTGTGACTCACCCAATGGATGAAATAAAGGGAGGGCTGGACTTAAATTCCCATCAGAATCTGAATAAAACATTGAAATCTGAGGCTGTTTCAATTTCTGTGAAAATTTCATCACATGTTCTGATTACGTCTGTCTGTCTGTCTATCTATCTATCTATTTATCGACAGCATTAACCATCACATATCGTATTTAATTCTAACGCACTTCCACCGACTACATCTCCAGCTTTGACTGCATGAAGAAATTCACATTTTACAGACTTTCCAGAACTGGAGTCAAAGTACAGCCAATAAAATGTCACCTGGGATTCCCATCTGAACCCCCCTAGCTGGAAAAAAAAACTTCCCCGAGTCTTTAGGTGAGAGGTGCCAAATGATCTCCTCTTCTTTGCTTCCTCTGCTGGATGCTGCTCAGCCAGAGTGTTCTTTGAAAGGGGGATTTAAGAAGGATAATCTATTTCTCTGAATAAGGTTAACAAATGCAGTGGCCCAGATTTTATCTGTTGGAATCTCTGCCCAGGCCCCAGTGAGCACATCCCTGCCAGCGCGGTGGACAGAGCCACAAACACACGCCTGCCTCTGAGCCGGGGCTGATGTCTGAGGGTGTGAGATGAGGAAAGTCTAGATAACATTGATCTTATACACTGATATGCCAAATATGATGAGGCAAAGGACTAGTATTAGTACTAGTGTCCCGTGACTTTTGTCATGTCTCATTTAGGATAAAGAATGTTTTACTGACCTGTGGGATATATATGAGAGTGGTAATGCCTCTTATGACTTATTCTGGGTACACGTGATTCTGTGGATCCAGTAATGTTCAACACATCACCTTTCTATGAGCACGCTGGCCGGTGTTCAACCTCACTAACAAGATAACACCTAATAATGTGTACAGGTGTGAGTTGTCTCCTCAGATAGCATTTACATAGAATTTACATAATCCCTGGCCCTTGAATTTTGACTTATCAGTGTTTATTCATGTTCACACGGCCATTCTCAAGAGATGATCTTTTTTAACCATTCTTCAGATTATTTACTTTAGTGTATTTTGGGTCATTGTCTTGTTACATCACCCATCTTTAGCTTGAGGTGATGGACTGCTGCCCGTATATTCTTCTTTAACTTCTTTTAATGAGCTGTTTTGCCCTGTAATGGATGTTTTCTTCCACCTGATGGCGAATTTGCTCTTGAAGAAGTCATTAACACAGTGGCTCACTTACATTTTCTAATCTGCATTGTGCATGTCTACCCAGTGAGCTCATCTAATTTTGTTAATGGAAATACCTTCTAACAGGTTACTTACTTTTTCTAGCCTGCTCTATACATGTTAACTCAGTGTTTTCAATACAAGGCAAACAGTACAGCCTTTTGTGTGTTATTAGTTTAGTTAAATTGTGTTTGTCTCTAATTGTGAGTAGTAAGAAAATGAACAGACTCTTATTTCTATTAGAAAACACTAAAATACTACTATGAAATTCTTTCCAGAGAAGAAAATAAATTATATATAGTGGGTGATGTGTTTTTTTAAATGAGCTAATATGTTTTTCCACAGTGCCATCATTCATATTACAAGCATAACACAGCTCAATGACCAGTTAAATTAATAAACAAATACATTTTTGCTCATATCATGTTTGGCCAGACAGCTGCAAACAAACCCTCCACTCATGAAATTTAAAATTTTGGGTGAGAGGCTGCATTGACGTGGTCCGTAACAAAGCCTGCCTAAAGGTCACACAATAATAAGGGAGAGGGCTTTACACACACAGTGGACATGCAGTGCAGGGGGAGTTAATGATTGTCACTGGCAACTTCTGGCTAGGTTGTCCATGTTAACAAACAAGCAACTTTTACTGGCTTTCAAAGGACTTAACAAAAGTCATTGGAAATGATATTAGTTGCTGTCCCATGACATTTGGCATGTCAGTGAACATTAGAGAGAGAGAGAGAGATTCACATCAAATGATAGTGTGACTATAGGATGAATATATTAATATAACAAAACACACAAACACGTTAAAATAAAAAAAGCAGCAAAAGGTAAATGATAATGTAATATTCAATTTCATTATCACACAATTGCTGCTTTCTGAGGAGTTAATCACTGTAAAATTTAAATTAAACAGCTTATCATATTGCTGCAGTGTAAATTAACTCGAGCATAAAGGTGCTACAAACAGTTCTTTGAGGAACGTGATAAAAAATAATTGTTTCTTCCACAAAGAACTATTTTGTGAAAAGGATGTATATGAGTGTGAGAAATCAGTAAAAAAAGATTTCAATTAACATATGACCAAACTCCAATCTTTTTCATTGTGTGTGACACAGGCGTGCCATCTGTTTGGCAGCGTAAAGGACAAAAAACACATTAAATATTAATATTTTCAATTGTGATTAAGGCCACTTTAATATGTGGTACTGAAATCTGATAAAGCGTCCAAGAACAGAGGCAGCAAGACAGACGAAAACCATAATGCTCCCTCCACCATGCTTTAAAGTTGGAATGTTTGCCGGTGGTTTAAACCGTTTTTCCTCTGATGTGCATTTATCCTGAGAAGTTCCACATCTGTCTATAGAACATTTTCCCAGAAGCACTGCAAAGCGTCCAGATGGTATTTAGCAATCTTGAGATGTGCTACAGTACAATATATCTGCTGTTCCCTGGGGAGTAGTAACTGTCCTGCATGTTCTTAATTTGTAGACATTCTGTCTTACTGTGAATTGATGTTCTGTACACATTACCAGTATTTTATAAGTGTGTACCAGCTTTTTTGACTCTCTATAAGCATATTTTGAGGCCTTCTGAAAGTATTTTATCTTTGTTTCTTATTTTCTTCCTGCTATGTGAAGGTTCTTCAAACAGATATCTCTTTTACAAAAATATATTTTTATATAGTTCTTTATATAATTCTTCTATTCCATCAAGAACCTTTGTAGCATCTTTTTTTTTTTACAGTAAAAAGCCCAATGAACACAGATGATCAGATCTTTTGAAAATACAACAATCCAAATATAAAAGCATTTTGACAAAAAAAAAACCTGGTTTAAATTTTAATCAAATCCATGCTTGATTAAAATGAAACAGAAGAGTTCTTCTCCGAACCCGTTTCCATTTTTCACAGTGAACTCAGCTGCTCGCCTATAAATAGTTGGTGAGGTGGGGGACCAAGCACAGCTGGATGAGTCAATGTGGCGCTCATCTGTCAACGCCTCAAAACCCCCTGTCTCTGCCTGTAACATGCATGATGACCCAAATTAATGGCAGAGTGGCAACTGACTGCACCGCAGCACAAGACAAATTCAAAGCATGTAACAATAATATAAATGGGTCCCTTCTCTGCTGAAAATATCTGAATGCCAGATGCTGGTGTTTGAAGTGATGTCAGGACTCGCTGTGGCTCTAGCGTTTATGATCATTTCTATATATTTGTTGCATTTCATTTCAAACTCCAATGACTACATTCCATAATCGAATCCTCCCAAACCATAGAAGAAGGGGGTAATATAAAAAAATGGGTTCTGCTTATTATTTTAAAAATAAAGCTGAAGGCCAGAGACCAAAGTTGGGCTAAAGTGGGTGCAGCAAAATTCGCCCCACTTATTATAGTGGGCTCAAACATATTCTCAGAGGTGGAAAAAGTACTTGAGTAAAATTACCTTTACTTTGCGCACATCTGGAGTTTGACGTGACGTGCAGGTCATGCATCAAATACAAATTAATAGAGGGTCTGAATGGTATATGTTTATACTTGATATCCATGCACAAGCTTTCCGGATGGCGCGATTTATCTGTTTGTTTGTTTTTTTATGTTGCCGGAATGAAATATGAGTAACGAGGCTATTTTAATTTAATTTAATCATTTTTTCATGCCATTTCTTTTATTTCAGACATTTTATTTTTTACTCAGTAAGGGGGAGTTTTCCAATGTAGCAAAGTAAATTACTTGGGTCAAAATGTGCTTGAGTAAAAGTAAAATTACCTATTTTAAAAAGTACTTTAAAATTTACGAACTTCTCATAAAATCTACTCAATTACAGTAACGTGAGTAAATGTAATTCCTTACTTTCCACCTCTGCATATTCTTGGTAATAAGCCCGGTCTACCCGATAGCTCCTGTGATCCTACACAAACAATGTGTATTCATATAAGTTTAGGAGCCTTAACTGTTCAGGTAAATGTGTAGATTTTGGGTTTTGCTACATTTTTGCCAGACTGCTTAAAAGAGCCTATTTTATTTACTGACTGGTTGAGTAAGTGACTGGTGAACTTTGTTGAAATGTATGTAAGGGCAGGCTTTTTCCACAGAGCTTCAGTGATGAGAGATAATACGTTCACCGTAATTTCTGCCCTGTTAGGAATATTAATAAACACACAGGTATGGGTCAACAGCTTCAGGTCATGCTCATATCATCCATCAGAAAGGGAAACATATGATTGTTAGTTTATTTAAAATACCTGCTGATCTTCTCTTCCTTGAGTACAACAACGTCTAGAGTTAACTCTTATTAATGTGAGAGGTCCTTCCTTCTTTAAGGTATTATAAGTAATATTTCAGCAGTAAATCACATCAAGTTCCACTTCTGTCAGCTAAGAACAGAAAGCTGAGGCTGCAGTGAGCACAGGCTCACCGAAATTGGGAAGTGGAAGACTGGATAAATTTAACCTGGTCTGAACAATCACAAATTCTGCTGGTACACAAACTGCATGAATCCATGGACTGTCAGCAGCTGAGGCTGGTGGAGACGGTGGTATAATGATGTAGGGAATGTTTTCTAGCTATTCTTGCTTTGTAAATAGAGGATTTTAACGTGACAAATGCAACTACGTCAGAAAATAAGGACAAATGAGGGAGACCGGACACGCCAGTGATGGATGCATTGAGGACTGTGCTGACACTTGTGTCAGACTGCGCACTCGCAGCAGCCCTGCGTGGCAGTTTTTGTGAGTGAGTTTGATTTGCTCACCTGCTGAAGGGATTGCATTGCCTCCTGCTTTCTCTACGTGCCTTCACTCCTTCTCCCTCGTCACTGTCATGGTGCTCAGACACAGACACGAGCTCAGGGAAAAATCCTGCTTGGCTAAGAACACACTGGAGACTGTTATAGAGTGATGTGCGAGTGAGAGAATGGACTAGCAGTGTTAAGTGATTGGCTAGCAGTTGCAGAAGCAGATTCACAAAATTCACAATTGCTGTTTTATACTATACCACTGAAAACAATTCCAGGTCTAACACACTAGCCATTAGCTGATATCCTGCTAATACGCTAGTCATGATAGAATGATGTATTTTTTTTTTTACTTTTTCATCCGTGTATATAAGCCCACACTTCAGTTCTTTACCTTAAAAATGCTTTACTCTCATAATTAATATCAGCAAAATAATTAATAGTAGTTTCTGCATTATGATTAGTGATGATGAGTATGGAAACAAAATGTGAAAAATATTAAATTAAGTTTCTAAGGTTGAGATTTAATTTTCTAAAGGTGCAATTTACCCAAGATATATTTTATATTGGTCAATTTCTAACAAAATTCTGAACCAATGTGAGAATGTGAAGCACAACTGTGAGATTCACATCATGTCAAAAAGTGAGATATGGCAAAAATGCAGATGTGACACTGACGATAGGTTTCTTCCTTCACACTGCAGTCGTTTTTCCACCTTTCACATGTGCAAATTCACCGCATAATATATGTTTCTAGCATTTGTCTAATTAAAAAACACGTATCTCAGGTCTGCTGACGATCACATCTCTGTTTTGGCACATTTAAAGTGAGATTTCTTAAAGGGTGTGTAATTGAATATCCATGTGCTTCTGCTGGTAACTGGTTTCATGTGGTCTAAGCTGGTCTTTGACAGTCAAGTCTGTTTGAAAAGCGGTAAAATATATTTCAGGGAAGCCATTAAATATGACTAAACATTGTGCACATTATGTTGATTTGACCACACACGCATATACATACTGAGAAATTATTCAGTTTGGACTTTTATTATTTTTTTTAATTTAGACTGCTGGTTCAACAGCTTGGTGAAGCAGGTCATGCTTGTCGACCGGCTTCTGGTCAAGCTTGGTCAAGTTGTTCATGCTTGTAGATCGGCTTAACCCAGTACAATATCATAAATACAATACATGAACATAATTCTAGTGAGTTCACTTCAAACGATTATGAATAACTGACTGCCAATATAAAAAGGACAAAAACCTGTTATTTTAAAGCTCTATAACAAGTAAAAATTCCTATCCTGCATACCTACTAGAAAGAACATAAGTAGTGTAAGAGAGGATACATGCTATCTACTGCAGTGCATTGTAGGAGTGTAAGAGTGTAAGGCAGGATATTCTCCATGGTCAAACCTCACCTCAACACCTCTATAACTTGGAACCACAGCAGAAGGGCTTTGATGTGGAGAATTATTCAGAGCAAACCACTCTCCACAGCTCAGTGGCTGTCACTAATCAAAGCTTTAGACTCATATGTGAACTGGCAGTGACCCAAAACGGCCATAACACAACTCTCCTTTTCCTTCAGGGAGATTTAATGTCTGGCTAAAGCTGGAGCGCTAGGTTTGGAGTGGTCAGGCAAGGGAGCGTGCAGAGTGTGAAAGAGGGTGTAAGCTGACAATCATACAGGCTTTGGTCACTGCTGGAATTCAAGATACAAAATGGTGAATTTGCTCTTATAATAAAGCACCAGGAATGGGTTGTTGAAATTGAATAATGCTTTATATGAGTTAACGTAATGATAGTATGTATGTAATTAATCACAATATTAAAAGACTAAAGACTAAAAAGACTAAAAGAACAGGTTTATTGGGGGGGGGGGGGAGTGTACAGTTGAATGAAGGCTTCAGTACCCCATTTGGGCAAACTCTTTCCTTGAAAACAAGATGAGATACAGTTGGGCATGGAGGCAATCAGGCACCACACAGATGTTACAGCTAAGCCTGTAGATCCTGATTGACATTGGTAGATTGTGAAAGCGCAGCGACTCTGTTCCGATACATCAGCTCACAGATGCCCTGTGCTGCAGACATCACCCTAAGAGTGATGTGGGGAGAGAGAGTGCCATCTACCCACCTGGAGGGAGCAGGGCCAATTTTGCTCCCTCTGGGCGCCGGCAGCTGATGGCAAGCTGCATGAGCGGGGGTTTAAACCCGCAACCTCCCGCTCATTGTGGCAGTGCTTTAGACCGCTGAACCACTCTGCGCCCCTTCAGTTCCCAAAGCTTGATTGGGAATTCATTTGGTAATTATCATGTCAGGGGTCTGCTGCAATCTGGTGGAGACTCTTGCTTTATGTGGGTGAGCATTATCCTGCTGAAAAATGAAATATCCAGATGCAAGCAACACATGGCATGAGGCATGTCTAGCAGTCATTGATCTTTCACCAAGAGGTACACTACCTAAACATAACCTATAAAAATCTTTTTTTTTTTTTTTTTTTTTTTTTTACAGGGCAGTGGCTGAAGCATTTTCATGCTCTCATGTGGCAAGAGCCAGTGTCTAATCATACCACATCTGTAAGAATATATATATATATATATATATATACACTGCTCAAAAAAATAAAGGGAACACTCAAATAACACATCCTAGATCTGAATGAATGAAATATTCTCATTGAATACTTTGTTCTGTACAAAGTTGAATGTGCTGACAACAAAATCACACAAAAATCATCAATGGAAATCAAATTAATTAACCAATGGAGGCCTGGATTTGGAGCCACACACAAAATTAAAGTGAAAAAACACACTACAGGCTGATCCAACTTTAATGTAATGTCCTTAAAACAAGTCAAAATGAGGCTCAGTATTGTGTGTGGCCTCCACGTGCCTGTATGACCTCCCTACAACGGGCATGCTCCTGATGAGGTGGCGGATGGTCTCCTGAGGGATCTCCTCCCAGACCTGGACTAAAGCATCCGCCAACTCCTGGACAGTCTGTGGTGCAACGTGACGTTGGTGGATGGAGCGAGACATGATGTCCCAGATGTGCTCAATCGGATTCAGGTCTGGGGAACGGGCGGGCCAGTCCATAGCTTCAATGCCTTCATCTTGCAGGAACTGCTGACACACTCCAGCCACATGAGGTCTAGCATTGTCCTGCATTAGGAGGAACCCAGGGCCAACCGCACCAGCATATGGTCTCACAAGGGGTCTGAGGATCTCATCTCGGTACCTAATGGCAGTCAGGCTACCTCTGGTGAGCACATGGAGGGCTGTGCGGCCCTCCAAAGAAATGCCACCCCACACCATTACTGACCCACTGCCAAACCGGTCATGCTGAAGGATGTTGCAGGCAGCAGACCGCTCTCCACGGCGTCTCCAGACTCTGTCACGTCTGTCATGTGCTCAGTGTGAACCTGCTTTCATCTGTGAAGAGCACAAGGTGCCAGTGGCGAATTTGCCAATCCTGGTGTTCTCTGGCAAATGCCAAGCGTCCTGCACGGTGTTGGGCTGTGAGCACAACCCCCATCTGTGGACGTCGGGCCCTCATACCATCCTCATGGAGTCGGTTTCTAACCGTTTGTGCAGACACATGCACATTTGTGGCCTGCTGGAGGTCATTTTGCAGGGCTCTGGCAGTGTTCCTTCTTGCACAAAGGCGGAGGTAGCGGTCCTGCTGCTGGGTTGTTGCCCTCCTACGGCCTCCTCCACGTCTCCTGGTGTACTGGCCTGTCCCCTGGTAGCGCCTCCAGCCTCTGGTCACTACGCTGACAGACACAGCAAACCTTCTTGCCACAGCTCGCATTGATGTGCCATCCTGGATGAGCTGCACTACCTGAGCCACTTGTGTGGGTTGTAGAGTCCGTCTCATGCTACCACGAGTGTGAAAGCACCACCAACATTCAAAACTGACCAAAACATCAGCCAGACAGCATAGGTTCTGAGAAGTGGTCTGTGGTCCCCACCTGCAGAACCACTCCTTTATTGAGTGTGTCTTGCTAATTGCCAATAATTTCCACCTGTTGTCTATTCCATTTGCACAACAGCAGGTGAAATTGATTGTCAATCAGTGTTGCTTCCTAAGTGGACAGTTTAATTTCACAGAAGTTTGATTTACTTGGAGTTATATTGTGTTATTTGAGTGTTCCCTTTATTTTTTTGAGCAGTGTATATACATATATATATATATATATATATATATATATATATATATATATATATATATATATATATATATATATATTTCCTGCCTTTTGCAGCAGTCTGGGTGCATTATCTTTTTGTTAATGAGTGTACATCCAAA
This sequence comes from Astyanax mexicanus, assembly GCF_023375975.1. Taxonomy (NCBI): domain Eukaryota; kingdom Metazoa; phylum Chordata; class Actinopteri; order Characiformes; family Acestrorhamphidae; genus Astyanax; species Astyanax mexicanus. The sequence goes on along the minus strand of NC_064432.1, from coordinate 15,938,105 downwards.
ATCCAAAAGAAATGTATAGTTTTTGGTGTCCTGAAACCCTGTGTGAACGTGCACAGGACAACCACATTAGAATGATCTGAAGCTAAACTGGCATCATATAAGCCTTGTAACTGTAGTTTATTAATCTTTTTAAAATGATAATTACTATCTGAGGGAAGATAAGGACTGTTTTTAGAGCTCACGAGTGTAGAAAGTGTGGAAAGTCCAGACACATTCTCGTGCACAGACAGGAAAAAAAATGTATGAGCAAAATAAGGCGAAGATACAGAAATTTTAGCCCCTTCTAAATCCTCCAATTAGTGTTAATGAGGGGCTCCTGGGGACTGAGGCTTAGACACTGTTAAAACAGAAGCGATGGCTCTGCTTTCTCTCCCCCACATTCAGCTCAGCCTCTAATCACACACAGTCTCCCATAACAAATTACACCACAGATTATCAATGGGATATGCTGAGCTTTAAAGGGATAAGCCAGGAGTGCATAGTCATTGCGTGAGCAACTATAAGCATGCTCCATTCGCTGTAGAGAGTGCATAGGAAGACTGTGAGTCACTGGCCACTTTGTTAGAAACACCTAAATGGCGTACAGTTACAGTAGCAGCTTATCAGTTTATGCAGCAATCTATTTTTTTCTAAAAAAAAAAAAAAAAAAAAGGCCAAGTAGGTGAAAATACAAGTTAGGGTGTTTGTAATAAAGAAGCCAGCTGAAAGGAAGTACAAATAAGTATTTCAGATTAAGTGGCCGAGTGTAAAGAAACCATATATGTGTTTCTAATAAAATGACCAGGGAATAGAAACAAAAGGTTGGAGTTTCCCATATAAAGTGGCCAACTCAAGATAGGTGGAAGTACAAGAAAGGTGTTTCTAGTAAACTGGTGTCACTAGTAAACTGGCCAATGGCCACACAACTGTATCATTCTCCCTGTACTGTACATCCATGTCCACAGCCTGTGCTTCCAAGCATGTGCAGCAGGGGTCAGCAGAGTTCTGCTGAAATGTGGTTCCCACATGGCAACTGATGGACCTGACAAAACACAGAGATAGGCATTCTAGCGCACATATAGTCTTGCATACAAATATAGTGTCTTCGAACAAAAAACAGAGAAAACATTTCATCTCTCGCTTGCGTCCAAATCCGAACTTCAGCCGATTGGCCATATTTGGACATTTCGAACCACCAAAGCAGCGCACGAGTAAACAGCTTGCTCTTTCCCCGAGTGTTCAGATGTATAATCCTGTTCGCTTGATGAGCCAAAAGATGAGGCAACACGTCTCACACCAGAGACTTTTAGCTGTAGATCTGAGATCACTTAGCAGACAAAGACGAGGCAACATGCAGGGAATAGGGGGGAGTGGGGTGGGATGAAGAGGTGGAGAGGAGAAAAAAAAACACAACACAACTATGGGTGAGCTTAGTGAGTTTTCTTTTTTTTTTTTTCCTCCATGCGCCGCAGTCTTCAGTTGCCATGGCGACCAGCCTCAGGAACTCGGCGGTAAAGTCCCCGGAGTGGACCAGAGCTGGTTGGGACGAGACCAGGGTTTTGAAGTGCCCCAGTTTCGACTGGGACGGCTGGACGCGCTGCTCTCGCAGGTGGCCCTTTCAGGGCATTGGGACGACAGCTGAGGCTGGGGGCTGGTGGGGTGAAATAAAGCGCCCTTTTAAGGCTGTCCATCGTGTCCTACTGGCAGCACAGTGGCTGTCTTAATAATGCCACTGTGACTCAGTGCGTCGCTTCTATCAAAAAAAAAGATGTCCTGATCTGATTTAGTGATTTGAGATCTGGGCCAATCCAGGCTTTTTTGAATGGATTTGGTATTGGCTATTTTAATCCCAATCCACTTCTGAGTTGTTGTTTTAATTACAGTTAACAAAGCACTGTTTGCTAAACTAAAAATTCTATTATTTACAGAATACAGATTTTTGCTAATGCCAGCAACACCGAGGAGAGTTCTCAGATGGTAAAGAAAGAGTTTGGTTAGAGTCTTCAGTGTGGAACAATTTTGCAGTAGAGCAAGAAAGCATAACATAATATCAGATACTATATAAAACTATTGTGCAAATGCTTTGCTGTACTGCTGGGAGAAACACCTTTTTTGTTATAACCAAACACTGACCAAAGTGCACAGAACTTACTTAAGGATAATGCCAAAGCTACAACACACACAGAAAACTACATAAACCCAATCATAGCACATTCTCCTCACTATAGATGAACGGTTGGGTAAGTCTGCATTATAAGATATTAAACACACTCTATATTGTATATAGCCACTAATATAACAAACCCTTGACTCTTTGTACAGCAGAAGAAAATAGCATTTTTAATATTTTGGATGGATTTTTCTTGTGAAATATTCTATTGTCCTATAAAGGACCTCTTGCTAATTAGTTATACATGGCTAATCGCATACAAACAGCTTGTATAATCTCCATAGTAAAGAATTGCCAATAGAATTGCACTCTTGGGAACATCCGCAGGATGCCAGTGCCAGGTGTCTACTGGTAAACCTCCACAGCTTTGGGCTGTAGAGCTTTGAGGTTCTTAGTAGTGCTGAAGCTCTATCCAAAAAATGCCTTTCGTTCTTGTAGCTGCAATATTTACTATTCAAGGCAAAAATATTTTTCAGCCTATTTAGTAAAGTATTTGCAACAAAGGCTTTTTTTGAGTGATAGGTTTGGAGCCCTTTGACAATTATTGGACTTAGCATAGCCAGTAGTTCTGAATTAATAATCTTTAAACCTCTATGGGATTATTTTCTCAGGGGATTCTGGAGTAATTTTCTCTTTTTTTTGGCAGGGGGGGTCCTCTGTGATTTTATTCCCATCCAGGACAACCATGTATGTGTTTTTCTCAAATGTCCTCTGAGAAAATTAAAGGCTGAATTACCTACTGCTTGTCATGATCGTCCAGTAATTTTATTCCTGTCTGAGTTTCGTCACCTCTCGTTCGATAAAATAGTTATTTGTCTACTGCTACACACCGCAATTACACTTTGGGCATGCACTTCCACAGAGATCCACGTAACCACAACAGCTAGTCATGTGACTGAGAAAGCCTAAAAACTCACTGGTCCTCCTGTTTTTTCAACTGCAGTCTGGATGCAAGAGTTTTATCACTGAGTAGAAGTGTGAAATATGTTTCACAGACGTCCCCCTGAGAAACTAATCCCGGACAGGGCCTTAGTGGATGACTGACTGTGTTAAATCCAGAAACTCCCAAAATTAAAACTCCACAACACTGGAATCTTGTTTATCTCTATGTAATATGTATGTTGTCACTTTTTCTTCAAGAAAAAGAACAGTTTAAATAAATAACTGAAAGACCAATATTGCAATGACATTAATGATGATGTTTCAACATAAAAACTCTCTCTCTCCCGCAATCCTCCTGCTGTCTGAAGTCTAAGTGAGAGCTCTGCCTAACTGGGCGTACCCTTTTTAGCCGAGTGCTCTCAGAGAAAACCAGCTCTTCACACCACCTTTTCCAGTGAGTATAATCACACACTCCACTGCTCATCCTGCTGCCATTTAAACCTGCAGTTCATTAATATTGGAAACAGCAGGAGCCCTGTGTGACTCTTACATGATCTTCAAAGTAAAAGGGAAAGATAGACTGAAATAGTCTGATAGACTTAGCAAAGATGAGCCATTATGAGGAGGCTGGCGTTTGCTCAGGAGAAATGGGAAAAGGTCGGTTTTATTTTAGATTTCGTAACATTGTTTGTGTTGCCAGCTGCTCATCAGAATGCCGTCGCGTTGTATAAAAATGCTTCAATTAACGGAGCGATAGAAATGGTCCAAAATAAACTGGAATAGTCTGGGAATGTGAAATAATAAAAAATAAAACAGCACATTTCCCACTTTGGTCATCTCACGAGGAGGATTTCTGTCTGCTGTTACGAGGTTTGTTTCTAATCTGAATGATAAAAACACTGGCCCATATTTATCAAGCTTCTCAGAGTACAAAATGCTGAACGGGTGTCCATTAATGCCATTTGCACAACACTGAATTGAATAGGACATCTGGTGAGAACTGATTGTAGATAAGTACTTCAGAAATCAACACAGAGTTACAATAATTCGTGCATGAGGATCAAAAATATACATACATCACCGCAAACACTTGTTTTTTTTATAAACATAATTCTTAAATGCCCGTCTCATTGAATAATTCCAATAATGGAACAATAGAAATAATCTAAAAGTAGTTGAAAAATATAATAGTCAGTCCAACTTAAAATGATGCTGTATCTGATTACAGAACTTAGCTTGTTCAAATGTAAAGTGTTTACTTTTGTATTTCAGTTTGGTAAACAGTGCACATTAACTGGAGACTCAAAAACACTAGTAAATGCAGCAGAAATTGATTAAAAAATTTATTTATTCACACCTCCTAAATTAGAATAAGACAGGTGTTCAGGATAGATAATGTCACACAGAGCTACATAAAGGTACAGACAGAAGAATGCATTTATTGAGCTAAAATGTCTAGATACATCATGATACAAAATATGTGAACATATAGTTGTTAAGAGGTTATCTGTCAGCGCAGTTTATTACACTGAATAGTTAAATATATTTCAGTTCGATTATATCAGAAACAATTTCCATTTCCATCAATATACAGAAGCTGAGCTCAGCTCTGTTTGCCTTTCACACCAACCAGAGGTGCCGGAGCCTCTTTGTGGCATCAGGTGTACAAAGTGCTATACAGATCAATTTGATTTGATTTAATTTGAAGAACACACACTAATACAATCTTATAATCTCCTAGTATTGCCTAAGATGTGCACTGTGTTTAGGTCTGTTTTGGCCGTTACTCTTGCTTCTTTGAATAAACCTTTAATTTACATAGATTTAAAAATGCTTGTTGTCTTGTTTAGTTTTGCACTACTACAAATACAACAGTATGCCATACAGTGTCAAAACCTCAGAGCCTATTTGAGATCATTTAACTGTGATGATTCAGATGAGATAAAAGTTCCATTATTTGTCAGCTACATTAGCCATGTAGCTCTAAAGCATTAACTAGTTTATTATTGCCAGGCAATTAGCATTATTATCATCTTCTGTGAATGTGTGTGAGAGTGCATGCGTGTGGGAGAGAAAGCAGAAAGTTTGTGTTTTCGTCACGTTTTGTTTGTAGCTCTTCCTGAGTTTTCTCGCTGCATTAGCGGAGAAATGCTAATGTGCTGGTGAAGAGGGGTAATCTCCCCTGCTGGAAGCTCTGCGTGCTTCGTTGGAGAAGAGATAGTTCTCTGCCTCTGACAGTTTGTTACACACTAATCATTTGTCTGCGTGAACAATTACATCTTCTTTTGCGGGAGACAGACGGAGGAAGTCGATAGAACGGATGGCGTGGGGTATACAGTATGTTAGCCCACAGTTTAGCATCCAGAGTACAACACTTTCCATACGGATTTGTGAATCTTAATGACTTTCCAATTACACAGAGGTTTAAAGTTCTTACTGGTATTATTTTATAAGTAACGATGTGTTTGCTTTGGTTGTGTGTAATAGAAGCTAATTTCTATTACAAGAGAAAATGTGTAGCTTGCTTGATCTCTGTGTGGACTGTGCAAGAAATCTGAATTTAATATCCATTGATCTGTTGATGTTTAATTAGAACTTATTCTACCATCTTAATATCACATGTAACTTTTTATAGTACACTGTATGAACTATGGGTGCAACAATGCATTCTGCCCAGGATTTGGTTCAATTCACACTTCTGGATTCACAATTTTCTCACAATATTTTTATCACGAAATTAAATTACATAAAAAACAGACATTTTCTGTATAAAAAATGAAAAAAAAAAGGCAATTTGTATAAGTGTTTAATACAAATAACTATTTGCTATTTTACAAGGACTGTTTTAAGCTTAAACAATTTACTGTATGGTTTACTTTCATAATCTATCACTTGTTTTTTAATTGATATATAGTATCAGTAAAAGTATCATGATGTGTGACGTATAAGATGTCTAAGCAGACAGTAACAAAATGACCTGCTTCTCTGGCCTGCACTAGTGGAATTCCTCTAGTGTTCAAGCAGCTGCATGAGATTTCATAATAAACAGTATGCAGTAACAGCAGTGTTGGGCATGTTACTTTTAACGGAAAGTGTTACTAACGGAGTTACTCCACTATAAAAGTAACTAGTTACCAGTAAAAGTAACTATTGTGTTACTTTTGTTATTCCCCCCATAAAAAAATGAACAAAAGAAAATCAATTGTGTAATTACCATTATTATTAGAAAAATAACAAACGAAAATCAACCCAAAATGTTGAAAAAATATAATCTAACGAATTTCAAAAAATAGAAACGAAAGACTTCACACGACCAAAGAAAATTACTAAGACTTGTAATACCCGTTAAAATGACCGTTAAAATGGTATTAATATAACAGTTTAACAGCTGGATCAAACAGCTTCACCAAGGAGGAAAAGAGAAAACAGCAAAAACCGGAGCAGCTAAAGAGAACTTAACGTCCTTAAAACGGAACCTAGCCTGTCCACGTCTGAAAAGAATAAAAACAATTCTCTCATTGACCTCTAAAAAATCTACAAATATCTAATAATTAAAAAAAACATGTAACGGGCATTTCTATATTCCTATATCCTATAATATTCCTACCTGGAGTAAAGCTGTGGAACAGTGAAATGGCGATGAAGGGAAGAGATAAAGCAAAAAAACTACTAAAGTAACGTGCAGTAACGGGGTGTCGGAAATGGTAACAGCGTTATAGTTACAGTCAGAGTAATTAGCGTTAGTAATGCCGTTTATTTCAACGCCGTTACTCCCATCACTGAGTAACAGTCTGTTCCCACGATGCACATTGTCAAATTCTCCATCACACCTGTAGTATTTAACCCACCAACATGCTCATATGGGACACACGTAGGTGGACGTTGGCTAGGTGGATCTCAGTTGAGCATACAAGCCTGGGTTTGTGGGTTTGTTTGAAAATTAGTTGTTGCACCATCATTACGGCCCACCTTAATCCCACATCTAGGGCCCATGTTTTGTAGTGGGTTTGATAGCTGGACTCGGTAAGCTGCCTCTTCTGGCTCTATCTGGCTTTTAGGTAAGCTTATATTTGTGCTATATTGCAGTAAAAAATAAGAGCTTTTGCCAAGGTCTCACACATTAAGGAGCTTGTCAGGCTGGAAGGAAACTGCTTGTAGTGTTGCTAGAAAGGTGAAAGGTTTCATTGCGTCTAAATATTTTGAATATTTTGCTGGATTTCAGTGTATGAATATGGTAGGCTAATCTAAAATTATAGTAGGTAAAAATAAGATAATCATTTAATAATCCCACAGTGGGGAAATTTGCACAGTTGCAACAGTACAAAGGACAGAATACAAAAACTAGAGGAAACATGTTTCTCCGGTATGTGTGTGTTGTGGTACACAGTGACCAGTGATAGTGCACAGTAAATTTGGTTAACAGAAAATAAATAACAAATACCTAGTACTAAATGGTAATATTGCACATGGTGATGGTAAACAGACTATGATATATATTTGTAAAATGAGATATTGCTCATAGTAGAGCGCTACAGCAGCAATACGTAAAGTAAGCAGTTTTAATGCTTCCTAATTTAGCATGCTAACATGGCCACACCCTCACTAACTTTCAAAGAGGAAAATTGACTGTGAAATTGACTATAGAAAAAAAAAGTTGCACCATTTCTTGATTGTGATTTGGTAAGGTTTTAATTTGGCCAAATATTTATTCTGTTTTCGTCAAACTCACACACATCAACAACATTCCATTAAAATGCCTCACATTCTAACAGGACCTCAAAATACAAAAAGAAACTAATGCAGTCTGACCAGAAAAACAGCAAAAACAAGGCATTTATAGGTTTCTACAATTTTCAGGAGAACATCATGACCTTTTTTCTCGTAGATTGAGTCCATTCCCAACATACTTCCATAGATAGAGCAAGACAACAAAAAAACAAACAAAAAAACACCCAGAAGAATGTAGATCCTCTTATCTGTGTTTAAGCTCCTTCAAATAAATCATTAGGCGCCGCTCACGGAGGGAGGGTCAAATGAAATTCCAAGCTGCACCTATCAGTTTAAAGCTAAATTTTAATTACTCATTTCAGGTTAGTTAATGTGGGGCGCCAGGCACACTAAAGATAATTCTTCTTCGTAGTTAATCTTCTGAAAGGAGCGCTCGGCCATTCTGTGACAATCAGTCGGTAATTATGTGTGGGGAAGCAGCCAAGCGCGTCCGGACTCAATGTCATTAACAAGCCTGTGGGCCGTCTCTATGAGAGGAGCGGTCATTATTTTCTATTATTTTGCCAGCAGCATCACTCATAAAGAGGTAAAAAACACACACCCAGGTCCTCCCCCCGTGCCACCGGCGCAGCCAGCTGTGTCGCACATGACAGTCGGACCTTTGCGAGGTTGGGGGGGGGTTGAGGAAGTTGAGGGGTGGGCAGGTGCGGAGGCTAGGGCTGCCTCATTGGAGCCGTCAGTGCTGTGCATAATATTGTCCCCCGTTCTACAAATGGAAAAATTTGTACTGAACTTTTTTTTATCAACTATTGTAATAAGGTGCTCATACACTGCCTGGCCAAAAAAAAAAAAAAAATGTCGGCAACAAAATAAAAAGGTCACACACTCTTATATTTCATTGAACCACCTTTAGCTCTGATTGTGGCACGCATTCACTGTGGCATTGTTTTCATAATCTTCTGCAGTGTTACAAGATTTATTTCAATCCAGTGCTGCATTCATTTTTCACCAAGATCTTGCAGTCTGACAGCTGCACAAAGCAGCTCTTCTCCAGCACATCCCAATGATTCTCAATGAGGTCAAGGTCTCTGATGGACTCTCTGGTGAACTCTCTCAATCCATGTGTGAAAATGATGATCTCATGCTCCCTGAACTCTTTCACAATTCCAGTACCATGAATCCTGATATTGTAATTTTGGAATATTAGGGAAAAAACATCCTTTGATGGAATAACCTGGTCTATATTTAGTATATTCAGGTAGTCAGCTGACCTCATTCTTTCAGCACATACTGTTGCTGAACCCAGACCTGACCAACTGCAGCTTTAACCCCACATCATTTACTTAGTTAATTACAGGTGGCAACTTTTTTTTCTTGGCCAGGCAGTGTGTATGGAACACTGGGTAAAAATTACAAAACCAGTTATTAAAAAAAGAATTCAGTTTTATTCTAAATTAATCTGATTATTAGTCTGATCCACCTGCTTTCTAAGATTTTCCCCATCACTTGCAATGCTCCAGACGCTAAAAATGATTATGAGTGCTGTGCTGGCATGAGTGGATCAGACACAGCAGTGCTGCTGGAGTTTTTAAACACCTCAGTGCCACTGCTGAAACTGAGAATAGTCCACCGGCAGCGACCTGTAGGCAGCCTTGTGTGGGCAGCGTCCTGTGAGAACTGATGCAGGACTAGAGGATGACCAACAAAACTGTGCAGCAACAGATTCAGAGCTTTTGTCTCTGACTTTACTACTGTCTATAAGGTGGAGCAGCTACTGTAGTTAGGAGTGTCTAATAGAGTGAGCAGTGTATAAAAGTTAAGTGTGTAAAAACTCCAGCAGCACTGCTGTATCTGATCCACTTGTACCAGCACAAAACACACTACTAACAGGGTGGGGTCCTGTCTTTTATGGAACATGGTAAATAGTAAATAAGTATAATAAAGTGGGCAGAGAAACAGATACAGAACTACAGATTATAATTATAGATTATTTATTATTACAGTGTCCCCATATAATCAGTGCTTAAGAAATGGATAATGGGTGTAGAAACGAGTCTATATATTATGCCTGATTGATGTACATTATGTAGCTATAGGTACTTATACAGTGGTTTAGTATTTGTATTTTGCTTTGTGTGGTATTATGTGTGCCATATGTTGCATTATAAAAGCATTATAAATAAAAGATCTTTGCATAAGAGTAGTATTGACTAAAGGTGTGCTCTGCAGGACTCATTTGTAAATCTGCGCACTGCTAAGCTAACACCTGCATGTCTGATTCAAATCTGCATAAATCTGTGTGCATAATCATGTTTTTGGCTAACTGTGATACAGATGTGATTATTTTTCCCAAGCTGTGTGAACAAAATCTAAAATCTAATCTTCACAAATCACACATTTTTTCTTTTTTCTTTTTTTATTTTAGCTCAGCTCAGCACATGCTAATCACTATGCTTATCATTTCATCAGATTTTATCCAACAGCAGCAGAAGCTTGATGATCAAAAAACATGCACACACACATCATTCCAGGCCAGAAGCCTGTTCACATTAAGGCATGCTGTAAACTGGGAGATAACCACAGTATTATATGTTATTGCATGTCACGGCGCATGACATGCAATAACTGCATGTGAAATCTTAGCCAAATCTGCGATGGACTGTGTGAAATCGGTTGTGTTCACATCAGTTGAAAGCCGTATTATATGATAAAGATTTTCTGGAGATAGGAATTCCATACAGGGGAGTGATGACTGTGTGTGAGCTGGTGTTTACAATGTGTCGTTTCATACGATGGATGCTTTGGAATAGTCTTAGTCGTAGCAGTTTTTAGCAGTAGCATTGTAAAAGAAATTGAAACATGTTTTAGTAAATTCTAATGTCTCTTTGTGATGGCAGGATTTTATATAACTAAAGCTCTTTGTCAGAGCGCTATATCATCATACAAATGAGTGAAAAAATCTCGAATCATTTTATCTTCATGAGAAAAGTGACAAAAGGCCTTTAAGAAGTATTTTTTTTCGCTACCTCACAACCCAACCTCCCACACATCCACCCACACACTAAATTAGCATGATAAGCGGCACTTTTCTATCATTATCACAGTGTTTAGACACTAATAATAATAATACTGTATTTTTAGCATGCTATATTACAGCTTTGTCTGTGATTGAAAATGTTGTGACATGCACTGAAACACAGTCATTTAATGGCAGCTTTACTCACAACAAGCTGGTTTCTTCAACAGAGCGGGAGTTCCGTGTTATACTGTATCTGGTTCAGATTAAAGAGTCCAATGCTACCATTAATCTCTTTTATAAGATATAAATGCACTCTGCTGTCTATTCTAAATTACCATCATTTTATTCCCTAGCAAATTACAGTTTCATCTTTATTCTACATTATGCTTCGGTTCCAGATGGAAATCAGCCGAAACAAAGAGGCACAAATGAGGTGGTGTGAAGAAGGGATGGAAATGATTATTTAAACGATATACTGCAGTATGTAACCTTACAATAACTGTACATTTAGGGGCTAACTTGTGGCTGCATAGAATCATCAATGCCATTTTAGCATCTGCAAGGTTAGGACCCAATATATGCTCTTTAAAAAAAAAAAAAAAAAACTGGTGTGGCGTAAAATATAACCCAGCCTGGTAAAAGATTGAAGCTTTAAGATATAAAACACATATTTAAGTAAGAATGCCATAAACATATTTTTAGATCCAGAAATGGATAAAAGCCCATTTAAAATGATGTGATTTTGTTGGCATATGCCTTCTTATTTGCTTAATACAGCTTAGACTTTGGTGGATTACACAGTGAACTCAATGATGACGATGATGTTATTGAACCTGTACAATGATATCCAGTACAGAATCATGCAGTGCTGCCTGAGGGCCCAAAGATCACCAGCATCCAGGACAGACACACAGGGATTTCTCTACATTCTCTAAAACTTTTATTGATATTATGTACTGAAAATGGTGGAGTATCTTATCTATCTTTTGGATTCTTCTGAAATTGTTTTAATATTTTAAGACACAGTTTTTTTTAAAAATTGGTAACCCCTGTATATATTTGCTTCTTAGAGACAAAATGCTCTTTTTATACCAGTCATGTGAGTTGGGGTGAGTTGCTCCTTTTGCTATGCTTTTGTATAAATACCACTTACTTTTCCAGCCTTTTGTTTCCCCTGTCCCAACTTTTGGGAAGCGTTGCTGCCATCAAGGTCTAAATGCATGATGGGCAGTGCTGCATAATAGACTGCCAGTAGGAGGGTTGGTAAACACAGTGAAAGAAATGGCAGACTTGGGTCTTAAAACTCCCAGAGTCCATGGTGGTGATCAATCATCTGCAGCTGTGCAGCACTTTCTCTAAACTCCAGTTAAGCGAACTTCTCTGTTACACCTTTGTAGAGGGGTGACCAGTAACAGTGGCTAAAAAACAAGAAAAAGACAAGAAAAGGAAAAGAAGATAAAATGCAACAAGAGAGAGAGAAAAAAAACATAAAGAAAAACAAGGCAAGGGAGAGTTTATCAGAAAAGAAACCATCAGTATAACTTTATCATTAAGTTGTTGGAGTTAAACAAGAAGTAAAAATCAAAGTTTTGCGTTTGGTTAAGTTTTAAAAAGCTGATTTTTTTGTTTGCCACCCATTCTCTAGTCCCCTTTGTGGACAATTTATGAAGTTGCGCAAGCGCACTTTTCATAGCATCACTGTTACAGATAACTAAGATTATTAGAACAGAATAATAAATATTAGACTTATTAAAGCTGTGTAAGCTGTGTAAAACAGCCAAATCTTTAAAAACCCAATGGTAGTAAATGGCATACTATTATGCTAATATTATATGCTATATAATTATAAACATATAGTGTACACAATATATTTGTGTAATATGTACAGTGTCTATAAAGAGGATGGCTAAAAGTGTTTATTAAGTGTTTAGTAGGGGTGTGACGAGACACTAATATCACAAGACGAGACGAGACACGATACTGGGTTCACGAGAACGAGAACGAGACGAGATTTAAAAATAAAAATTTAAAGAAAACGTCAAAAATGAAAAATGGCATAAAAACTAGAGTTTTATTTGACAAAATCATATAACGCAAACTTAACAGACTGGTTTCTCTCACACATTGTTTTAATAAGAAATAGAAATAAGAATAAGAATAAAAAATAAAAATCAAACTTTTCTAGGTCTTATATAGTGCAAACAATAAGTGCCAACCACAAGCAGTCATATTAAGCTTAGGGTTTGTGGTTTTTTTCTCCTAAATCTCTTGTAATTAACCATGCATAACCATAACCAGTCATATTAAGACTATGCTTGAAGTGTAAACAGAGACAGATTTATTTTTTTAAATACAGTACAGAGCTAAGGGATTAGTACAGCTGCCTATGAAACAGTCACGTGTAGAATTTACTTACAGTATTTACATATGGTTTGTGTCTTGTTGGTCACTCTGTCACCGTTTATTGTTTCCACTGGAGCCAAAATGCAGCCAGACATACAACTTAAAAGTAGCAGAAGCATCTTTTGTGCAAATGCCTGAATTTTCCTATTCTGCTGAGAGCTGCTCTCACTGCTCAGCCACTACACTCGCTGCTATCGCTACTGTGTTGCCAGATCCCTCTTAAAAAATTCACACTAAACTGTTTTTTTCCCCTGCGAGACAGGTTTAAGCTTGATGAGAAATTTCGTCACGTACAACGAGACCTCGTCACACCCCTAGTGTTTAGTGTTTGTACAGTCATAGTTGTGCTTGTTATAATTTAGTTTTAAATTTTCGGTGCTTTAAAACGTTTTTCATAGAAATCCTTTCAAAATTATATCTGTAGTGAAATAATCTCAGTAAATGTTGGCACGTTTCTCCCTTACGTTTCCAGTTTTTTTTTTGTTAACAGCATTTTTATTTAATGCTGTGTTGGATCAGTACAAACTCTCTCACTATATGACTATTATATTAGAGCTATTCAAATCTACAGTTCATTCTAACACTAGGAACCCTGGTCATTTAATCACAGATATCATAATAAAGCATTCCATCACTTCCCTGGTGTGAAGTGGAGTGGGTAAGCGCTAGTCTCCAGTGCGCACTTGGCCTCCTCAGCTGCTGGGAAATGTTGACCACAATCTCTGTTAATTATAGACGTTTCATTTCAGGAGTAATATCCCCAACCCCATCATTTCGTACAACAACAAGACAAGTGGAAATTGAGGTGGTTTTATCAGGCCTGCTGGGTCGTCATCCGCACTCAAGCCTAAATGAAGTCCCTATGGCCCGGTGCAGCTGTATCGACCGCCAGGCCGCAATGATGGATAAATATTTCACAACTTGACGGACCAGAATTCAAGCCGATTCGTTTCCCTCGCCTTCTCTCTGCTCTGATCACATGACTGCGGCACGACTGGATCACATTTCTGCACACGCCACACAGTCTCCGACTGCCTGCACTGTATCCCGATTCTGTTCTGCTGGCCATGCTTCCTTACAGACAGGATCAATTTGCAGTTAAAAACAATTGCTCAGATTTATTTATGTTCTTCTCTGATGGTTAGATACTGTTGTGCATTGGCGGGTTCTATATTTATTCACTGCTGACTTTAATACATTTATTCAGCGTTTAAGTCAGTGTTTGATGCATAAATAGTAAGTATGTGACATTGATTGGGGTAGGAAATGCTGAGATGTGCTTTTACAAGCCTGATTAACTCCCTGTGATTTTGACTCAGAGAGAAACTTTGCTGATTTTCCTTTTTACAGAGGGATTGTGAAGAAAAATGATGAGCTCTGTATTAGTTGGTTAGTTTTTGACACAGCTCAGCGTAGCCTAAGCTAGCCTAGCCTAGCATAGTTTTATAACACTGTAAAGGCCACTTTCAAACTGATTTGTTTCCAATGACTTTAAATAATAAAATTTCTTGGAATTATTTTTATTGTTTATCTGCTCCCTGTCCACTTTCTGCTCTTTACTTTCCTCTGTCACATTAGCAAGGAAAGATAAAAATTGTTCTTTTGTGAAACATTAACACAAGGCTAGAATATGCCTAGACCAACTTAAAAAAAATCTCAGTTGGGTGACTTTAAGTCTCTGATCTGCTATATACTTTCTTTACCCTTCGCATTCCCAGAGTCAGCATGTTGATCCTCATATAAGCTTTTGTGTTTTTCTATGAACATGATCAGCTGATTTGCTGCAGACCTGATGCTCATTTGTTTGGTCTGCTACCATGACAAAGGAGCTCTGATTGAAAATGTTGGATGCAGAGAATGGAACATCAGATGGCTCAGATAAAAAAAAAAAAAAAAGTTTTCAGTGTTTAGTTTGGACATGGTGTGAACATGACATGCTTTTTTGACTTTGTGTGAAATGATTGTATCATTTTTTTATATATTTTGCGTCTTATAGAATGCCGTTGCTGTCCTCTCATGGCTCTGACCTGCAGGATATGCTTGTGGGACCTCTTGTGTTGAACGTGGATGTCACGTCTGGTGCTGTTAGCTCCTCTGTCCCTTCCACACCCAGCTCTAACGGAGGTTCTCAGGTCAACAACTACATTACCCAGAATGCACCACCCGCTGACATCACGCACTCACCTGATCATGTGACACCTCACCTGCTTCCTCCAGGAAGTCCTGAATACTGATTACTGGCACTATAAAAGAGCACTCCACACAAACACCCACGCCACGTATTGTAGGTTCTCCTCTTTACAAAGCGTTTCTATATCTCTTGTCTCAGTTTATCTTGTGTATGACCTTGCCTTTGTTTTCTCGACGCCGATTATTGCCTTTGCCTCTGATATTGGATTGCTTGTGTATTACCTGGACTGTGTTTTCACTACTGCCTCTTGGATTACCTCTGACATTGGATCTCTCGTGTATGAGTGTCAAGATCATTAACCACCCACAGTGGATAGTTCAGCCTCACTCACAAGATATCACCTCACAATGTATACACCTACCTTTTACCCTTGAGGTCACGGTGTAGCTTTCAACGTGACTGTTAAAAAAAGGTGCACAATATGTTAATCTAAGTGTGTAAATATGAATATACAACCATTTCAGTTTTTGAATCAGTTTCTCTGATTTTGCTATTTATAGGTATGTGTCTGAGTAAAATGAACATTGTTGTTTTATTGTACTCTCTTTAAACTAAAGACAAAATTTCTCCCAAATTCCTATAAAAAAATATTGTCATTTGGAGCATTTATTTGCAGAAAATGAGAAATGGCTGAAATAACAAAAAAGCTGCAGATCTTTTAGACCTCAAATAATGCAAAGAAAACAAGTTCATTTTCATAAAGTTTTAAGAGTTCAAAAATCAATATTTGGTGGAATAACCCTGATTTTTGATCACAGTTTTCATGCATCTTGGCATGTTCTCCTCCACCAGTCTTACACACTGCTTTTGTATAACTTTATGCCTTTGCTCCTGCTGCAAAAAAATCAAGCAGTTCAGTTTGGTTTGATGGCTTGTGTTCATCCATCTTCCTCTTGATTGTATTCCAGAGGTTTTCAATTTGGAAATATCAAAGAAACTCTTTATTGTTTCCTAAATTAAGTTTTAAATAAAGACCTAGGAATTTTGCTAATTATTACCAATTATTTTAGTATTTCTTTGGCAAATGTACAGAATTTTTATAGTGTACTGTTTAAGAAAAACGTGAAGAACAGAAATAGGCATTTAATTATCTTGCTAGTTTTTGGTCATATCTATCTCAACTAATAAATTATAACATTCCAAATCCTAATTTTCGTACAGAATAATTTTATTTTCTTTCTTTTTTTTTTTTATACATCAGACCCCATGAGTTCCTATCCATTACGCCACTGGTTTGAGCAAATCTGACAGATCTCAGATGTGGCTAATAACAGAGATGGGTCTTAACACAAAGCTAAGAGGAACATATGTAACTATTCAGATGGACGGTCCAAACAGACATCCTGCAGAATTAATCATCCGTCTGTGGTCACACTGTCCCGTCTCCACTGACCTGAGCTCCTTCATCTGCTTCCCCTCGCTCAGACTAGCCGGCTTGTTGTTGAGTTGTTGAAGTGGGGGGAGGTGACAGATGCGGCGTAAGGGAAAGGTGTGTGTGTGTGTGTGTGTGTGTGCACATGTGTATGCATTAGAGGAAGCTAGCGAGAGAATGCGTGCTGTGACGATTCAGTATAATTGTCCTAATTAGACCTGCTGGGGGGTTTAATTGAATGAGTTTGGCAGCGTGATTGCGAGGATGCTTCACACACACAGATGTGATCGGGCCAGTTCCATAAGAACGCACCTGTCTGGAGCTGTCTGCCACTGAGGGCTCCGTGACAGATGGAAGGAAGGATCTGAGGGGGATTGAAGCAAGATTTCTTATTTTAGTCGAGTAGAAGATGCCATGCAAGAGTCTGTCTGTCACTGAGACACTTTGCTTTTTATAGTGTTCAAATACAAACATACAGGTCTTCTTTAGCGGTTTAAGCTTTATATTACTATACGGTTCTTATGTGCATGCTGTACACTTTACAGTCTCTTCCAATGTGCAATACCTGTCACAAATATTCTTATATATGTTGTTTAATACTCAAGGCATTTAGACTATGAAGGAACACATAAGGAATCATGTAGAAAACGTGTTAAACAAAACAAAACACTCTTTAAAGAAGCATTTAGGTGCTCTTATTTGGGGTGCTGTTAACATATTTGGTTTCTGAGGCTGTTAACTCTGATGAACTTCTCCTGTGCAACAGAGGAAACTCTTGATCTTCCTTTCCTGGGGCATTCCTTATGAGAGCATACACTCTAAAAAACAGAGGTACAATATGAGTACCTTTTTGTACTCAAAGGTACTTTCTCTATAATTGTACCCTCAATGGTACAATATTGGTCTTTACAGGGTCGTCTATGTTCCCTTTAAAGAACAAAGTGTTTTCTTACTTCATATCTACGACTGATTACTTCCACACTTTCTATAGTTTTTGTATTTATATATGTATGTTTATATTTTTAAGTCTCAGTTTAGAATTTTATAGTTTAGAGTCTTATATCCCTCAATGTGCTCTCGTATTGTACTACACTTATTGTTTGTTTCTACTGTGTTGTGTAACTGCTACTGGCTGCTAAATTTCCTTTGTGATCAATAAAGCATCCATCCATCCATCCATCCATCCTGTTACGGTGTTTGTTGTTGCGCCGCTAAAGTATGGAGGATGAAGAAAAATAAATGCAAAAAGAATCGTGACCCAAAGAATCGAATCTGAATCGAATTGTGCAATTCCCAAAGATTCACAGCTCTAGACTCAACACTGTGCGTCTAAAAAGGATGTAGAGCTGATTAGAAAGATCTTACAGAGAAGACAAACAGAATCCCTGTCTAAAAATAGCAAAGCAAGCTAAGATTTACCCCTGGAGTCCAGACCTCATCATTATTGCTTTTTTTTCTACAATGGCTGTTAATGTTATTGAACTGCAGTAACATCATTAATATTACAGTGCATTAATTATGACTGACATGCATTGTGGCCATCAAGTTCTTGACCTGACAGCTGCCAAAGCCTATGCTAATGCTTGCGTAATGATCTGACTTAATGAATTAGCTGAATGTGTCGATTAAAGGTGAAAGTCCAATACCCAACCGAAAAAACACCATCCTCAGCTATTGAGTGGCATTGCCTTGATTTCATTTAAATGTACAGAGTCCTGTAAGCACTGCAGCACTACCCAACCCTTACATTAATTATTAATGAACAGTAATTATACTTACTTTCCTTTATGAGCACTCAGTCATTCACCGTGGTCGAACACAGCGCTGCCTGTAGACGGAATTACGCACTGCGAATTCAGGGCTGCACTGTTTTATTCATGCACATCTGCGTTCTTGGATCATGCAAGGTCTTGGCTGTATGTTTTGCCTGTAAAGCAGTCTTTGGGCATCGGCAGCAGCTGTTCTATAAGCTAGAGGTGTGCGCAGATGTTCCTCTGTGCCTCTAGCCATTCCCAGCCATGCTCAAATCACTCTCCCTCAGCCAAGAAAAGACAAGACTACATTAACTCCAAACGTCTTCTTGGGTCGTCATGACTGGCCCAGGGGAGAAGCTCTCAGGACTGAAATCTGTAATGACTTGATCTCCTAGAATAAAAGTTGCCAATCAGAGGTCTGCCTGAGTGATGCCTCAGAACAGTGTGGGGAACTCTGCACCTGAAAAAATGAGTTTTTTGGATTTCCTGCTCAAGCCCACCTGATTAAACTTTCCAGTTACGTAAATTCCAGGTTTAGTAGACCTATTGGAACAGGGAACACTCTCTACTCTACTACGCTCTACTTGCGAACCCCAGCCTCCGGACTACGATACCCAGAACGCACCACACACGATGATCACATGTCACTGGCACCTACAGGAAGTCAATCACAGGAATATTGAATACACCTGTTTTCCCACCATCACACACACACACACACACACATTGCTGAGTGTTTGTTGGTTACTGTACAAAGCGTTTATCTCCTTGCCTGTGTTACCCTCTCGTGTATGACTTAACTTCTGCTATTCCTTTGATATCTCCTGCCTGTGTATGACCTCTGGCCTGTATCACGTTTATGGTAGGCTTGCTCTCCATTGTTGCTGTTTACTGTTTATTGACCCTGCTTGTTTAGACTATTCTTTGGCCATCCACTATTGGCTTTGAGTCATCAAAGGCTTTGAGTTCTGTTCAGCCATGACAAAATGAAATATAAAGCTTAAGAAAAGACGTCAAATAAAATAAAAACGTTAGATTTGTGCAGAAAAGCACAACACATTTACATTACATAAGTAATGCAACAGTGAAATCATCCACTCTGAAAAGGGTAGCACACCACAATGGCAATTAAAAGCAGGTGTTTTTCAGGGGTTGTAGAGTTTTATTAGAAATAAACAATGGGTAAATTGTCTAATATTTAGAGCTTCTCTTTATATCAGTGTTTTATTATTAACTCATGAAATCCCTAAACAGCATTGTTTTGCGCAAGTTGTAACTAATCCTCGGGATTGGTAGACAATGCTCTTGGTGTATTCTACATTTCGCTGTTCTTAGTGATAGTGCCTTGGTCCTCTGAACAGCTTTAGGACACTGCTCTTTAAATTTCAATAGCATTTCCTTAATGAATTAAACGAACAAAACAATACAACCTACACTAATAGTTTAAAATCTGTTTACCCTCAGTAAAACTTCACTATTCTGGATACTCATGTTTGATAGTGACAGTTTCAGCTGATGGTGATGATTTGTATCTGCATTAAAATGGTTGAAATCCTAAAATCAGTTTATTATTATGATAAGAATGATAAATTGTTCTGTTTAATGTGTTTAATTCTCATGCATCCTTGCATCTTGAATCATTCGCAGTAAAAGGGGACTACACCACAAAGCACAGTTTAAAGATACTCCTCAAATCTCCAAAAGAGACTGCATGACTATTGCTTTAAGGTTTTAAGAAGCCATAAAGATTCTCTGGTCTGAGAACAAGTGATGCGGTGATTAGAACTAGCAAGGTGTCAGGGAAAGGTCTGAGAACAAACGACGCAGTGATAAGGAGCAGTTGTTGTCAGGGAAGGTCTCAGCGAAATCATCAATCTGCCTCACTCTCAGTTCCCCACCTTGGCGGCTGTAAGGTTGTACGTTTTTTTTTTTTTTTTTTTAAGTTTAAAGATCTCCACCTAATGTAAAAGTTCTAAACCATCTTAAGGTTTTTATCGATGTTTTTAAAAAAATATTTAAAGATCCCAAGAAGATTTACTGAGCTGACACGACAAAAATCATATAAAAAACACGAAGAACCCTTAAACAAACATTTTTTAAGTGAAGTTGAGCCCTGAGAACAAACACAGTGATTAGAAGCAGTTAGAGTCAGAGAAAGGTCTCACAACGTATAACACGGTGATATAGAAGCAGTAGAAGTCAGGGGAGGTCTCAGAACAAATAGAACAGTGATTAGATCCAATCACAGTCCGTCTGAGGCCTCAGAACAAACGACACAGTGATTAGGACCAATCAGGTGACAGGCAGAGGTCTCAGAACAACCTGGGAGAGGGTCCTGACCTCGACCCCACAGAACACCTCCGAGATGAATTGGAACATCGATTGTGAGCCAGGTCTTTCCACCCAGACTCAGAGACTGACCTGACAAACAGTCTTTTGACTGAATGAGCACAAATTCCCACAGACACTTTCCGAAACCCTGCGGAGAGCCTTTCCGGAACTGTGGAGGCCGTTCCAACCAGACAAGAGACATTTCTGTTAAAGCCCATCGTTTTAGACTTTAAAACTCAATAAAAATATCAGCTATAGTTGTAAAAATGTAAAAAGCACTTCACATAAAAGATTTCAGTAACTTGTTTGCCACAAACAACTGGAAGATTCACGGTGTAACCCTACAATTATTTTGAGATTTAATATTCAGAATATACTAGGGTTCATTCAGTAACTACTATGTATTATTTACTATCCACTAGGGTTGGGCGATATGGCTCTAAAATAATATAATTTTTCTTTTGCCTAAAACAGTAAAAAAGTTGTACTCTGATGTGATAATTAGGGGTGGGTGATATGGCACTGTATTTCGGGGTATAATATCGTTCATGATATTCAAAAATGTTGGCGTTATTATTGCGTACTATACAATTTGACACACCCCTACTATCCACTTATTATTACATATAATTCATTAGTGTCTATTTTGAATCATTTCTAACCACTATTAAGTATTACTGTCCACTATAAATTATTTAGTATCTACTAGAACTTTTTCAGTTTTTTTTTTTTCCAGTCGGATGTAAACTCAAAATTCGTTTGGGGAAAAAGTTCAGAGCAGCTTCAAGGTGGTGCATGGACCTGACTATGAGGTATAGAGGACATATATATATATATATATATATATATATATATATATATATATATATACACTACCGTTCAAAAGTTTGGGGTCACTCAATCAATTTTGTGTTTTCCATGAAAAGTCACACTTATTCACCACCATATGTTGTGAAATGAATAGAAAATAGAGTCAATACATTGACAAGGTTAGAAATAATGATTTGTATTTGAAATAAAATTGTTTTTACATCAAACTTTGCTTTCATCAAAGAATCCTCAATTTGCAGCAATTACAGCATTGCACACCTTTGGCATTCTAGCTGTTAATTTGTTGAGGTAAGCTGGAGAAATTGCACCCCACGCTTCTAGACGCAGCTCCCACAAGTTGGATTGGTTGGATGGGCGCTTCTGGCGTACCATACGGTCAAGCTGCTCCCACAACAGCTCAATGGGGTTCAGATCTGGTGACTGCGCTGGCCACTCCATTACCAATAGAATACCAGCTGCCTGCTTCTGCTGTAAATAGTTCTTGCACAATTTGGAGGTGTGTTTAGGGTCATTGTCCTGTTGTAGGACGAAATTGGCTCCGATCAGGCGCTGTCCACTGGGTATGGCATGGCGTTGCAAAATGGAGTGATAGCCTTCCTTATTCAGAATCCCTTTTACCCTGTACAACTCTCCCACCTTACCAGCACCAAAGCAACCCCAGACCATCACATTACCTCCACCATGCTTAACAGATGGCGTCAGGCATTCTTCCAGCATCTTTTCATTTGTTCTGCGTCTCACAAACGTTCTTCTTTGTGATCCAAACACCTCAAACTTGGATTCATCCGTCCACAACACTTTTTTCCAGTCTTCCTCTGTCCAATGTCTGTGTTCTTTTGCCCATCTTAATCTTTTTCTTTTATTAGCCAGTCTCAGATATGGCTTTTTCTTTGCCACTCTGCCCTGAAGCCCAAAATCCCGCAGCCGCCTCTTCACTGTAGATGTTGACACTGGTGTTTTGCGGGTACTATTTAATGAAGATGCCAGTTGGAGACCTGTAAGGCATCTGTTTCTCAAACTAGAGACTCTAATGTACTTATCTTCTTGCTTAGTTGTGCAACGCGGCCTCCCACTTCTTTTTCTACTCTGGTTAGAGCCTGTTTGTGCTGTCCTCTGAAGGGAGTAGTACACACCGTTGTAGGAAATCTTCAATTTCTTAGCAATTTCTGTGACCCCAAACTTTTGAACGGTATTGTATATATACAGTAACGAGTAGAAGATATTTCTCTACTATTAATTATTCAATAACAATTAAGAATGAATTAGTATTTATTATTAATTCTTAGGATCTAATATAAAGTATGATTAGTTTTAGTAGTGACTAGTATGAATTGTGCTGATACTACTAAATTCTGAATTATTTAGAAACTAGTATGAATTATTTAGTTCTCACTAGGAATTAATCAGTATCAGCTCTGAATTATTCAGTTTTCACTATACTTTCGCTATATTTTTAGACTCTACTCAATAATTCTCA
This sequence comes from Astyanax mexicanus, assembly GCF_023375975.1. NCBI lineage: Eukaryota > Metazoa > Chordata > Actinopteri > Characiformes > Acestrorhamphidae > Astyanax > Astyanax mexicanus. The sequence goes on along the minus strand of NC_064432.1, from coordinate 15,914,968 downwards.
CTAGTATAGAAATAATTCATAGTAATTACAAAGGATCCACTATGATTTATTAATTATAGACTATGAATAGATATTTAGTACATACAATTGATAGATATACTAGAATAGATTATTCAGTAACTACAAATGATATTTTTTCTTATTTCCTGTGAGGGGGATGCGTTGATGTATGGGTCCACACACGTCTTTAGGCTGTAAATGTCATACCTGACCGGGATCAGGCAGAGAGAGAAAAGGGAGACACTGCTGGGATGGAATACGAAGCAGTTGTGTTTATTCAGAAACACAGGAAAAATATAAAACTCAAAATGGAAAACAAATGAAAACAAAGAATATGCAACAATAACTATACGGGAAAACTAGAAACAAACTCAGAAACTGACAAATAAAATTGGACTGGGCAAAGTAAAGAAAATGCTGAAAAACGGCAAAAACGAAAAACAGCCAAAACAATAAAACCAGGAAGTGGCCAAAACAATAAAACCAGGAAGTGGCCAAAACAATAAGACCAGCGCGTAGCGCGGTACAACGGGGGAAAACGGGACAACTAGGCTAACAAACTAGAACAAAAAACTACTAAGCAGAGCTTAGGGAAAACGGCTAGACTGAGAAAATAAAACTGGGCAAATAAACAAAATAAGAAAATATAACAGAAAACGGGGACTCCGGGAAAAACGGGAAGACAGGATCGTCAGGGAGAACGCTTTGTAAGACAGCTAACAGGCTGGAACCGCAGGGAAACACAGACCATGATAGTGACCATTACTCGGCGAAGAGTGGAGGAGAGCAGCGTGCTTTTAAGCTGCTCTCCGCAGCTGAAGCCAGTCTGTGATCAGGGCTGAGCAGCCGTGTGTGTGTGCTTCTGAAGGAGCGGATGTCCTTATATGGGCATAGTGCTCTCTCAGAGAGTGCCGGACGGGGGGGCGCGGGTGCTCAGGCCTGACAGTAAAGAGTTAAAGGTGAGAACGATGCTGAGCACAGCCTCTGAACACTTGGCATGAGGAATTAGGTGAGATAGGGTTAATGGCAGCAGTGCAGTAGAGCAATCTGGGGAAATGCTACTTATACTGATGTCATGCAGGCAGACTTAGCAGGAAACAAAGTCATTGGAAGACTCTGCAGAGTGTAGTAACGTCTCAGTTTAGCCATTTTCCTCTCGCGCGACTGATCTGACCAACAAAGCCACACCTCTCACACTCATACTGCCTCAGAACTGGCCTCCACACTAATCTATTACAGCCTCAGTGCTGGACAGTTTCACCCCGCGCTCCTTAGAGGAGTAGCTGTTGGGTCAGGGCCTAATTTCAGCTCTTTTAGGAGCGCCGCTGTAGTGGGAAAGGCTGTCGCAATAAGATTGATTTGATTGAGCCAGTGGGGATGTATGGGTTGGTGGTATGGGAGTGTGGGAGTGTGTGACCGAGAGTGTTTGCTCGGAGCTCCTATTCCTTGTGGGATTGCTCTCGGTTCCACCATCTGCTGCCACCAGTCGATACATCCCCCAACACTGTGCGTACCTGTCTGCCGGCTCCAATTGACTTCAAAGGGCACAAGCCAAGATCCATCAAGCATAAACAGCCAATCAACATGCATGCATTATGAGACTACCAATAAATCAAGGGCTACTTTTAGCCTTTGTTGGCCAATTGTGCCGTTCGCAGATTCCCAGAGAGCCAACAACGCTCGCCTCTCATTTCCTCATAGCTGTGGAGATCCTCAAACTGTGAATAGAGGGGCGTCTCTAGATTCAGGTCTGAACAAGGTCAAGGTTGCTTTTAAAATTGGTAAAAAAAAAAAAAAAAAAATCATAATAACTGGCATTCACCAATATAGGAAGTATGGGTTGGTGCTGATATCCTGCATATGAAGGATCTATACCTGCATATGAGCTATATAACACATACATATACATTGAATAATGCTTTTATAAAGCAATACTTGAAAATATACTGTATGAACCGTATATTTATGCCAATATGCCCTATTTTATTCTGATCATTTCAACATTTCATTGTTTTTCCACCCTTTAAGTCTGCTTAATGAAGGTGTTATGAATCTTGTAAACTTTTTGTCCTATAGAAATAATGCTTCATAATGGTGGTATAAATAAAGCAACAGTTTATTACTTCAATTTAAAAGCATCAACATAATTAATAATGTAGAATAGTTTTTTTTGTCCTACAACTTTAGAGCCTATTGGAATCATGCTTTATAACAGTGTTATAACATTGTTATAAATTAAGCAGTGATTCATCACTTTTGTTTAAAGGCATAACATGTCTTTATGAAGCTGAAAAACATATATTTTAATAATTGTCCTAGCTAGGGATCTGACTTGTGAAAGTCTATTTCGAAATTTGCTACTCGTGTTTTTATGTTCTATGTCTGATACTCTTCTGTTAGGGTTCAAAACCTATTTAGTCTGTTTTAGCTTAAGCTGTTTTTTGAAGACCAGCACTTGTACACATTTTAAACACATATATTTACTATATATATATAACAGATTAGTCTCTTGAAAAGTAACCTAAATCTATCATAATGAAAACTCTTAAAATTGTTATCTGTTAAATAACTTAATGGGTGTGATTTTATTAATCTATGAGGAGATCTTTCTGAATAGATCAGATTATTAGACAATCTAACTGCATAAGAAAGAGAAAAAAATGGACATGTCTAAAGACAGAGCTCCAACATTGATTTAAAGAAACTAAAAATATGGTTCAAGACCTGGTAGACCCCCCAGAGTCCAGGCTCAACATCATGTAAATATTTGATTATCTTGTGCCAGATGTTTGACTATTCAGTGGATCAGTGAATGACAAAAACCAAGTGCCTTAGGCTGAAACCTCATTTCTTTTATCTCTAAGGGAATCTGCAAACCCTCCCCCATACACACACACACACACGTTTCAGCTCTGCAGGTATATCTTTTTGGAATCAAATTCTGAAACTCAGCTCAAGTTGTCTATATGCTGTCATAAAATTCCTAAACGGCCTGCTGAATGTTAATGCTCCAGTAAGATTAGGCCTTCCAGTGCAGAGCTGAATATCTTGTGGCATGTTGGGCATGTCAAGGTGAGGTCTGTTGTATATGCAGAGCATTGCTTAAATCTGCGAGCAGAATGTCTAATCATTTTAGCATTGCGCAAGGTGGGTGTAAGAGTGGGTGTTTGGGAGGTTAACCAGTCACGGTTTCAGCCTACAGTGTGGAATGACCTTAGTCTAAATTTATTTAAGTGTACAACTGGCAAAACTTAGAAATAGTTTCCAGTTCGAGAGTACAACTTGCGAGCAGACTGGTATTAGAGTGTGTGTCTGTGCCTGACATAGGGCCCTATCTCACACCCAGCGCAAGGCGTGAGCTAATCACAGCTAATCAGTGAATTTAGAATATACATATAACTTACCAACACAGGCTTTCGCCGGAGTCATTGCCTCGTTATTCCACGCGTGTGCATCCCTGCACGTGGAATAACAATTAGAATTTTATTTCAAATTTTTGCAAATTTCTCCCCAATTTAGCACAGCCAATTACCCAACCCACTCATTAGGACTCCCCCTATCACTAGTAATGCCCCAACACACCAGGAGGGTGAAGACTAGCACATGCTTCCTCCAATACATGCGCTGATGCAGCATTGCCGAGCAGCATTACAGCGAGCTTGGAGGAAAGCGCAGCAACTTGGTTCCGATACATCAGCTCACAGATGCCCTGTGCTGCAGACATCACCCTTTAGTGATGTGGGGAGAGAGCGCCATCTACCCACCCGGAGGGAGCAGGGACAATTTTGCTCCCTCTGAGCGCTGGGAGCTTGATGGCAAAGCTACATGAGCACGGGTTTGAACCTGTGACCTCCCGCTCATAGTGCTGCTGGACCACTGCTGGACCACTCGGCACCCTGAATCCCACACATTTTTTAAACAGGGATAAATCTAGCGATGCAACTGGCCATAGCAAAGCATCTGTATCTTTACAGCAAGCTCTTGAGACAACATCAGTGTGTTGCAAGAGATAAAAACATAGTGTTGGGTTTTTAAAGTGCCTGTAATGAAGACAATATGTACAAAGTTGCACTCCACACTATGATCAGACCTTCTAGATGTTTGCATGTGACATCAAACCACTGATCTTGTTGTGGACCATCGTGTCTTCACACATGGATTCATTAATCATCTCCACTAAGAAAAAAAAAGGTGGACTTGTCATTATAGATGGCTCACTCCCATTCCGTGTCTCTACAACACAGTCTGGCTGTGCACCAAGATTCATTTTAGTCAGTTGATTCCTCTTGGCGCACTTCAACACTGCCTTGCCATGAGCACGCTGGTCAGTGTTTCTCTTCATTTACATCATAACATCTCACAACTCACATACTTAAGGGTATTTAAGTTTTCTCTGGGTGTTCTCAAACCATACAGTGAGGTGGATCACAAAATATAGAGTTATAGTGCTCATAGCTCAATATGTAATCTAGTAGTTTTGTAAAATGCACTGAAATAGTTCATGTTAAAACACTCCTGGCTGTAGTAGCCAGCTTACTTTATTAGTTTTGCAATATATCTGTGGGTGACTCAATTTAAATATGCCACAAAGTTCCCCGAAACTTTATTTCAAAGGCAGTTTGTACTCATGCACTTTACTTATCAGCCCACAGTACTGGAAGCTACGCATCTCATCCAGGCACTCGGCTGCTTCTACAGTGAGCAGAAAAGATCCTAGAAGCTTCAGTAATGTTAAATTGTGCTGTTCTCTGAATCTAGAAGGTTATTCTTTGGTTAGGTGCCAAGGATAGCGAGGGTCATCTGCCCACACAAGCTACTGTATGTTGTGGAGATGGGAAAGTGGTGGCTCATTTGGTTAGAATACTGTGCTGTTGACCACAGGGCTGTGAGTTTGATATCCATGTCCGCAAAGATCCATTGATGGACCTTTTGGTCAAGTCACTTGACCTTCTCTGATCCAGGAGCACAGTGGCATTGCTGACCCTTCATTTAACCCCAGTTTTTAAGCAGTGAGGAGAACAGTTTTTGGGCACAGAAGTAAGAACACAGGGTTATTGATTGAAGGGTTTAATACCCTTGTCCTATAAGGATCCACTGTTCGGCCCTTGAGCAAGTCCCTTGACCCCTTATGCTTTCCAATCTTGGAAATGCGAAGAGAATAATGTTTGCAGCAGTGGCTAGAACTCTGTGTCTTATTGAATGCAAGGTTGTGGGTTTATTTCCCATGCCTGCTAAACTGTCACTGTTGGGCCCTTGAATGAGTCCCTGGAATCCTTCTGTTTGAAGGGAACCTAAGCATGGTTTGCCTGGGATATACAAAAAGAGGGACAGTTCTGGGGCAGTAGTTTGAACATTAGGGTATTGATTACATGGCTGTGGATTTAATGACATTGTGTGCGTAGGTGCCACTGTTGGGTCATTACCCAACATTACCCACCCAAGTGGAATATACAAACACAACAGGGGTTAAAGTATTGGTCAAAGGGCAGTGGGTTCAATTCCCATATCTAAATAAACATAAGTCCCTTGACCCTCTTTGCTACAGAGGCCATATAACATACTGTCGCTGGCCAAGGCTTTACAAAATGGGGATGTAAAAAGAGAGCAAATTTTTGGCCATAGTTAGATACCCAACTCTGCTAAGCTACCACTGTTTGACCCTTGAGCAAAGCCCTTAAACCTCTCTAAGAGCCTTAGATATTTAAAATAAACCTTAAAAATGTTTCAGTTTATAAAACCCATTTACTTGGGGTTGAATGTAAAAAAGGATTCTGATACCATACTGTATATTAGTCTAAATCTTCTAATTAAAAGTAAAATGCTAAATGCCAGATGTGTCCAGAATGATGAACAGAGCTGTTGTTGGTTCTAAACTGGCTGAGAATGCTAAAAAAACCCATAATGATATGAAGCTGTAATAAAAGTCATATCTAAAATGTTTTATTTTAAAAGTACAGAAGAAACCTCAGGGCAGGTTAATGGTTTCATCAGACTGCAGAGTCTAGGCGAGACTAGGATTTCACACCTATGATATTTGGTCCAGATTTTCAGACAGTCCGGTCCAAAGAACCAAAACTTGTCTGATCAAAAGGAAGTTGTCTTGGCCCAGATCTGCTGTACTAGGGTTTAATTCATCTGCAGTGTAAAAATACTTTTTTAGATGGGTTCAGATTTTTAGAAAAAAAAGTCTTCTATGCTGGTAATTCCTATATCTACTGTAACTGTAGATTAATCATTATTTATAAACTGAAATAAAGGGAATTTAATTCTGCTGCATGGAGAATGTACACTTGAAGGGAGTATGGTGAATTGAGAACATTCAGTGTTAAGTATAAAGAGAGATGCAGTTCAGGATGTAGCAAAACTATCCGGACCAAAAAAACTTGGTTCTGACTCTAGTCTGGACTTTCAGGTGTGAAACTTAACCCATGAACAGGTAATTTAGGACCTGGAATCAGCACTGAATCAGGCTGACAGGATCACTGCATGTAAACACAGTCAGTGGTGTGTGTAGAGTGTTTCAGTCAGGCTGGGGATCTGCCAGTGTTCTCCTTCCTCCGTGCTGAGCTGAGTTTAACGATGGTAAGCCTCCAGTACTTCAGGAAGGTGCAGTGGCAGGCTTATGCACTTCGGAGGAAGGCATGTGTGAGCTTTCACACTTTCGCAGCGCTGGGCTGCTGCATGATGGGAGAGAGCTCCACAATAGAAGTAATTGGCTACAGCTAACACTGGGGGAAAACTGTGTGAAGGGGAGAAAGCCATGTGGTCTAAATTGCTGATCCTATAGGAAGCACTAGCCTCCAGTTTGTGCAGTTTGTGCTGGTGCTATATTTACCTTACAGTGAAGACTCGTGTACCCTCTCAAAATGATGTGGAATTTAAAGTTAAAATGGTAAAAATATGAGTAATTATTGAATAGGATTATTGTAATCATAGAAATAAAAAATTAGGGCTAATTTCCCTAGACATAAATTAAGTCTAGTCTTAAATAGACTAGACTAAAAGCAGATGGTCCATTGACTAAAAGTCAATGGTGATTTGCTATTGAGCTTCCTGTTTGAACCTTGGCTTAAAATTTTAAACTCTTTAGGGGTCCAGCTCCACTCTTTGAGTGGTCCAGCAGTCTAAAGCGCTGCCACTATGAGCGGGGGGGTCACAGGTTTGAACCCCCGCTTATGCAGCTTTGCCATCAAGCTGCCGGCGCTCAGAGGGAGCAAAATTGGCCTTGCTCCCTCCGGGTGGGTAGATGACGCTCTCTCCCCACATCACTCCTAGGGTGATGTCCACATCACAGGGCGTCTGTGAGCTGATGTATCGGAACCGAGCCCCTGCGCTTTCCTCCAAGCGCGCTGTGATGCTCCTCGGCAATGCTGCATTAGCAACAGCTCCAAAAGAAGCGGTGGCTGACTTCACATGTAGTCTTCACCCTCCTGGTGTGTTGGGGCATCACTAGTGATAGGGGGAGTCCTAGTGAGAGGTTTGGTAATTGGCCGTGTAAATTGGGGAGAAAATGGGAAAATTTGAAATAAAATAAAAAAAAAACTCTTTAAAATCTGTCTACATGCATTTAATAACTTATATAATTGGTCATGTGAACAGCAAGGCCTAAAAAACCTAAAGCCTAGATTTAGGAATTTGATAAAAGTAGGTTAGATGAGTAATTGGATTTCTTATTGCATGTAAAAGTTTTTTTTTCAGTCTGTACAGAGATATATCAGACAGTCCTTAAAAAAAGTTTGTCTTCTTCTTTGCAACAAAATTGAGAGAGCTGTAAAAACAATTAAAATCCATCCAATAAAGTGAGGCCATTTTTACAAAAAATGTAGAAAGAGGTTACAATAATATTGAAGATTAAATCATATTGTTCAAATTATTGCCAGATTGCAAATGAACAATTCAGTTATTGCCTTACTTACACAAGCTGGACCTTTCCATGATCTGATTACCTAAGTGCACATAAACATATGAACTAAATCTGATTATTAAGCATATGTTTATGCATCCACTGTCATCATTTACAACAGTTGCATTTGGCCTGTTGCAGGACTGATTAGATAAACTGGACACTGGATGAAAACTGTAAATACATACCACCTGATCTTTAGTCTTTAGTAAAGCTAAATGAATGAATGTGTTAAACTCAGCCAGGTTGTACCATTACTACCAAACGACAGAGCTATGTTAAGCTAAAACTAGGCTACAATTCACTATGTTATTAAATATGTATGTCTTTCCAGCCAGCAGTTCAATCAGTAACTTGTAAATCTGGACTGTTTTTGATGCTCAGCATGTTTATTTACACTATATTATAGCTAATCAATTTAAAAAAAATCTATTTTAGAATGGCCTTGCCTGCAGGACACTGATACCATTGATTAAAAAAAAAAAAATTATTTATTTTGTATTTATTCTAACTGAAGCAATAGAAATGTTATATCAATACATATAGTTTTCTTTAAAATACTTTAAAATCCTGTATTCAGCAGCCATCAAAAATGAATGTACACACAGCTAAATCTGAGGTAAATATGTAAACGTGTTTGTATGAAATTTGTCTGTGCTGTGTTTAAAGTGGACAGGCGTAGAAATTTGTGTAAGTGCTCCTTCACAGGCGGGTGCACACCACTGACCCGGTCATCAAATCTACAGGCCTCTCATTAACTCCAGCCAAATGAGAGATGAAGTGACCATGAAAAAAAGTTTAGTGCATCATCACTCGCATATGCTCTTCCTTCCTCTGGAACTGGGTTACACTGGCCTGAAACTCTCCATTCTTACACAATTTGCAAAAAACGGCTTCACTCAAATGAAGGCGGCAGAGGGTTGTGTAAAGTGTTAAGGCTGAAGCAGATTTCGTACTTTTTGTTAGTCATTCCACCTTAAATGGATTGTGAATTAGAATCAGAACTAGGGCTGTAAATAAATAGTATTTTTTTTATTGCTTTTATTGTGATATGAGTTTTTATGATAAACATCGTAATTTCATATATAACAGCCAATTCAAATTGCGTTACCTAAGTGCAGCAACAGAGAGATCTTTTTTTTCACACTGCAGGCTGGGCTCACATAACACGACTAGGCTGGAGGTAGAGTGAGGTAATTTAGTTTGTTATGATGTTATGAAAGAACAATAACAGCACTTTAATATATATATTTTTTTATTTGTTTGATTAGCTACAGATGCTGTGTTTTCTACTTTTCTTTAAAAATGTAAATGTATATTATATTGTTATTTGGCATTGTGCCTATTGTGTGCAACTGTGTATATATACATATTTAAATATGTCTTTCTTTCTCTTTGCAATTCTCCAAAGGTTTATTTATTTATTTTTTTTACACTGTTACTGTCCCACACATCAGAAAACTCATAAATCAGTGTCTGCTGTCTATTCTGCAGGAGATTTGCCTTGAAACCGCAATTTACAACACCCTCTTCTGCTCATCAGTGCCTTCAGAAGCTCTTTATTGGCTGGATCGGGTGTGTTAAATGCGGGTTCAAACTGGACAAGTCCATTATTTTCCTCCCGCAAATCAAATAACCGGCCTTCGACAAATCAAAGGAAAAGGGCAGTAAATAGTGCGGCAGGATTTACTGACGTGCTCTCTTTGTGTATTGAGCGTGAGAGCGGCCAAATCACTCCATTCTGCTGCAGCGTGAAATGAATCCGGCTGCAGACGTCACTTTGGAATTTGTTATGGCTGTTAGTGGAGCGGCTGCACTGCACTGGTGCATAAAGAGCTCCCCAAATCAGCGTCTGCGTAAGAGCACTGCTCACTAAATGATCATGCAGAGAAATATCCATTAGAGAAATGAGCTTGAAGGAATATTCCACTCTGCTAAAGAAGCCAGTGCTTGGCTTGTATGATGTCACATGCACTTTGGAGTGAGCGCACTAATATCTGAGAAACAGAGTAAATTAGTAGAGTTTGTATTTTTTTTTAAATATATTTCAAGAGGGAAATAAGCTGAAACAAGATCATACTGTAACTGATGGGAATCGACAATTTACCATATCAATCCCTTGCCCTGTCTGTAGCTCCGACACCTCGTTACCTGTTTCCCCAGGTGTTCGTAGTTTCGTGTGTTCCCTGTGCGTACATATATTCCTACTGTTTCAGTCTGTGTTCGTGGGTCTTTGCACCTTCCCCCTGTCGTTTGTTACTTACGTGTTTCCGCTCCTTCTTAGCTCTTGTTTATCTATTGTTTGTTTTCCTTTGTTAGCCTCCCAGTTTGTTTATGTCTTTGTTATTTCTGATTTGCTTTGGTTTATGTCTTTGTTTCTTTGTTTTAGTTTGTTTTGTAATAAAACTCCCCTTACCTGCACCTACATCCGCCTTAAAGTGAGTTAAAGTATTTTAAAGCTTAATTTATATTCCCTTTATGTTACAAAAAAATGGGAAAGAGGCAGAGGTGTAATGGTAGTGTTTAAACAGCAGTTTAAACAAGTGATTAAAGTAGTCCTACTGTGTCTTCCAGGCAAACGCTTGAGATGGCAGCAGTACGTGTCAGAACCGGTAAACAGTAACAAAGCACATACCAGAGTTTTACAGTCCAGGGTCAAACACAGCAAGGCAAAGGCAAAAGCAAAGGGCAGGCAAAAGGCAAGGTCGGTGAACGAAAACAGGTCAAAAATACAAAACGGCAAACACTACAAAGGTAGAGTGAGAAATGAGCTGCTTAAATAGGGCTAGATGTTAGTGTTATCAGTTCCTGGTTGTGTCAGGTGTAGTTTTATGTGATTGGGAGTGTGTGCAGTGTCAGAATAAAGTGCATTCTGGGCAGTGTAGTCCGTTGACTGTAGATAGAGCTCCGCAGGTTGAGCTGAGTGTGGGAGTGAGGCTTGGTCAGTGACAGGAGTGCTCACAGCACCAGGCATGACAGTATGTGGACGAGCATTGTTCTGATAAAATCATTGGTATAAGAGCCACTGGTTGGCTGGTTGTGGGACCTTATGAACATAATGTTGCTCTGTTAAAGAGCCTGTAATCAAGACCAAAAGTGATCTGGAATCATGCGAAATTGCACTCCATACCATCACACCAGACCTTCTGGATGGGTGATGCATGACAACAAACTGTGGGTCTTGGCTTTGATGGATTCATTGGTCGTCTCAACCAAGACAAATATCAGTACATGACATTATTTTTGTTTTGGTGTAAAATACAGTATACTAGCGTATACTTAACTTACCGCTGTTATCACGTCTCAGCACGCTCATTCAGACGTTTTGTCATAAAGTATGATAATTAAGGGCTTGTTGGGGATGATGTCATGCTGCTGTAATAAAATCAGAGGAAGAACGAACGCAGAGGGTTCGATGTTTAGCATGCGGCTGCATGTGTTTTGATTGCCATATGCTCCTGCGCTTGCATCCGTTGGTGTTGGCATGCAGATGGACAGACATCCGACTGAGACATCTCTCTCTCTTTCTCTCTCTCTCTCCATCCCTCTTTCCATTCCTCGCTCCCTCCCTCCACTCCATCCTCCCTCCTTCACTCTATTGCACTCCAAATCTAGCAGTGAATGCTGAGGAGCTGTTTCAGTGGTGCAAATCAGCTCCCCTCCAATTGTCCTCTCTCTCTCTCTCACTCTCTCTCTCTCTCTTTCACAAACACACTCTCTCTATCACTCACTCTCTCTCTCTCTCTCTGCTAGTGTGAGCATAGGGAGATGCTCACTGAATTACCCCCTCAGGCAGCTGGCGGGGTTCCAGATGCACAGGCTGCTCAGCGCTCGGGAGATCATGAGAGCAAGAAAAAGCGAGAGAACGAGAAATAAAAAAAAGAGAGAGCGGGCAAGAGAGAGAGAGAGAGAGAGAGCAAGAGAAAGAGAGAGACTCATGCATTCACACTCACACATACATACACACACACACACACATCCAGCTTCATCTCCTCTCATTAATATTCATTCCCTCTTCACTCAGACCTCTCGTGTGCTCTCCCCTCGCTCTCAATTTACACTTCCATTTTTTCCCAATCTCTCTCTTTCTCTCTCTCTCTCTCTCTCCCCCTCTCTCTCTTTCTCTCGTCCGTAGGTTCTGGCTACATGCTTAAAGCATCCAATAATGGCATTTTAATGCTTCATGTAACTAATCTCTCTCCTGGTAGCGCGAGAGCGGAGCGTGCTGGTCCTCGTTTAGAGTGGGCTAGAAAAGCGTGGGGTCCTGAAAGAGCAGAGTTAAGAGCACATCCTCCGAGGTTTGTTTCCGAAAGGCCCTGCTGTTCCCCCAGCCCCTAATGACGGCATTTTCATGGACGTCTCGTTAATAAATGACCACGCTTTCCTCTAAATATTCAGACGCCTGTCCGGCACGAACCGTCGCACACAAATCATCCCCGACACTCTCGATTTGGGAGAGAACAGCTGCAAAAAAAAGAAAAGAATAAAAAAAAAACACCAGCTCGCACCTGCATGCTATTATGATGCAGCCCCATCCTTTCTCATACTGTCAGTCTCTGTCCATTGTCGCTCATCACGCTTCCTCTTTACAGCTGCGCTCGGAAGTTTACATACACTTATCATGGGCATGAATGTCCTGGCATAACTGGGTTTGCGGTGATTTATTTGAACAGTTGTTTATTTCTGGGACAGAATGAAATGAGTGTAGAACACACATTTTTAATAATAAGAATACAATCTGGTGCACAAGTTTTTGGTGGTGTTTTTTTTGGGTGTTTTGAATCCATTACATGGTCTAACTTGTACAAACTGGGTCAGAATTATCCATACAAATTGAAGCAATGACTCTTTAACTTCCTGCTAGTGGTCCTGACATCAGTAACACTTGAAGTAACACTCTAAGGAGCTCTTTAAATGCATCTACATTAACATTGTTCATAATCTGATTATAAACAGATTTCTGTGGTTTCCTGATTCCTCACAAGATAACACCTCACAATTTACACAAGTATGTGCATTCCCAGGCCATTCCTAAGATTCTAAGATTAATTGACACATCGCAATCCAGTATTTTCTGGCATGTTTGTGTGTATCTTGCACTCTGTTTCAGTGGTTTATGTTCTACCAGCTTCTTGGATTATATTAGTTTTATTCCATTGGCTAGTTTTCAAACTATAGAAGGAAATCACCGCAGCTTTAGAAAACTTGATCCTTCAGAAACAAACATGCAGAGGATAAAGTTCAAGTTGCTCCGGCTGCTCCTGTCTCAATTCGGTTGCCCGGGGGGGGGGGGAATTGAACCCAAATTAGTCCCTCTTACTGTATATCAATGGAAGTCGCTTGTACTTTCTGGCTGCCAATTTGTTTTACTTATTGTGAAGGGTAAATGCTTTTATTGGCTGTTTCATTCAGCAAACATTAGCAATGCATATAAAAACACATTCAGTAAGGGCAGCAGACAGTTGCTATTGATTTCCTGTCTTAGGTAATAATGAACCTGAGAAGTAGCCTGATTATGACTGATTAGTCGTGGCAGTAAATGCTGTTCAAACCATCCCTTTCCCATAAAGCCCACAAAGGCAGACTTACCACAAATGACTTATGAATGATACTGCTATTAACTGCTAATGCTGTCATGAAATAATAATAATAATAAAGACTGGCTTTAATTGGAATATTAACAGCTCTGTCTGAAACACAAAAATATATATATATTTTTAATATTTCCCGAAAAGATGCAGAAATGAGATTTCCTGGTCTGTCAGGTTTTCGACTTAATTGAAAGTTTAGCTAATCAGTGCTAGAACTGTGAAGTAATTAATCACCAAAATAAGAGCTTTTCAACAGAAATGTCCAATTATTCCTAAACGCCTGTACTGAAGCCTGCAGATTCCAGCACTCGGCAATGTCCAAGTGCTTAGGAAATTGATAACACAGGCCTGGCATTTTTATTATCCTATTTGCTCTCATTGAATTTACTATAATGAATAACCTGCCTCCGCTAACTCACCGGGAAAGTTCAGTGTTTCAGGACAATTTCATCATCATTCATTAGGAGTTTACTGGCTTCCATTAGAGGGGTCAGCTGGCAACAAACTCCCATGGAGAGATGTAGACAGAAAATAGTGTGGTAATGAACGTCTATGAAAAACTCACCCAAACAGCAGCATTTATCTTACGAAGGAAGACACAGGACTTGTCAGACTAAGAGGAAAATATGCCATAAGTTTCAAACTTGGAGAATATGTTCTGCATATTTAGCATAAATCTATCTGCCTCAATTTCACTAATGATTCCAGAAAGACCACAGTGCTTCTCTAGAGTGCGCAGAGAGAAGGGTTTAGATTGAATTGAGATGGTTAATTGGGTCTACAAGCTTGATCAATCTGACCAAGGTAGACAACCTGCTGGTCATGGATTTAGACGCTGGTCAAGCTGGTCAATCAGCACGACTGGCATGACCAAGCTGTTTAATTATCATGACCACCCACCCAGGACGTTAGACTAGGAGTTTTAAAAAATAAGGTTCCAGGGATATTCTGAAATATCCAGTATGACAGTATGACTATGACTATGACAGTAATAATTTGCATTACAACATTGTTAGAACATTTCTCACATGCGGTTCCTAGCTAAGCATATACAAACAATATGGAAATGTTAGAAGTAACGGTAACACTTATATATAATAAGGGTATATGTCATGGCATTAATTCAGGCATTCATTAAGGATGAAGTCATGAGGAATTATACAGGAACAAATACATGAGTTATGTATTAATAACTGTAAGGTTAAATTAGTCACCATTAACTAATGTCTGTATGAATGAATGAAGATGAATGGAATGAAGGCTTCATTCAGTGCATGAATATACCAGGAATTAATGTGTTAATTAAGCCCATCCTCATTTAATTCAGTAAAACTTCTGTCTTTGTATCGCATGTGGGTCTTTGTTAGCACCACCCAGTCATATTTTTAAGAATGTTAACATTTTTAAGCATTAATATAAGAAAATATACTCACAAAAACATAAACTTACATGTTTTAAGCTGTTGTTACAAAATACACCCTTTTCCAGAATGCTAGCTATCTATATCTCTTACTACAAGACAAATACTTACCACACAAAAATGGGGTGGTCCTTTCAATATCATTGCTTGGCAGAATTTAATACTGTTTTAATGAAGTGATGTTGAAACAATTCAATTCAATTAAATTTTATTTATATAGTCACAAAGCAGCTTTACAGAGAAAAACAGGTCCACGCCTCTTATGAGCAGCACCACAGAAATGCTCATTTTTATGGTGACACAGTGGCAAGGAAAAACTCCTTTAAGAGGAAGAGACCTTGGAAGGAACCAAGACTCAGTCAGAGGAACCCATCCTACTCTGGTTGACATTACAAAGTTTGGTTAGGTCTTCTGGTACAACATTACCAGAAGACCTCACCAAACTTTGTTAGCTGCTGGGAAGCATCATCAAGCTTTTGACTATCAACTATCCTTTCCATAACCACGTGGTTAATTATCATGACCAAGCTACTAAGCTAGTTGACCTGCATGACCAAGCATGGCTGGAATCAGATGTAACATGCACTACATTTCTCAAGAGCTGGATAACACCTAGCTCACCAGTATATGGTAAGATTTTTCACCTGGATGACCAGCTTTTCAACTACCTGACCTATTAAACACCAACTTAGACTATTTAAAAGTGTTTCTTCTGTTATACTTGACCGGAATAAGCCAGATATTTCCCAGCATTTCGAACATTCCACTCTATAAACTGGAACAAAACCACTGTGGATTGGTTTCTTAGAAACAATAAAAGAATAAAAAAATAAACTTTTTAATAAGCAATTCAAATAAAGGCAAGGAAAATTAAATGTGGTGTGGTTTGAGAGGAAAAATGATAGAGCTCGGTTTATGAATCCACAATGAACTGAACCGACAGATTGACATATAGTCTAACCATGAGCTCACTGTAAGCTAATGCTAACTGCTAGCACCTGTGCAAAAAAGTGATAACTAAAGTGGTAATCGTAAATTAATAGTGTATTCCATATTTCTCAGAAGTCAGATGGTTGAGCTGTGAAAAACATCACACCTGAGCTTCGATCTTGGATTCTTAAACTACAGCTTGGGTTGGCGAGGCTTTTCTGACTTTCTGAGTAGGAAATGTTCAAAGGTTCTGAAGGTGTTCCAGATGGATTTGGAGTTCAGAAATCAAATGCAATAAAGCACAACACAATAACTAACCTTGTTCTAAGACTTTAATTTGACTCAAAATGTAATTTCTCATGCTTTACTAATAGATCTGTTAATAGATTAGCTTAAAAGGAAAAGGTCGCAAAAGGAAGCATTTAAATGTAATTCAAAGAATTCCAATTTTTTTAATATTCTTTCTAGCATAACTAAGAACATTTTATGTGGTTTAGTGTACAATGATATTGTAAAATTGTTTATTGTAGAGATGCCAACTACCTCCAGATTCCCTTTATAATGAAAATATACATAACAAAATCAGTAAAATATGTTTTACTTGAGAAATATTCTACTTTACAGCACGCTGTATGTGGAATGAATGGACTCCACACCATGAACCCACTTTAAAACGGCTTTTTTGGCTCTAAATCTCTCAGAACTATAATAAAAGCAACTTCTCATGCATCAGACAGCATATTCACAGCATATATCCAGCAGTAACTTTCTGTGATGTAGCTTTTAGAGGCATTAAACTCTTTAGATGTTCCATCACCACCACTGTGAAAAAAATCCAACCACTCTGCATGACATTGTTTACATCTTATCCATTTCATTATTCAGAAATTTTGAAAAGCAGAATTTTAACACAGTGCTAAAAGCATTCTATGTGTTTTTTTATTTTCTTTCAATCAAGGCTGGACATGTATTACGCACCGAGTGCAAATCACAATTAGTGAGTCAGAATTTATGCACACAAAAACACAGCTAAAAAAAAATGTTTTTGAGATGATTATTTCAGTTTAAGAGGTTTCATGATCACAGCTTGGGCTTTAGAGACGCAGTCACATTTGCAGTTACATAAACAGTAAATAAATATTTTATTTTAACTCTATGATACATGTTACATAAATAAATAAAATGAGCAGACAGTCCTCAGTTCTGGCACTGATGACATAGGCTTGTTTTATGCAATGACTAGACATACTCTACTTGTTCTTTCTTACACTGGGAATAGGAGTATTGAGATAAGGTGGGTTGGACTGGTGTGGATGTGAATGTGGGGATGAGTTGGGGATAATGGGGTGGGGACAATGTTTGGTAGTGTGGGAATGGGGTAGGATCAGTTTTGGATAATGCAGGGATGGGATAAGGATAGTGTTGGGTAAAATTATGGATAATGTTTGAATGGATAGGACCAATGTTGACGTATACAGGAGGAGAATGCATGGTAAAGTGAGTTGTCATGATGTCATGATGTCATGATGAGGCGACAGTGTGAGGTAAATTAGGAATGAAGTGTAGACTAATGGTGGGTAAAGTGGGAATGAGGTGGGGACAATGTAGGGTAAGCTAGGGACTGAAAAGAGACAATAGTTGATCAGGTGTGTTGATATGAGGAGGATGATGGGTAATGTGGAGATGGGGTAGGGAAAGTGTTGGGTAATACAAGAATAGGGTAGGAAAAGTATTACAGGTGTCAGAGATTTCATTCACATGTCTAGTTGAGACACACACACACACACACACTTTTATATGTTTTTTTCCTTTTACGGCCTGTTGAATGCTGTAGTTATTACACCTCAAGGAGAAGCGCTTTTGGTTATGCTGTGATTTTACAGTGAAATGAATGGATTTTGAACTGAATGTGTTTCTTCTCTTTACTCGGCTGGTTGAGCCTGGCAGCCTTTACATAAAAGTTCATGAGTGATGTTTATCTAATTGATGGGATTTAAAGGTTTAGTGCTGTATAGTGGTCTCGTGTGGCAGCACTTAAGTGCCTTTTAGTGAGGAATTTCATTTTAAATGCCATACATCCCTCATCATAGACAAATTACAGAACCTCCATTTCTTTCCATCCATTATCTCTCTCTCTCTCTCTCTCTCTCTCTCTCTCTCTCTCTTTTGCTATGTTTCTCTCTCTCTCTTTCTCGTGCTCGCACTCTCACACTCTCTCTTTCTCTCGAATGCAACAGAAAATCCTGAGTAGATGTGTAAACAGCCTGGGGGCTTCAACCCACCGCTGCTGCATCCCTCTCCTGCCAATCACTTATAATTGGACAGCCAGACACCAGCAATTTGTGAATCATGTCAAAGCAGTCATACCCAAGATGCAAAACACAAAGCAGGCCAAAAAGCAACATGCGCACTGGCATTCAGGCTAGGCTACGGGAGAGGTAGGAGTGTATGTGTGTGAGTGTCCGTGTGTCTTGGACAGTAGTGATTTGATTTTTAGCGTTTTATTAGAAGTAAGGTCCAACTAGAACCATCCCACGCTCCTACCGGCAGATGCAGATTCCAGTACCTGCGTAACGTATAAGCAGTGATAGTATGGAAACAAATCAAATTTGCCAATTAGTTCCATATTTATCTCAAATTAGATCAAATTAGTTAATATGTATAACGTTTGCTTGGTTTTCTCATCGGACTAATGTAATCCCACCAGATCCATCTGTGATGGAAATTATGTTTACCACTGACTGTATGTAAGCATGAAAGCATGGCTCAATGTTTATAGACAGCTTTTATCTACACTATAACCAAAAACATCCCATAGAGTTCCAAATCTTAGGCTGCATTTCCCGTACAAGGTGATTCCACACTGAAGGATCCTTTTCGTACTGCTGAGAAATGCAGTCGACATTTGGACTAGTGCAAAAACTTGCAACCAACGTATCCTTAGGGCCCTCAGTTACCCACAATTCTCTGCACACATATGTGGCAAGGGAAAAATAGAAAAACGGCACCACTGACGTTGGTGCAAAGTTCCTTTTCTCCTTAAAAAATGTTTTTCAAGTATTTCTAAAAGAGCTTTGCACCTCAGTGTGATCGCATGATGCAGGCCTAGTAACTGAGAAAAGCTCTTTATAGGACAGTCCTATTGAGAATCTGCCCTGTCTCAACTGCAGTCTACACTATGGAACAGAACTAGTCTAGTCTGTAGAGATTAAAGGTGGGGCCAGACTCACCGTCTCATCTCCAAGAGACCAAGTATCTCACACTGATTATACATTGCAGCCTAAAAGACTAGAAAAAAGTGGATTTTTCCAATGGATATCCAGTTTATCCAGTAAGTATCTCCAGTGCAAACAGAGTTTACTTTAAATTTACATCAAAATGCAGTACAGAAGCTCAGCTCTGTTTGCTCTACTTGCTGCTAAGATCAACCAAACTGAGAGTCAGCACACCAATGACGATTAGAAGAAGAAATATTAACGTTTCACGACATGCAACTTGTTAGTTGCCTGAAACTACTCAGCTGCTCCATGTAATACAGACGGTCTGTTCCAGCCTAGACTGTCAACAAAGTTGTTACCAAGCAATTAAGTTATAAATAATTTTATCAACATTTTAATATATCAAAAGAAGGCGTTCTTACATTCCATGCTTTTCTACATTCTTCAAGTTTTGAGCTCATAAAGCTTCATTTATATTTTATTTTCTCCTGAACAATTGAGTACAAATTAGATTAGATTAGTTTGATTAGATCAGATTAGTTTGATTCGAAAGAAAATAAAATCATGCAGGTGGGTGGTATAAATGGTCACATGACCATACCAATTTACTTCAAAGCTGCACCTGAGAAAGAAAATATCTATCTGTCTATATTTGAGCTCTACAAACCTGAGTAAAGAAAACATGTTAGAAAACAGCCAGAGCTCTCAGATTTGATACCTGTATTGACAGATTTGCTAAAAGAGGTGCTAATTACCGGCAGCCTACCAACACCCTGTGCTGTGGGGGTGGCCATTTTCACGAGCTACGAGGACTTTTGTGCAGATGAACCCAGATGCAGCTTCATAATTAAAATACAAGCAGCTCACTTTATATTTATATCTCATTCATCACTGGAAAGAAAAAGAAGTTTATCCTTTTCCATTTCAGAGGTTCAAATTGCAACAAATGAACGATTCTTATGGTGTTTTGCACCTATAGTTTGTTTGCTCAGGTTAACAAATAAATTAGTTAGTTAACTTTCCATCTTGGTTAGTTTTTTTTCACACAGAGAAAACATCAAGTACCCCAACAAGCTGCTGTAAATACCTGTTCAGTAAACCAGGTCAAACTACACTTCAACAGCAGTTTTTTATTTTTGTTTTTAAAATAATTTATCAAAAAAGTTATTCAGTTTCATTGGGTAGCCAGCGCCCTCAGAGGAAAGTGCTGGATCGCCAGCTCTGACGTATCAGCTAACAGACGCCTGTGCACACTGGGAGTGAAGAGGGGAGATAGTGGTATCTACTATATATCTACTAGAGAAAACAATTCCAATGTTTCTCTTTTACACTTTTTCATGCTAATGGCATAAAACAAGATCCAGAATGGCAGCACCTTATTCTGCTTGACCAATCAGAGCCCCAACGTTATTGCACAATTTGAGATGACTTGATGTGTGAAGACTAAAAACTGCTTCAGATTATCTTATATAATCCTTGATAAGCTTTGGAACTGTGGAACAAACTCATTTAATTAGCCACTATATAGGCTCTAGCCCCCCCCAGTACATAATATGATAAAGTCTACTTTTTTCCCTCGAATTTAGTGAATGCCTCTTCTTTTAATAATCTGTATTAAGTTGCTCCCCTTTTGCTGACACATATGTGTAAATGTACACTGACAGCATGTCCCTCTATAAAGGTACTGCCAATAGAATAGGACTCTCTGTAGTACATAAACTTTAACATACTGGCATCATTCCTTATGGCATGGGCTGGACCAAGTGTGGACTAGACTAGAACTGAACTGTGTCCTTTTTTGATGGGTTGTGGTGGATGATGAAGTTGGGTGGTGGTCTTGCAATTAAATCCTCACAGCAATGCTCCAAAATCTATTAGAAAGTTTTTCTTGGACAAAAAGAGACATTTACTTTATTTAAAGCAGCATAAACTCTTTTTAATATCCCTGATTTCAGAGAAAACAATGAGTGCACAGGTGTCTCAACACTTTTGTTCATATACTGTATGTATAGTTTTGTTAACTTGGTAACAAGGAATTTGAATTGTAACAATGCTATGTAAAATAACAAGCAGAGTTATGGGCTCTTAAAGACCCCAGAGACTATCAGGACCACACAAGTAAATACAGTAAACAGGAGGCTTCTTATTGTTTGCTTTATTGCTGCTTTTTGTATTTATAAAAACGTATAGAAGAGCATTGAAAAGCTTCGGCAAAAAACAAGCCGAGCCAGGGAGCCCACAACTATGGGTTGCCCTGGAAACCACGCATTCAGAAATAGAGCAGGAGGGGAAACGGACTGCTGGGAGGTTGCGTATAAATGATGTGACTGGGGATGTCTTGATGTCTGTCTGTATAAAAAAAGCCGTTCCAGCCAAGAAATAAACAGACCTTTTTCAGTCCTGGTCCCGACTGGCCGTCTCCAGAATGCAGAGTAGGGCGGGTTGAAGTGCAGACGTGTTTCCTGAGCAGGGAATGGGGAGCGCATCACTGTCTTTGGGAGAAAACGGCATTTTAGATTTGATTTCATGGTTAAATTATGATGCTTTTTTCTGGTCAACATCAAAAAGTAAACGGAACCATGAGGCCTGAACTGAAAGTCTCCTGCTCACCCATAAGCTTCTATTGTCATTGTGAGCACGTCCAGGTGCTTCTCAGCAACTGTCAAAAATAGTCCTGTTCCTCAGCTGTGGAGGAATTCAGTGTACATCACCAAGAAAGTTTTACAGTGAAGATACTGGCAATCATTTTACAGTTCGTATAGATTGTGTTATATATGCACTGTGTATTGTCGTTGTCACACAAAAAAATTAAACGTCACAAAGGAATCAATATCTGACATTTGTCTGAACAGTTAATGCTGTGTAACTGTCATGCATGTTCAAAACAACAGTGTGTCACATGAAGTTTTAGATTCATCCTTGGCAGAATCACAGGAGATATACAGCTTTTGAGATCACTGTAAAACTGGCACTTTTTTAGCACTACCTTGGTTTGCATTTTTGTTTTCTTCAAGTTTTAAATTTCTATTGATGTGGCAGCCTCATCCTGTGATTGTGTACGTCATTTCATTACAAACATTAGATCAGGGTTTGAAAAGGTGTATATATATGAATGTACATAGAAAAGACATCCTTACATATATGTCTGTTCAACCGCTTCAGAAAGACATCTATTTAACCATAATATAATGTATTTATAATGAAATGCTTTGACACATTTCCAATGTCTTTTTAACCATATAGTGCTGGGGTAGAGATAGTGGTGGACCAAATATATACGACCATTCTGCCTCCACCAAAATCAATGACTCAATTGCGGAGCAATTGTGACAATATTGTGACTCAACATAAACATGGTGACTTCCATTGTGGAATTATTACAGTTGGGAACAATCTAGAATATGCTTTGCAGTCCCTGATGGGGGATTGCACTCTGGTTCTACAGTGTGAGTCCATCCTCACACCGTCTATAATAATCTGGTTTGGATTGTCCACCTCACAAGAATGAGCCAGGCTCCGGTGTATTATCAGGACAGCAGAGAGGTTTACTGGCTATACTCTGCCAACACTTCAGGACATTTAGCAGCAGGGTTATGAAGCACTGCCCAGAGCTTTGGCACTTAGAGACTACAATGGAAAATCGCCATTTTCAAGTAAACCTTACAAATCCCTAAAGTCTGTGTAATCTGGTTGGGCTACATCCCTGCTTAAAAAGGGCAAGTTGATTGCAAAAATTGAGCAGCTTAGCTTTGAAAAGCAATGGGAATGTTTTCATTTGAGATTAATGGTTCACCTGACCAAGCTGGACAATTAGTATGAGCTATATGTACTAGTATGGTTTGGTGTACCAGCTACCTTACCTGTGCACAGTATGTTTTCAATGTTCTTCACAGTCACTCCAAGGGGGCATTTACTTCTGGAAGTCCAGATCAGAGTCTGAACCAAGATTCATGTGTCTGTTACATTTAGTCTGGTGAGATTTGGTTTCTCACTGCAGTTTCGTGTCTGATAGCACTCAAAACTTTGCCATGTCTGGTCATTATCACCTACATTTGCTGCGTCTCTATATACTTAACATTGATTGGTTTGTAGAATGCTGCCAATTCTGCTTTTTCATGTGTTGTGCCAAATTCTGCTTTCATGCCATGGAGAAGGGTTATTCTACAGTTACAGTAGATATAGAAGTCACCAGTGTGAAGCTTTGTGACACTTTGTGATGCTGTGTGATGAGCATCATGCTGTGTGAGGAGCATGATTTTGCCACAACACCCATTATTTTACTTTTTCTATCGTTTAATGGCTGAGGAGAGCCTGCCTCAATTTCCTATAATTGATCTGAAAGTCTGAACCATCCACACAAGTGTTTTCTCACTCTGAATGAATCGAACCTTGGTTCAACTGTTTTGGTCCAAGACCAAGTCCTTTGATCCAGAGCTTGGTCAACTGCACATTTAATACCTGGGAGGAAGATGTGGAGATGCTCTGACGTTATGTTTTTTTATGAACGCAAAAGTGGATTTTCTATGGCCTTCCTCAAAGAACCATTTGAATGAAGTGATGTACAGATCAAAAACATGAAAAATAAGCCTTTGAGAAAATGCAAAGTCTTATATAATCTCATATGGGCTCTTTAACAGCACATTGCAGTTAAGAACACCCTATTAAAATGCTATTTTGGATACATAAGGACAAACTCCTGCTTTGGATGGAAAAAAATTATTGAGGAATGGTTATCTGCATATGTCCCTGAAGACGCTGGAGGAGCGGTGATCAGGCATATGCTGCCTGTATTAGCATGTCGGCACCTGATTCATTCTCATCAGTCGCCAGCTTGTCAGAGCGACAGCTTGTCTAGCACTCCATCTCTGCTTTAAACGAAGCCTCCGAATGTTCAGTAATGATGCCAAGATGGTCTTCACCCACACCAGGGCACTCTCTGATGCTTGTGTGAACTGGACAGTGAGCAGTGGTTGTTAGTCAGCTCTCTCCTCAGCAGCATATAGTATGACTGGGGTCTTTGTTTACAGGTCATCCACTCATTGGTCAGGGAAAAGGATGATGGGGAGCGTCTCCATTTGCAGGGGCGCGCTTTGACCCCTCTGGCCCTTCAGAGCCCATCCATCAGGAGATGTGTCAAAACCGCATCGATTGTGCGCCTCGGCCGATCGGCCGGGGAGAGGGAGTGAGCTGGGGGCACTGAGATGTATTATGATTGCATTTTTACTGCTGGGTCTAGCAGAGCTTATGGCTTATGGCATGGCAGTATGTGTGGTTTCTGCACATGGGGAGGAGAATTAATGGCGCAGGGCTAGAAGAGTTGGAGATGCGGTGGCGGAACGAGACATATTGAGAATCGATGCATGAATAAAATGTTAAAAACTGCTGTAGAGTTATTATTGGTGATTTGATATACTATTAAAACAAAATTACACAATCAGTTGCACGGTTAGCAAGAGAATTATATATATTTACATTCTGTAACAAGCAGTTCTAGATCTTTTGATTTTTTTTTTCATGACATAGTACGTTTGTCTTTAAATGTGGACCCAAAGATGGCAGCAGTGTGCGGATGAACATTGTCCTGTGCAGAAAAGTGTGTGTTCTAGGCCACTAATTAACATAGCAGGACCTCATTAACATAACATTAGACTGTCAAAGTGCCTGTAGTGAAGACCAAAGGTGATCTGGCAGCTTTTGAAACTGAACATTTTTTTTAGGGGGGGGGGGGTCGTTTTGCTGACTGCAGTGCCTCCACACGCAGATTCTTTGGTCGTCTCCGTCTAGACAAAAGTCAGCCTGATCACTGAAGCCATTCTGAGTCACTCCATGACAGTCTGCCACAACTACCCTCATTCCTGTTGATTGATTTATTTTATTTTGACATTACATTATTGATGCCTACGTGTGAAGAATCAATATAAACATCTGAAGACATTTTTTTTTTTTTCAAAAAGCCAGAAATCATGTTGGAAACTTTTTTTTTCTAAGAGTGTCAATCCACCCACTGGTCCACACCAATCGTCTTCAGAAGAAAACATTTTCCCCCACAGGACCTTACACAGCAGTAACAGGTCAAAACCTTTCTTAGTGGAGATCATCACCTTGCGGTGCAGAAATGTCCAAATTGAAAATAAAGTGAAAAGTTAAAGCTGGGGGGGTCAGCAGGTTCCAGTGTGTCAGAAATAGCATTGGAGAATTAAGAATGTGCTGGAGAAAGATGACCATGTTCACTAGCGGAGATATATAACTTGGAAATTTCCTAAAGCTGGCACCAACGTTTTCTATGGACTGAAGCACAAAGGTCTTTGCAAGGGATGAAAAATGATTTCCAGCCTGAAAGAGCTGGATATTTAGGTTAGTGGACGGAACCGTCCACACAGTTATCGCCTCTATTGAAGTGGTGCAGGCAATCAGGCTGCTCTGTATGTGTGACTGTCCTGCATGTTGATGAATTGCCCTGTGAAACCCTGCGAGGTCTCTGGACTCTGGGTCTGGACTGCACTGGATCTACTTTTGTACACAGTACTGGAGCACCAGGCCAGCAACACATGCAAGCTGAGTAGAGGTCATTTCCAAATCATCTTTCATCCCTGGAAGTGCACAGCTGGCCTGAATAGTGTGGTTTGTGTATATTTGTGTGTGTGTGTGTGTGTGTGTGTTTGTGTGTGTTTGTGTGTGTGTTCCTGTGGGAGAAGCAATACTAAGAGATGCTAAGAGCAACAAAGTCTCTGCAATTAGAGTTAACATGTCAGATTGAAGGGCAGGAGATGTCTTGAGATGAAGCTGATGGCTGGGAGGATGTAGACAGAAATCTGTCTCGCTCGATCAGAAGAGTAACACTGTCAGGAAGAACATTTACGCAACTTTAGCTCCTTGAAAATAAATTTCACTTGAGTTGCGTAATGTTAAGCCTTCCACATTTGCTGGGAACTAAGTAGCGGAAATAATAAACTTGGATGGATAAGAAAAGTAGGTCCTTTCAACAAAGTTCACGCAATCGTAGATGGAACCATGTGGACAAAAACAAATAAACAATCAAATAAAAAAGAACAGCTATCGTAACTACATCATGCAACAATAGCTGAGAGAACCACATATGGATATTAAAACTTTGGCAAACTTTTGGCAAGCTCTACAATACAGAGAGTGATATTTACAAATTGCATTTAAAAATTGTTACTGTGCAAAACAGGAGCCGTATATCCACAAAGTTCAGAAGTGTTAAGAAGTCAACACAGTAGAAACATGTATAGTTGTCATACGAATCAGATTTCCAGATCTGTTTTGAAAGAACTGGTCACCGTGAGCTTTGGGGTAAAGGGTTCTCTTAGTACACTTCTGTGATTGGAGCATTAATGCGGGAAAGCACTTTCTTACAGCAATTTATGCAGCAATTTATGCTACCTTCAAGACATCATTTCCATGTCTAGGGATGCAATGGTACAGTGTGGCCATGGTTCGGTTCGTATCGTGGTTCTTGGGCCACGGTATCGGTTCGGTTTCGATATATATCAAGATTAGAGCTTAGATTCTCTGCCCGAACCCGACCCAACCCGAGATTTCTCACCACATTCCTCGGGCCAGGTGGGGTCTGGGTACAGGAAATAGTCAGTGACATAGGCATCTGTTTTTTTAATGCTATTTTTATTTTATATAAAGTTCTGCCGTGATTCATCACAATATAACCAAATAACCAAGTATAATCATTAACGAAAACGAACGAAATAACGAAAACTGAAAAGAAAAAAAAAACATTTTCGTTAACTGATACTAATAAAAACGGTAATTAAAAGAAAAAGGTAACTAACTAAAACGAACTGAAATAACTGATAGAATACACTTCTTTTTTGTGTTTGTTAATTTATTTATAAGCGCTGTTTCCACTCCAGCAGTTTTACAGCGGGCGGTGTTGTGCCGATTTTGCTCTTGAAGCGGAGTCAGATTTTGCAGGGAGTCGGATTCGGCACAAAAGCGGTCCGAGGCGCTAGTTTATATTTATACCGCTAATAACGCAATAACTGTAGCCACTAACCTCCGCCCCACCAACAAAAACCCCGCTCAGCAGCCCCTCACCCTGGCCATTTAGTACCAGAGCATTTGTTTGTTACCACGATCCATCCGGGTGTATCGAACCGAACGGGCCGAACCAAACAGTTCAATATAATACCGAGAACCGTTGCATCCCTATCCATGTCCTTGCATTTTTCAAGAAAACAGTGCAAAACCACATGCTGCATGCAAGTCATGGCTGGGAAAGAAAGTGGTACAGGTACTGGACAGGCCTGCTGAACACATTAAGATGTGTTTGCTGGAAGAATGTGACCAAAATATCATCATAATCAATCGATTGTTTGGAAAAGGAACAGCAACATTACCACAAGTGGTAAAGTGGTAAATTCTTTACTAAACCAACTTTCTTGCAAAGTCTTACAAGAACCTGAAATAAATGGAGATGTAGGAATAGCTGAGCCACTTTGCATGGCTTTGCTTTGCTTGTAATTACGGAATAGTATTAGCATAAGGTGTCCAGGGCAATCACTCTCCTTACTGTAGGTTAGTGACAAGAGGTATCTCATCATATATGCAATGTAACGAAACAGAGCGGCAAAGTGGCAAATCTCAACGCAGTGTTTAAGGCAACATGTTGGTAAAGTGAAGTGGCACTTGCTTTATCCATAAGCACACAATAGTGTTGTTAGCACAAAGCATAAAACACTACATACTGAACGGAAAAAGTGCATGAATATTCAGCAGAATTAATCCAGCACTGTAGTGTGTGCAGGTATTTGTTGTAATCATGTTCTGTAACAACCTATCACACTAATTACGCTCTTCTTTATGTAATGAGGAAAGCTTGCAAGTGGAAACAGGTGTTAGTGGTATTATATAGAATTAAACAGTAGTAGATACTGAGGCACTTGTGGAATACCAGGGTGTGCCTTGTTTTTTGCTCGGGACAGCATTACTAGGTAGATAACATGCCCATGTTTGCCATGTATGGGAAGACCAACTGGGCCCCAAAAAAAACATTTTGTCCATGTTGGTCCCACATATGAATGTCAGTGATGGGATCAGGAGGGGTTAAACATGGGGTGGTACTAGTGGGGACCCAAGTAAGATTGAATGCTGTAATGATGAGGGCTGTTTGGGAAGCCCTTTCGGAGGGTATGCCCATCTGAAACCCACCTAGACTTTGTTGGCTAGCTAAGCAAGCCTAGTTTGGTCTTACTGCCCACTCAGGGTAACGTTGCTGAACTAGGCAGGTAGACGTCAATCATACAAGACTAGGGCAGTGATAATGATGCTGGTTGAAGCAATGCTGAGAGAGGCTGTTGGTTGGCGTAGTAGCATTGCTAAAGGTGTGCTGATAATACTAACAGTGCTCTATTAATGCTAAAGTTGCATTAGTGATAGCACTGCTAACAGCACAATATTGCTGCAGTTCAAACTAACATTTATACTATCAGTTATATCTTTGCACAACCTACCTCATGCTTAATGCTATACAAGTGCAAACCTTTAACTAAACTTTTACTACTCACAAAGTTGCCTCATGAAAAAGCGTGATACTAGTTGCATTTGCATTAGCAAGGCTTCATCTATGAAACATCCCTTGTAGAGAATTTCTGATCACGTTTAGCAACGTGCCGGTGCAACATGCAAGCTAGCAGCCTCCTGAAATTATGCAAGGCAGTGCTTTGGGTGACCATTTCCAGCACAATATGTCATTGTTCCTACCATAAATAGGCACAATACCCAGAGACTGGGTCATTTTCACCGCAAATCATCCTTTTTGCAGACAAACAAAACAACCATTAGCCTCGCTATGAAAGGAGCTGGAGCAGGTCCACTTATTTACTATAAAACTATACTGTTGTATAACAGCAAGAAAAGCATTATTCCGGTCCCTCCTGAAATAGCTGCTTCACTACTCCTACTGCTGCCCAATGACAACGCAAAGGTTCCCTTGGCCAGAAAAGCTTTTTTTTCTGTTCCCATCAGCCACCTCTTCACTCACCCAACACTTTGAACCGCCCCAACCCTTCATCCACCACTCCAATACCACCACCACTGGTGCATTGATTTCCACGTGAACTCTGCAGCAACTGGACATGAGAGCTGCTGCAATCCCCTTCTGAATCGACTGCATTTCAGTGAATCAGCTGCAAATCCACGGACGATCAATTCTTTATTTTCCCTGACCCCAAATGCCTTTCCCAGCGGTCTCCTCCACTCCTGTTCGGCCACGCAGCATTCAGCTGCCTCCTCTGAGCCTGCCGGCATAGCTGTAGGTATTTATAGCCAGGCAGGTTCTGAATCACGAGCTATTGTTTCCGTCTGCTTGGCTGTTGCTTTGCTAATCTCGCCGCTCGCTATAGCTATTGTTCCGGCGCTGCCATGAGTCAGGTAAAAACAATGTTTTTTTTTTCTCCTATACCGTCTCCTCCATAAGCTGGTCTTCACCCACTTTCTGCTTGCATCTCTGTTCTGGTCTAAAAAAAAAAATACTTCACTTTTTTTCACCAAGTGCTAAACAGAGATGCTAACTTTATCGCTATAAAGAAGAACTATTCTGTGACTTTTTTCATTTTATGACTGGAAAAGACTGATCTAAAGACACACCCATTTTAATGCAATTATGGTGTCCCAAGTGGTAAGCACCAGAAATTAAATGGTGAGAACTAAGTACTAAAGGGTGAGTCATAGATTCTTATTTTTTCATCATATGAAGTCATCAAAGCTTAAAAAAAAAGATATGAATTCACTTGTCGGCTGCTTTTGCTCAACATCTCATCTGGGTTTAGGTTGGATGATTGTGGAGGACCCATACTTTTTTGTTTTCTACATTTTTCCTTATTCTCTGTAGATTTGATGACTGCAATATTAATCTACAATGTAGAAAATAATAAAAATGAAAAGAAAAAAAAAAGTTTACAGCTAAAATTCAAGTGCTCCCAAATAGTAAACTCCCTGAATTGTTAAGCTAACAATCAATATATAACAATTAATATGAAAATTTGAGACGCTTAGTTTGTGTTTTTGGTTCTTATTACTAGAAAAAACGTTCCTGCTTCCCCCGTCAATCTACATTCCCATTGCATGTGAAAGAAATGCAGCACAGAGTTACTGCATTGCAGATTGCAGTACATTTTCAGCCCTTTGTCATATTTTACAGCACAGAAAATGGTAAATTGCTCTAATAGCCTACAACACGATGGCCAGGCAAACAACCATGATATAAGAAATAACTGAATACACAAGGCAAGGTTGCCTTGTTGGGCAAGACTGCACACAGGTTTGGGGGGACATGCCTGTCAACTAGTCAAATTGACTAGTTATGTCTAGCAGTCCCCTGAGGTAACACCATATGATCAATCTACATACTGACACTTTTTTGTTCCTTTTTTCATGTCTGTTGAATATAGGATAATAATAAACGCAATACACTTGGTATATCACAATAATCCTGTATTGTATCACTGCTAATTAGACAGTCTGCTGCACAGACCCTGTGAAGACCCAGAATGCTCTTTAGCTGCAGAGCATCAGTCACCAATTGTTATTATGACTCAGCCTTTAAGAAAGCTGCTTCATTAGAGTCTGCCATAAATGCCCAGGATCCAGTTTCTCAATATTTAAGATTTCTCTGAAGAGTTTCCACACTCTTCACTCCTGTTTCATCTCCTTCTAATGTGTAGAAAAATCCTGTTTCTAAAGATTTCAGCTAGAGCTATAATTTACCCTGGAAATCCCTACACTGGAATACATATTGATACGGAACGCTTGCTGCAGATTTGCGCTAAATTAAAGCGGCTAATTTTGGATTACTGTGCAGATGATATTTTGAGAGGTGCTGAAAATCTAAATAAAAAATTCAACATTATTGAGTGTGCAGTTGTGCAAAATGGATTAGACAATTTTAGAAAGGCGTCTGAAAGAAGCACATCCAAAATATAGGGTTAGCTGTACCCTGGCACACATTGCCTTCCTGAGGTTTATATTTGTTCTAATCCAGTTTTATTCTGTGTGGCTATGAAGGGTAGTTCTATTAAAAACAACTCAAAGTTGATTTTTTCTCCACTTGTTTGACCTTATGTCAGAACTTTAGGATTACACAGCTAACACACAGGTAACAGTAGCGGCTTTGACGTTTGAACAGAGCAAATTAAAGAGCCAACCCCAACAGCATGCCTATGTGGGGCATGTATTGGTAACACTTTATTTTGAAGAACACAAATTAGGCACTTATTAATGTCTTATTATTTGCATAATAAAGCCTTAATTAGAC
The DNA here is from genome assembly GCF_023375975.1 of Astyanax mexicanus. Taxonomy (NCBI): domain Eukaryota; kingdom Metazoa; phylum Chordata; class Actinopteri; order Characiformes; family Acestrorhamphidae; genus Astyanax; species Astyanax mexicanus. The sequence goes on along the minus strand of NC_064432.1, from coordinate 15,883,617 downwards.
ATTTATAAATGATTTATTCACTACTTATTAAGCATTTTTGGTGCTTAATTAGGGGTCTGTGATTGATTAAACATTTATACCGTTTTTTAAAGTGTCTAATTAGTGATGAACAGAACCTTACTTGGGAATATGGTGCACATCTTGGTCTATTACTCACGTATTAACCCCTTATTAACTCAGTAATAAACTCCAGCACAGCCATAACCTTGCCAAACTCACATAGATCAAACTGCTGCCAATTATACACTAATACACTACAAATCTTTGATATTGTAGTATCCCTCAGTTATAATAAGTCTTTCGTTTAGTTTGTGTGTGTATAGGAGTGTTTGCCCTGGTCATCCAATTATTGGCAAGTGCAGTAAAGCATCTTCAACTGATAACAGATAGAAACATAGAAACATGATAGAAACATTAATGAATATTTGATTGGCAGGCAGCACCTTGCCTCCTCCTGGATTGACAGTAAAGACAGGTCTGGGCTGCAGTTAAAAAAGAAAACAGCAATGCTCTTAACCATCACTTCAGCCTCAGTGGGTCATCTCTTTGATAGGATCAGTGAGCAGAACAGGCTTGTGCACATCACTGATAGGAGTGATTTGGCTCTGCCACCAGCCTCCAGCAGTCTGCCCACTGATACAGCCCCTCTATTCTTCTTTAGTCAATGCAGTCAATAAGATGTTAAATGCCTTACTTCACATCGGCATGAGGGAAGACTCTGGATGCTGATGAGTTCCACCCACATCTTTTAGAGCGTGCAGCGAGAGCTCGACATCCATGTGGTTAAAAAAATTAGACAGCAATTGTCTTCCCCTGTTCAATCTACTAAGATTCTGCACTGATTCAATTTTGATTTGAATAAAAGGATAAGAGAAAACGGTTAAGAGGTTAGTTGGAAGTTTGGAAATTTTGGGTTGATTTTCTCTGTTTTTTGCCTGAAACTAAATATATCCCAATAAAAAAAGAGGTGTTCTTGAATTGGATCAACCCAATCAACACCAGCACCATTTGTTCTGGCTTGACAATATTTAATGTGGGTTATTTTGTAAGGTGTTGAAAAAAACTGGCAATCGCAGTCAAGTTCGTACCAAACAACCACACTAAGAGCCACAAGTGAAGGTGCTCTCTGCCCAGTCCTACACCAACTTGGACGGAGTGGTTTTTCAGACACAGTTGAGCCTGATTTATTACCCAAAAAAATCACTACAGCCATAAACAGACACCGCCTCTGCTTCTTCTCCTTGCTAAACTTCACACTGAATACGTTATGTGCATTGCTCACTACTCACACTCATGCAACACTGTGTCACGCAAAAAAAAAAAAACTGTATCTGCAACACCATCCAATAGAAAACAATGTATTTTAAAAAGTACAATAACATTTTTTTTTTTTGCATTCAGTGTTACAGCAGCTTTACAACTGCTTTATAGTCATGACCTAAAGGGGTTTTAAAAAGAACCATAGGGTCTTTTGGATGATTCATTTTAAATGATTAATCAGTAACTGTAACAGACTGCAGTAGGCAGCTGGTTATTGACACATAAATCATTTAAATCGTCAAAAGTTTTTATTCTGAGAGTTACAAGGTAGATTTGAACAACAAAGCTTCCAAACTGCCCCGGGACGAGGTGGCCTGAAGGTCTGGACCTGCAAGAACACCACGCTCAGATCCATGACGGGAAAGGGACAATTGAAAGTCAGCCTCAGGCCTTATCAGCAATCCTGTTCTGTGCTCTTCCTGAAAAAACTCACCTCGTAAGCCGAAGTATGAATATCCCGTGGTCACCATATACAGAAAAGAAAGATGGATTACAGATGGGTTTTAAGGGCTGATGTGCTAAAATATTAACAGGCCTCATACTGGTCCCCCCGGGGATTATTCACTACATTGCTGGAGTCCCATAGTTTCTGCTTTATGGCTTTAGAAGTGCCTCTGGCTCTCAGGGGACATCTCCATGAGTTTTGTACTGGAGTATTCTCAGAAACTCTTGCTGTGTAACTGTTTTATTTATTAGGGATCAGGCTGAAATCTGGGCTCTTGCGGGACTGGATAACTGTCTGTTTACCTGGATCTGCATGGATGTAAAGAAGCACCAGGCAAAGCTCTAAAAAAAAAAACTTGGAACCATTTTTCTCATGACATTTTCCTTCACTCTTTTTTTTCGCATTTTGGGGGTTATGATGTTCTAACTTTGTCCTAGTGTAATAATCATTTTTAAAATTGAAAAATCAAAAACCTTGACGGATAAAAAAAAAAAACCTAAAAAATAATTAACAGAAAATCTTCACTCATCATCAAAAAATCGTTACACACAGAAAGAGTGTCTGATTGTAATTCTGTTCAGAAGGAAGATAATAATAACCAGAAACAATATTTAAATAAAATTATTTACAATTGATATTTGATCGATTTTTATTGTTTATGCGTAACACAACATTCAAGATGACACAGCATGGAGTTGTAGAGGTTCCTAAGCACACCCTGTGATAATCCATACCATGCAGCTTGAATATTCACATAGTTCCAACAGATTTTTAAGTAGGGGTGGAGTGTTGGGAGCATGTCTATTAGCATTCCACACATTTTCAATCTGGTGCAGTTCTAACAATGTGGCTGACCACAGCATAGTATCTGTGTTGTGTTCAAAAGCACCCTATTGAGATGAGCATGGTCCTGTTGTGTGTGTATTCAGAACTGGTACAGTCACTGGTTGCAGGACCATGTGAAGCTATCCCAAGGCAAGCAAAGACTAGTAAAGACTCAAGGCCTCCAAGGATTTTTGACCAAGACCATGGAGCCTCCATATGATTTTGTTGGTGCTTAGATTACAGTTCAAGAGTTCTTCCTGTATGAACTAAAGGAGTATTTATTGGCCATCTAAATATAGAAAACTGAAAAAGGGCCCAACAGAAAGTGAAAAAACATATGTCCATGACATCTTAAAACCTTGAGTGGTCCAGCGGTCTAAAGCGCTGCCACTATGAGCGGGAGGTCGCAGGTTCGAACCCCAGCTCATGCAGCTTTGCCATCAAGCTGCCGGCGCTCAGAGGGAGCAAAATTGGCCCTGCTCCCTCCGAGTGGGTAGATAGCGCTTTCTCCTCACATCACTCCTAGGGTGATGTCCGCAGGGCATCTGTGAGCTGATGTATCGGAATGCTGCATCAGCAGCAGCTCGAAAAGAAGCGGTGACTGATTTAACATGTATCGGAGGAAGCATGTGTTGGTCTTTGCCCTCCTGGTGTGTTGGGGCATTACTAGTGATAGGGGGCATCCTAGTGAGTGGGTTGGGTAATTGGCCGTGTAAATTGAGGAGAAAATAGGAAATAAAATTACAAAAAAAAAAAAAAAAACCTTGGAAACTTTGCTTTATAGCAGAAATTACATATCTACAGCTGTACAAAGTCCGACTGTAGAAGTCCTCTTGTCTGTGGATAATTTCATGGCATTGTGGAAGTGCTGAGTGAGTGCTTTCACTGGAAACATGTAATTACAAACAACAAACAAACAGAAAAAAAATCTTTAAAACAATCATCAAGAGAAGTAAGAAAGTGAGAAAAAACTCAATGTTGCATATGTGTTTTCCAACAAGCTCCCTGCAATCAACTAGCCTAGACTCATCATTTACCCAGCAGAAATGTATGGCAACACACAGTTGGCGAGAGTGGCTCAGCTGACAGGGATAATAACAGCGTACGAGAGCTGGAGAAGAGATGAGCGGGCTAAAGCAGCGACGCCATGCATTTCAAGTACAGCATTATTTACAGTACAGCAGATCTGTAGCAGGGCTGTGCTCAGTAGTGTAAGCATATGCATTCATTCCATGCTGCCACTTCGTGACCCTGTCTTGCCCTTGTTTCTGCTTTTGTGTCGTTCCTTGTTACTGTGTTTACGTTCCTCGTCCATGTGCTCTCTGCTTGTTCACGTCTTGTCTCTGCCTTTGCCCCGCCTGCTTATTAGAGTTTCCACTTGCCTTGCCTTGGTCATTATTCTCCTGCTCTCTCATTTACTCATTCAAACAATTGTAGAGTGAAAGTAGGGTATTTTTAAGCAAATATAAACACCAAACCAATACATGCACATTCATGCATATGCATGATTACAGACAAACTGCTGAGGTCCACCCCCTTTTACAACAGTTCCAGGATCAGAATGTCCAAGAAGTAACCGTATATACCTCAACAAAATATTTCACTTTCACAGTACTGCTTCAGAATAGCTTTTATAGTGGCTGCCAAGTCTGCCATCAAAAAAGTTGGCCAGTAAAGAATTTACGCATGTTACCTTCTTACAACACTTAAAATATGTTCTGGCACCGAGGACACCAAGTGAAGTACTGTCTATTATGGACAGATCGGAACTACAGGCAGGCCAGTCCAGTGCCCAGACCCTCTTCTTCCATAGCCATGCCTTTGGAATTTGTGCAGCATGTGGTTTTACACTGTCTTATAGAAAAATTCATGGACTTTTCTTGAAAATGTGTGGTCTTATAAGCAGCATATGTGGCTGTAAAATCTAAGAAGATATAAAATATAAGCTTACTGTGTAATGGTGAACTACAGATCGCCTCTGAGCCCAGAGAAGTTGATGCTGCTTGTGGACATATAAAGCTTCAGTTTTGTTTTAGATGGCATTTTTGATTATAAATCTACATTGTATGGGTGGACAAATGTGTCCCATGTGGTTCTATCAGCTATTCTTTAATGACAGGTGTTAAGCTTAGGCTGAAATTCCTCCCCAGATATTAAAATAGATTAAAGAGACTAATGTTTTTTAATTTTCTGTTGTCTTATTCTGTTCAAATTAGGACAGGAATCACAACTTTTGTTCACAGCACATTTGTCAACTCCAATTCTCCTGGTTCAAGCTGCTGTGTCTGACGTTGTGTCAGATGGTGTAATTTTGTAATCAGAGGTCATTTGTTGGGTAAATGCTCTTTTTTTCTTGGCAGCTCAATCTAAGGTGGACATTTAGTGAGTGCCCTGAACTGCCAAACTACCAGAGCCTGTCTGTATCTACAGAAATAAGAACTAGGTGGCTTGCACAACAACTGATTGACAGTTACAATGCTACTGTTGCTTAGAAACAGAGCAGTGCTCAAAATTGCAGTGTGAGCCTCAAAAGAAAAAAAGGCCTTCGGTTCTTTACCCTTTTGGGAATAAAGCAGTGTGTTTACCCTGTTTTTCTACTGTTATTGGAAACTGTTGTTTAATAGATTTTAGGTTTGGTTTAATCTAAATAAAAGGGGTACATACTGCCATGTCAGTGCCATGTTTTCTTGGACAGAAACTAGTTCTTTTGTCATGTCCCATGGAAGGGCCTCGTGCACTCAGGTGCAGTTGCTCAGTAACTGTTTGCATGGACAAGTCTACCCAGAGTGGTCATGATCTATGATGATCTATGATGTGATCTATAATGATCTATCATGTATTCCCAGTACACATGTAACATTTAAGCAATAGAACACGAGAGGGAGTGTGTTATCACGAATAACATCACGGCTGTGATTCGGCCGTAGATCATCAGAGCCGTGATGTTATTCGTGATAACACACGACCTCGAGTGTTCTATTGCTTTTATTTTATTTTTTTACAAAATGAATAAAGAAAATAAATCAAAGAAGTTTAAGAAATTCAGAATGAATATGCTTTAATATGGACTGTGCCTTCCGCCAAAAAGTAGTTCCACAACAACTGTAACAGAACTGAAACTTAACTACAAAACGGTGTATGGTTCATACAGACTAACACCACGAAAGTTAGGACCATGAAATAACGCTAATACTCTCCTCTCCTGCTTTGTAAAGTCGTCTTCAGGTGAAAGCTGCACAATTTTGAGCATTTCTGCTTGTTTTGCTGGGTGGTGTTGGTTTTAGCTAGCCGGCTGGACCGTGGTTAGGAAAGCGTAACTTGCTTTAGCTCAGCATTAACTTAGCTTAGCCTAGCCTGGCTGGTTAGCGTTCTGGCTGTCAGACGGCATTAGCCGAGCGATTTTCTTTCCCTTTATTCCACAAAAGACGAGTCAGCACTGCAGGCGAGCTTGCCGCGGCTGAGTGCTAGCCTGTGCTAAGCTAATGCTGCTGCTGATGCCGTTAATGATTCTAAGCTATCCTGTGTATATACGCCGTTATTTGCCAACGCGTCGGCAGAGTGATACAAGTTTAGTGTGAGAAGGCCGTGATGTTATCACAAATATCAGCGCGGCTAGAGCACTTCTCAACCAATCAGAGTGTGAGGTCGGAACTAACTGTTGTATAAGATGGGTTGAGGAATGTTAAGCCTGTACTATTGGACACTGATAATTTTTGTTGCCTTGCTGGCTAATCAATCTTACTCAACAGATAACACCTCGCAACATATACAGGTGTAAGCATTCCCATAACGTTCCCTGAGGTAACAGATCAATTAACATACTACTATCCTATGATTGTTTGCATGTCAGAATCAGCTGTAGTAAATGTTTGCTACGTTTACAAATGTAAACAGCCTTGACCAATACAAGGTATAAGCTTCGTTATTTGTTAAGTTCATGTTGCTTCTCAGTTTGAGAGACTTTCATCTCACAATAGTTTGAAGAACAACTCAAAATTCAGCTTCTCACCTCTTCTTCTTCAAATTCTATGTTTACAAGGAAGACAATTTTAAGTCCTTCTTCCAGAACTCCAGCCTGTACGAGGGATGGCGCCTGCTTTTAAGGTGATTTGTCATCGTGTCATCTTTTTGTTCTTCCCCGTCTCCCCTTTAGCACTACCCCACTCCAGCACTTCAGCATCCTTAAGTCCAGACTGTCTGCCTCAGTGCTGCCTGAAAGCTGCAGCACTACAAACAGTGAACTGTGACCTGACAGCGCCATGGGTGCCATGGGTGGACGTCCAGGCAGTACAAGAGGGAAAGGCACTGCAAATAAACAAAAGAGAATCTCGATTTTTTCAAAGGAATTCAGGAATTCTAGCAGTTTTTCACTTTCTGCTTTTTTTTCTGCATCTCCTTCAGTAAGCCCTGTTGAGACCTTGCCTGGCCTTCACCGTGGGAGGAACTCCCAGCACAGGTGGAGAAAGAGATCAGAGCTGAGGAAATAGGACTTGGCTTGTGAAAGGCCTGCAGTTGTCTGGATTTACGGCACCTCGCTGAAGGACGGGGGTGGCCTTTGAGGAACTTGTCTACCCACTGACTCTTTATCCTATAATGATGCTTTTAATTCTGCCTAAGTATTCATCTCATACCGTCTGATTAGTGTTAATGTTTGGCATTGGGACGTAGCCCAAGGCAAGTGTGTTTGAGAGAAAGTGAGTGAGAAAGACGGCCAGTGAGAAAGACTGAGTGAGAGAGAGAGAGAGACAGTACGAGAGCTATTAGATGGTCTTGAATCCGAAGAAAGACTGTAGTAATAGCTTGCAGGTACAGAGAGATAACAGCATGATGGCTCGGCTGATTAACAGTCAGTAATAACGGTCAAGGTCGTCCACAGTGGGAGGAGAACACACAACTTGCCTTCAGACCTCATTCTGCGTTCTTCCTGTTACGGTTAAATGTTTGCTATTATCAAACCTTTGGGCTATTTTTACAGAGATGCACAGAGCACTCCTCACAATCCCAGTAATGCCATTAGATAACGATAAAGAAGCCAAATGGTTCTCTTCAGTGATTTCTGTGAAGATGCAACAAAGAATGATTGGATGGACCACTTTAAACCCATCCATTGACCTCTGCATGCTAAACCCCCATCTACAGGATACATCATAGATAATGTTGGAGCAAGCCTTAAAAAAGGTCTGCCTCAACCTTAAGGTAAGAGTTTAATGTTAAGTTTCAAGGAATACCTACCCATCCAGTTCAATTCTCCTATAAGGCTTAACCAAAGTGAATGTGTTTTGGTACTCCGGCTCAGTGATAAAGATGTGTCCTCAACCTGGCAACCTATGGAAGCTTCACGTCTGGGGAGGAGGGGGCAGGGCGGATAACTCTCTCCAGTGTTCTCCAGTGAAATTGTACAACAGTAGCCATTATACATGCTTGCTCTTATTTAAAATAAGTTGTTTCTTCCATATGCTCTTGCAAGTCTTACCTCTGCAAATTTTTAAGGAAGACCAACTTTTTACTTGATGTAAAGGAAACTGGTTTTTGGTATTTTGTCTACTGGCTAGTGCGTCCTCCAGTGGTTGAAAATTCTGCTGTCATTAACTTTTTGACATTCTTATTGTTTTCCAACTACCTGCATCCTTAAATACATTTTTGAAATGTTCTGAGACAGCCGGAGACCAGCACGTATTGAAGATGGATATACTATTTAAACATCATTCTGCTAAGTAGAAGTAGAGCGACCAGTAGAGCAAACAGTGTGTTGAGTTTAAGCCTGTTTTAATCAGGCTAAGATTAAGTCAACTGCCTTAAATTCCAGGTTCCCACAATTTTAGCCCAGACTTTTGAGTAGTCACTCGTCATTAAAAATCATAGACAAAATGATAAAGGTAAAAGGGGAAAACTGGGACCATTCAGCACTGGCTTTGTTGCTATGAACTGTGAAGAACTGTTGAAATGAACGATGCTTTACAAACCTCAACAAATATCTAGCCGCTCTAATGTCTAGATTTGACAGCAACTCTAAAAAAGGTGAAAATTGTTATGAAAAAAGTGTTCCATGCTTTTTGGAAGAAAAAAATATGTTTTTTTTTTAGAGCAGACAGACTTAGCATGTGTTCCTCCTCATAAAAGCTCTTATCTCTGGGGGCACCGAGTGGTCCAGCAGTCTAAAGCGCTGCCACTATGAGCGGGAGGTCGCAGGTTCGAACCCCCGCTCATGCAGCTTTGCCATCAAGCTGCCGGCGCTCAGAGGGAGCGCAATTGGCCCTGCTCCCTCCGGGTGCTCTCTCACCACCATCACTCCTATGGTGATGTCTGCGGCACAGGGCGTCTGTGAGCTGATGTATCAGAACCGAGTCGCAGCGCTTTCCTCCAAGCATGCTGGTAGCAGCTCGAAAAGAAGCGGTGGCTGGCTTCACATGTATCGGAGGAAGCATGTGTTAGTTTTCACCCTCCTGGTGTGTTGGGGCATCACTAGTGATGGGGGGAGTCCTAATGAGATGGTTGGGTAATTGGCCGTGTAAATTGGGGAGAAAATGGGAAAAATTTGGAAAAAAAAATCTCTGTGAAAAAAATATCTCTGATCAGTCATGGAATATGCAAACCATAAGCAATATATATGCAAACCATACAAGATTCCAGATTACAAGGCAACAAGTTATGTAGTGTGAAGAGTAAAATGAACTGAGGACTCTGAAAGTTGTGTACAAGAAAAGTTACTGTTCAATAATGTGATGTAATATTCTGTGTTTTTGCACTTCAGTTCTCATTAGGTAAAATTGTGTAAAGCTTACCAAATCTGGCAGCTCTAGAAATGAACGCACTTGTTCATGCCGCATTTATCGATCAACAGAAAACAGCACTTTTTTACCTTTTACCTTTTATTTTTAAGAGCGTAGATGAAAACACAAGGCTGCTACACATTCTCTTCCCCTATTCATCCATTCCTGCTATTAGAAACTTCTGCCAGGCTGAGATGTTTACCTAGCTAGTATATTTCTTTGCATTATAAACACCCACGTAGTGGTTTTACTGCGTTCAGAGTCAGGGTCCCAGCAAAGTCCTTGACTGCCCTTTAAATCAAATTCATAGAGGCGTTTATGCAGGTGAGCTCTGCCTTAAGTGCAGTCATATCTCTCACAAAAGAGGCGCCCGGCTGCCCGAGTAAATATCTAAAGACGCCTTCTTAAAAGATATTTTCAGCCGTGGCGAATGTGTCAGAGTTTGCATTCTCTGCCACGATGGTTCCTCGGCTTAGCACATACCAGAAGCGCCTGTATGAGTGAGTGGGTTGTGCTGAACTTATGTTTGCTTAGGAATGTACACTCGCAAATGATTCTTTTTTGAAATGTGGGCTTACTTTGGATTGAAAATAACTTTTTTTTCTGCACTTGGTAGTAGGTATTCTGGCTATTGCAGGTATGTAAGTTCCCTCAATATAAACCCTGATTTTTTTCCCTTTTGGTGAAAACATGTGACATTTTCAATACGCGTAAGTACAAAGAATCTCCAGACAGACATAAGAGCAAAAACAATGTCACTCAAAATGTTTTCCTACCATGTGAGTTAAATAGAACCAATTAGACTACATTTCATACCATTTTAAATCAGAATTGCTTTGTTTGAAGACATGGCTGGGACAGCTGAGGTTGATATAGGTAGGTCCACTGTAATGGACTATGAATTAGCTATGATAAGAGAAAATATATATTTCAGTATGACTTTTTCCTACAGTGGAGTAAAGCTGGGTGAGGGGGCTGAACTGGCCATTGGGAGGACTGGAATAATTCCCAGTTGGCTGGTATGAGTGTGGGCTGGCAAAAGATCTTGTGAACTGTACCTATCACACAAACGTTGACTAAAGTGTAAAGGGATGAAAAATAAGAAGCCAGAGAAGAGGCTGCTCCTTCTTTGTTATATTCAGCATCTCAGAGTATCCTTTTGGACATCTCCAAGTGTCCTTTTGGCCATCTCAAAATGTAATTTTGGGCATCTCCAAGTGTCAATTTGGACATGTCCATGTGTCCTTTTGCTCATCTTGAAGTGTCCTTTTGGGCATGTCCATGTGTAATTTTGTGCATCTCCAAATGTCACTTTAGGCACTCCAGGTGTCAATTTGGGCATCTCTAAGTGTCCTTTTGGGTATCTCCAAGTGTCCTTTGTGTTTTTTTAAGTGTCATTTTGGCATCTCCAGATGTCATTTTTGGCATCTTTCCTTTGGGTATCTCTGAGTGTATTTGTAGGCATCTGCAAGTGACCTTTGACCTATTCAACTGCTGTTTTGTCCCTCTGTCATTTCAAGCATCTTTTTGGGCTTCTCCAAGTGTCTTTAAGGCATCTTTATGTGTCCAATTGAAGATATCCACGTATCTGTTTGGGCAAAAATTTTACATTCACAGGATGATTCTGTATTTTATTATTATTATTATGATTGGTTAGCAACCCCACCCTCTTAGGTACAGTGGAAGAGTATGAGATTTAAACATTGTGTGCCTGTCACAGACACTGGCTTTATGGAGGAATGTAAGGGCTAAAGCTAGCAGAGCATCTCTGTGGTCAGCATGCTCTTCAGACAGCGTTCATCACACAGACACCTTTACGACTGCTTCGAATGACGGTTCTGCTGTGTGTCTTCATTTAGGGGCTGAGGATTTTTCATTAGCCGCAGTCCGCTCTCATTATTTTCCATATTGCCACTGTAACATAATTTCCAGTATGACGGGACAGAAGTTTTTTTCATGTCTACCCTGACATCTAATTTATTTCAATTCCCTTTCATTATATTTCTCAGTTGAGACTGGGACATGATTTGCTGGATGTCTGGAGATTGGGATATTGTTTGGGAGATAACCAGCATTTCCTCAAAGTTCAGGTATTCTGATCTGTTTGTTGATGTCTGAGAAACATTTAAGCATTATCTCTTTCACTGGGGGATTATTAAACATCAACTAATATGCCAGCTATTTATATGGGTTCACCCAGTCCATGAAATTGCCTGGATTGCCACTTTGGGCATCTCCAACTGTCATTTTGGCCATCTCCAAGTGTCCATTTGGGCGTCTACAAGTGTTCTTTTGGGCATCTTTAAGTGTCCTTTTGAGCGTCTCCAAGTGTCCATTTGGGCGTCTACAAGTGTCCTTTTGGGCATCTCCAAGTGTCCTTTTGGGCATCTCCAAGTGTCCTTTTGGGCATCTACAAGTTTCCTTTTGGGCATCTACACATGTCCTTTTGGGCATCTCCAAGTGTCCTTTTGGGCATCTCCAAGTGTCCTTTTGGGCTTCTCCAAGTGTCCATTTGGGCTTCTCCAAGTGTCCATTTGGGCATCTCCAAGTGTCACTTTGGGCTTCTCCAAGTGTCCTTTTGGGCATCTCCAAGTGTCACTTTGGGCATCTCCAAATGTCCTTTTGGGTGTCTTCAAGTGTCACTTTGGGCATCTCCAAATGTCCATTTGGGCGTCTACAAGTGTCATTTTAGGCAATGTCATTTTGGTGTGTGTGTGTGTGTGTGTGTCGGTCCATCCATCCTTCTTGCTTGCATGGGAATCATAGCGTGATTATTACAATTTTCTATTGAGTCTGTAAGTGTATTAGTCTTGCTCGTGTTCACTCTAAAGATACAATAAATATCTGGACTGAAAGCTGAAGTAGAGTTGTTTGATACTTGCCGAGTTGAAACAAAAAAAAAAGACCCAGTGTGTGAAGTGTTAGGTTTGTGTCCTAATATGCAGCAGTGTGTGACGGCAGGCTTTGATCATGAGGAGAGCCTTGCTGTGACAGCGTTTGCTGTAAATGTCCTTGATGGATGACGGGTTTGCTCCTGCAAATCTCTGTGTTATGTAAATGACGCGCTGAACAGCCTTGTTATTACAAACTGATGTGTCACTGTACTAAAGTGTCTTGCGTCCAGCAGCAGTGGCTCAGCAGCAGAGCCATGAAAGCTAACCTGGTGTTTTTCCCTTTTTTCCCTCACTTTCTTGATGACGTGGATAACTGTTGTAGAAAGCACAGATGTAGCTTGCTTTCTAAAGCCTTGGGTACAAGACACAAGATTTAAAAAGACTTGGGATTTCACATTCCAATTGATCTTTCCTGATTTTTATGGTGAATTTAAGCATATCTAACAAATACTTGAACATGGACATTATAAGACACATATGCGTAGTCCACACAGTCCTCCATAGTGTACAGCAGTAATGCTATTTCACAGCTCCTGAGGTGGAGTTTACTGTTCCTATTGAATGGTACCAGCATGACTCCAGCAGTTACTGTTTACTAGTGCACATGACATGTATCACCAAGCAGTGCCCTGATAACACTACTGAGAATACCCATCTTCTCTGCTTACTAATTTACCTACCTGTTATTAAAGGCAGGAAAAAAATTTGTGATAGCAAAAAGGAGACTGATCATAATGTAGTGGGCTTTTATGTGTTAATGTGTTCCTTTTTACTTTGTGTGAAAATATAAACAAATAAATGTTAAGTATTAAATAGAGAAATGTAATTTTGTGATGTCATTTTTCACTAAAAAAAGTCAGCCATATAGGTTAATAAACAGGAAAGCAATTACAGAACAAATGCAGATTTGTTTTAACCCGTCTATATTCTCAGTATTTAAATAGCAAACCCTATTGTTTTATTTTCTTCTGGAAGGCAAACTAGTCTAAGCTTAGTCCTCCTATTTATAAATAACCTCCTGGTCCACAACTTCTTAAATCCCCAAGTTTAGGTAACAGTATCAGTATCAGGAGAGAAAAAGTGGATGTGTTTCTAATTTTCTTCATACAGTATTTTCAGCACTACTCTGATAGCTGCAGAGCTATCAGTGCACTTTCTAAAATCAACATCAATTTATTTCTTTATTTATTCATGCTAAGATTCTGGGAAAAAGTCTGCTATCTGAGCACCGGCTTGTCATATTTCAAATCTTAAATCCCTACACGGCTGGGACTGTTTTGAGGAAGCTAGCTAGCAGGTTCCCGGCAGCACTGCCATGGTAAGATCATCGGAAGATGCCAGAAAGTTTATCATTTGATTGCCTCCTCTAACCGTTGCTTTTGGGGAATCGAGCCCCAAACAAATTACACAGGCGATGTCAGCGAATGCAGTACAGCTCTCTGATGGGTTCGGCTTTACTGCTGGATAAACAGAAAGGACGAGAAGCATCAAACGTGATTCGGAGTGCTTTTACTTTATTTCAGAACTCGCATTATGTCTGTTAAAGCAGGAGAATGGGCAAACATTGGACAGCTTTCATTATTCTGGTGTACACTGACATGCTAATATTTATGGTATAGCAAAGTACTTATTTTACATTATACTGGATGAGCATATACGACAATATATTGAACTCCTGGCCCCTCCTGGTGGGCACAAACAGTTATCTAGTTCTCTACCAACTTACTAACATTGTTCAGGCTGGAATGTGACTGCATGCCGAACTTTCTGTTTTTTTTTACCATAAGACATAAAAAAAAGATGACTGCTTTTGGGTTGGTTACCATGGAGACATGTTCTTTAGCAGTTTCTGCTGCTGATCTAGCCGGTGAATAATCACTATTCGACTCTAAAGAGAAGGTCATCTTAACTGAAACGATGGGAAAATCCATAAACAGGAAGGAAATGGTGAGAAAAGGAGACTGAGCTGATCTATGCTGTGTTATGTCTGTGTTATTTTAAATGTGGTGGCTCCATTGACTGGCGATAATGGCATCGATTTGATGTCATTTTAATTGAAGTGCCTCATAAGCATCTCTATTGTGTTTGGAGCTGTTTGCCGGGCCGGGATGCCAGATTTACAGTAAGTGTGAGCTGGGGAAATAATGAGAGCGGACTGCGGCTAATGAAAAGCCCTCAGCCTTTAAATGAAGATGCACTGTGGTTCCCTCATCTGAAGTGGCCGTAAAGGTGTCGGCATGATGAAGGTGTCCTGAACTGAGCACTGACCACAGAGAGACGCTCGGCTAACTTTAGCCATTACTCTACAGCCATAAAGCCAGCGCCTGAGACTGGAACACAAACTCAATCTTTAAATCTAAACAAATAGCTTTTATCATCGTCCACACAACATATAACTGATAAATTCATCTCTTCTGTGGACGACCGTTAGGACCTCTATCATACTGTTTGGAAACAAGGGTGCAGCTTTGTATTTGGGGACATTATGGATTACAAGCACTGAGGGCTGAAGGGAAAGTGATGGAAGATAGAAATAATTTGTACATTTGTGACAAAAGTTGAAAGCAGTTACATTTTTTACATGGTAGGGCTGAATGGTCTGTATGGTCCAATATTAATTTTACACTGACAGGGTTTGGCACCAAAAGCCTTACAAAACACCAGCTTTTGCTTGTTGAGCAGCATCACCAAGCAGATCTTACTGGTCAACCTGCTTGGTCATGCTTGTCCACATTCCTGGGATCAATACATTTTTTAATCTATCTATTTATCTGTCTGTCTGTTCATCTGTCCATCCGTCTATCTATGTAAGAGATGGTTCCAGACCTAGGTGACCTCCAGCCACCAGGGGGAGGCCTTAGGTCAATACTGGAGCCAATGAAGCTTAATGCCACACACCTGGGCAGACATCTTTATAAGGAATGAGACAGAGACACATTTTCTTCACAGTTTCTTGAGCCTCCTTTCTCCTTTCTGCTTACCAAAAACACCCAAACCAACAAACAAACAAAGAAACCAAACCAGTACAAGAAATAATTATCTTCCAGTTTACCCTTCAGACCTTTAGTTTTTGCTTTTCATTTTGAAATACCACTTTTGCTTTTCATTTTTTATTTTCCCCATGGTTTTGAGGTGGCCAGTGTTTCTACTGGTATCCTTTTGTTTACTTCCTGCCAAAACTCTCACCATTAGGTGTAGTCTTTTCTTATTTTTCCCCACCTGTTGTCAGGTTATTCCTTTTTAGGCCTGTTTTGTGGGTATTTTTTTTTTATTATTATTATTAGTTTAGGAACTCTTTGAAAAGATGAGTCTTCAGTTGATGTTTGAAGACTCTGCGAGTGACTCTGCTGTTCTGACAACCATTGGAAGTTCATTCCACCACCTTGGTGCCAGCACAGAGAAGAGTCTGGATGTTGGTTTTCTGTGGGTTTTGTGGGATGGTGGTTTGGGCCGAGCCGTGCTGGAAGCTCTAAGAGCTCTTGGTGCAGATCTGGCTTTGACCATTGCCATCAAGAATGAAGGAGCTGGTCTGTTTTTTTGTCTTGTAGGCCAGAGCCATAACATCCTAGAAACCTCACAGTAACATCAGTGCGACTAATTGAACCAACCACCTGTTTCTTTTGGCTCTGTTAAAATTTCTATTGGCTTAAAAAGAGAATATTCATATTCCATATTTACCATTTATGCTGAGCAGTGGACAGTTGTCATTGTACTTGCTCAAGGGCTTTGGCCCTGAATCTGAGTATCAAACCAACAACATTTTCATCAGTAACCTGGTGCTCTACCCACTAAGCCTCCACTGATGACGAGACCAACACTCATGCCACTCACGAGTCGCTAAGATCCCCTTTTTTAGGGTTTTTATTAAAAGGTTTTTACCACTAATTTTAAAAATGAATAAATCAGTTTTCCATTAAACGAAAAGTTATCATTCCACAGCTCTAGCCAGATCTAGCCAACTACAGATCTAGCCAACACTGCACCAAAAGACTAAATATACTGAACAAAGGCAACAGTTGTTCTGGGGGCCGCAGGTGCACAAGTGCACACCTCCTGCTGAAACAGACCAAATGAGCTACGGCTCGGTTTCATGACCGCTGCGCACCCTTGCGCACGCTCTGGCTGCTTTGGTCTGAGGCCTGGTGTTATCACAGGCAGCTTATATCTGCTGCAGCTGCCCCGTATATCACAGAATTCCTGCCCTGCTCCTAAAGTTCTGCTGAGACTATAATTGAAGGGGCGCGGTTCACACTTTGTTCCCAGCTCAGAACGCCTCTCCTCACAGTCCTCCGCAACACGCGGCACCGTCCTCCTCTGCACTCTGGGCCTCTGCCAGAAAATGAGATTTCTCACTCAGCTTACTTAAACCTCCCCCTATCCTCCCACCCCTTTCCCCACTTTAAAATTTTATTATTAAATAAATAAGCAGTCTTCTCACGCCTGGTGTGAACAGAGGCCAAATGAAGCACTCAGGGAATGTGGCTTTAAAAATGGATAATGTGCATCTCCGTACGAAGGGAATAAAGCAAGAGTGGAGGAGAAAAAAAAAAACTGCTTTTCTCTTTTTCTGTATTCCGGAGCACTATGTTGTGGTTTACATCACTATTCATTTTCTGAGTATCACATCATCGAAAGAGTAAGCCCTTAGAAAATGTGCATAATTCATAATGCTATTCTTGGCCAAGCTCATTACCTACCCAGGCTGGGGGAAAGGCAGAGCGTGATATGAGCTGTCAGATTCCTCTGTTTGTGCTCTGTTTCTTTTGTGCTGCTCCATTTTTCCAGCGCAAAGAATGTGAGCTTTCGCACATGTTCCTCTCACTCGTGATTATTAATCTGCTCTTTTATACCTGTTGGAGTGTCTGAGCTGCTGAGGTGAGGATCTACAGAAGTGCTGACTGCTGATTATATTGGAAAGTCCAGAAATACAAATACTAAAAAAATATACTTAAGACAAAACCCTAACTCTGGCCTATAAAGTCAAGAATAGATCAGCCCCTGTCACTTGATGGCAATAGTCCAAGTCAAATCGATTCCAAGAGTTTTTTAAGCACTCAGTATGGTTCACCTTGACCCACCATCCTTTAAGAGCCATTGGAAGACAGTCATCCTGACATTTCTCTGTTGTGCATCAAAGTGGTGAAATGAACTTCCATCTACAGACTCATTGAATTAGCACTTTTATTCAAGGTATCCATACTGACTTACTTAGGAGCATCTCATTCGATGTATTGTTTGACTGTAGTCTCTATAAATTAGCTAAATAAACACCAAAGTCACTCTGGATAAGGACGTCTTCTAAATGCCTTTAATGTAAATTTATAGCAAAAAAAAAAAAAGATAGCACATAAGATTAATCACATCTAGTCACATCTACAGCAGAGATGTGTAGATAATGTTAACTGAAAAGCTCCTATTTTTAGGATTGAAGGATTGAGGATTGAGTAAACCCCCTAAGAGCCAAATTCCTGAGTCCAACGCTGTGTTCCAAACACTCAGTGACTATATTATGGCCAACAGTATCTTATACAGCGTTTAAACTGTCTTAAATTGATGGGGGAAACCAGATCACTGGTTTGAACAGTATACATTTGGTCAGGTAAGTTTTGGTTTCTTGCTGCACTTTACCGAGTTGTAAAAGACTTTTGCTATGCTCTCTTGTCATTACCTATGTGTCTGCATCACATTGCACAATCCCTTTGAGTAAATGTGTGTCAGGTATCAGAAAAAGTGTAGAAGATTAGTCTTGGATTCCTTTTATTTCTGTTTATAAATAAGGGTTAATCTACATTTACAGTGGATACAGGAGTCTTGTGCCAGTACTGATTTGTTTGCATGCAAATGTGAGTTGGAATACGGCACAACAATGTTTTTTTTGGGTGATGATGGCCACAACTTTGTGCAATTGGTCTGAAAGTCCAAAAGCTTCTTAAAAAAGGCATTTTCTCAGTGCAGACAAGCTGAGACCGTCTACTCTGGTTGGACCAAATTTTGTTCCTTTGGTCCAAATTGTGGTTTGTGACATCTGTGAAACCTGTTACTTCGGTTCTAAACGAGCTGACAAGTCTAAAGGTCTGAACCAAGCAAGATGGGTGTGAAAGCATCGTCAAATTGGCCAGAAATGAAGAAAAAGCTGTGTCTGTGAAAGAAAAAGAAAGGTGCCCTCCAACCCCATAACCCATACTATCTTAAATTGTTGGCATATTTTGATGGATGATGACTCTGAATTATCTTGTCCACTGGTGGGCTTTCTGAAGTCACCTTGTGGACCCTGCTCAGCACTGACCCGCTCCAGACGAGTGGAAACGAAGGTGGGGTGTGTGTGTGTGTGTGTGTGTGTGTGGGGGGGGGGGTAGTAGAACTTTGATGTGTGATACATTGACTTACCCGTAATGAACTGCGCTTGACAAATGACGATAAGGCTCAGCACGACGTAGGAGGCACAGAAGGTCACGCAACGAACGTGATAAGCTGACAGCAGACAATGATATATTCGCAAACGCAAATGCCTTTGCATCTGTATGAATCTGACATTAGCAGGAACTGTGCACGGAGCTCTGTTATCATGTACATGCTCAGCAATGTGCTTGAACATTAAATTTCTGCCTCCACATGATGGGTGTGACAATTCTTGCAGAGATTTCCTCATACTTTCCTCATCATTTCCTCTACAGATGGTCTAAAAGCCTGAATAAAAGACAGACTGGATTTTTAAAATCCAGAGATCAGCTCTACATGTCATCCAATCCACTCATTCTAATACTTTATGATGACAAAAGAGTGCTACACTAAAATGGTAAAAATAGACCCTACTGCAATACACTGTAACATACTTTTTATTGGGACCGTTTGTCACAGTTTCTGTTTAGTTTAGAGCTGTGATGTAGAAGAACGAATGATCATAATGAATCTGATGAATGAATCTAGTGCTGGATAATTGAATTAGGAACCTAGCCAGAATAGCTCAAAGTACAAAGCATAATCAGCAGTACAGCTACTGTAATTACAGCTCATTTGTATACAAGTGAGGGTATTAAGGGGCCTATATCATAAAAAATAAACTGAAATAAGAGTCTGATGAAGTATTTAGAATGTATTTTTACAGCCAACTAATCAGTTTTATATATACATTAATTTATGCATTATTTTAGGCCTGCAATAAAAAGTGAAAATGTAATGATATCTCCAGATTTGCAAAAATGTTTAATACAATTTTCCTTAAATAACAGTTGGATCATTCTGAACCTTAAGATGGCAGTGCATCACAGCAGTACACAGTACAGGAGCCTTATGAACAAAATGTCTAGCAGCTGTGTCAACTTCTCTGGGCTCAGAGGCATCTGGGACGGACCTTCACACAGTGGAATTTTGTCTTTGAAACACAGAAATTGTGTGAAACGGTTTTAAAAATAATTTCAGACTGTTTCAGTTGATATATCCATTAGGACATTTTAGAAACAACACAGAGTTTTGGAGAAAATGGGGATACACAGCGAAAACTAGAATTTTACACACATACACTACTATAAATACTACCATAAACTACTTTCAGCAAACTGGTAGACAAGGATTAAGCTGCTATTTCTTGGGAGCTGTTATCTTCAAAATGTTACCTTTTAAAATAAGCGTATTGCTCCTTTCTACCACTGAGCATAAATTAGCTGGAATGTCTCAAAAGGCGTGTTGTTGGAGAACGTGCGTAAACTAAGACAGAAGAACAGTCCTGAAAGATGTGCTGAAAGAATGTTTACTGACCGAAAAACACTTTTTTTTTTTTAATTCTCAGCTCTCAGAACTCCAGGGCACCGTTTGCGTAATTAGCTCCAGCCATAGAAGGTTAATTCTCTTGCTCGTCAGTCGGGTCCACAGAGAAATTCCTTTAGCTTTACTGCTTCAGATTTCAGCTGGAGTGAAAATAGTACAGCTGGTCCAGAACAAAACAGTGCAGCTGATTCAACAAACATGCACAGTAAAAAATAAAGTGTGAAGTTTACTTTTAGAGTTTAATTTAATGCAATGGTTTTCTCTTACTCTGGCAGTTTACCAGTGGAGACCCTTATCCATCCTTCAACCCAACACCAGTAGGGTGAATAACGCTCTACCTGTGGAACACCAACACTGGACACTTAGCAAAGAAGCAAAAGACATTACATTACATTACATTTGGAAGACGCTTTAAAAGTAATAGAAGTTAAACATCTTTATATAGGGCTTAAAGTAGGTCAAAGGGAAATAATGGGATAGAGGAGTGAAGGAGGGGAAGAAGAAAATGAGGTTAGAAGTAGTTGTAGTATAGTGTGTTAGAGGTGTTAGGAGAGTAAGTGCTCTTTGAAGAGCTCTGTCTTCAGGAGTTTATTAAAGATAGTGAGAGATTCTCCTGATCTGGTCGTGGAAGGTCGTTTGTTCCACCATTGGGGAACTCTGTATTAGAACAGTCTGGATTGCTTTGTGTGAATGTTTGTTTGGTAAAGC
Source organism: Astyanax mexicanus (assembly GCF_023375975.1). Lineage (NCBI taxonomy): Eukaryota > Metazoa > Chordata > Actinopteri > Characiformes > Acestrorhamphidae > Astyanax > Astyanax mexicanus. The sequence continues at coordinate 15,862,891 of NC_064432.1, read as the reverse complement.
GAGGCGACGTTCATTGGAGTAGCTCAGCGGCCGGGAGGTAGCGTAAGCCTTCAGGAGTGAGTGCAGGTAGGAAGCTGTTCTGTCATCACCTTGTAGGCGATTGTAAGAGCTTTGAATTTGATGCGAGCAGCAACTGGTAGCCAATGGAGCTCAAAGACACACTTTAAATCAAAGAATTGCAAAGAAAGCGGCACTGAATACATTGTAGAGAGTTAAAAATGAACATTATTTATTAACTGTAGAGGTTAAAATAAAGTTTACACTGAGCTTTTAACACTGTGTAAATCTTGCAGCCCTCTCTCTCTCTCTCTCTCTCTATCTATCTCTCTCCCTCTTTCTCTCTTTCTCTCTGCATCTACTGACCCATATTAATCAACAATTCCGAGCGACAGTCTGAGAGTGCCGTCTCCCGGTGTAACCGCTGTCAGGCGAGGTGAGAGGCGGTGTGTGGTGTTTGCCGCTGGGATTAGTGCGCTCAAAATCCGCCTGACAACTTCAGCTCTCCACATCCACGCCACGGATACACTTCCAAACCTATTTACTCTGATATATTTACACATGAGGATTTTCACCACTTTTTCTTCCTTCTTCCTTCCATCATTTGCTTAGTCACGAGTAGAAATGCCTGAATGACTGCAATGCATGTGCATGTTTTGGCAGTGCAGAGTAAACAGCTATTTTTTTTGTTGTTGTTTTTATTGGTTTGGGGGGAGTGCTATTTTCTATTTTGGCACAGCTGAATAACGAGAAATGGAGGCAACTCATTATTTTAAGTGGTCATATGTACATGTTTTTTTAATAAACCCATACAACAGTTTTTGTAAAACATTTGAAATGTATAAACAAAATTAACAATTGTGAAGCAGCTGGATACACTGTTGTACTGTTGATTGATTAGGTAAGTAGATCTACTGTAGATATGTTTCATCAAATAAATGTAATATGCTACTTCCTTTAATAAAAACATAAGCCAAATTCTAATATTAACCTCAACCCAATACCTGATATAACATTAAACTCAACCCAAGACCTGATCCTAACCCTTATTCCATCTCCCACAACCATTAGTGCCACTGCTTTTTAATGTACTTGAAGAAGAATTGAGAAAACACCCTCAATACAGCTATATTCATCTTACTTTTCCCCATTATAAAGCTTTTTCAAAAGTGGAGGGAAACTTCAAAACAGAATTTTAAATTCCACACCATCTACAATGGTTAAATTACAAGTGCTATAAATGGGACATTTTAAAACCCTAAACATCTTTTAGGGTTAAATAAAGTGGCTATTTAAGGATGTATTTAAAATATGTTGTGAGTGTCCATGCACCTGATGGTACTGATACTATTTATACTTACTGTTTATGATAAAAGCACAAGATAAAATATTCAATAAATGCACTCTTTGGTACCTTTTGTCACTACACGTTATTGCAACACACACATCCATAATAATAAATGTGTTAATGGTGTTTTTTTATGCTTGACCTCTGCTTTTATAACTTCCCTAAAGAATCTTCTCCTTCACAAAAAGACGTGCTTTCTTCCATTAACAGATATAAAAATGACAACTAACACACAGGATTTAAGCATCAGCTTTTCACAAAGCTCAGAAGACTTTGATATCCAGCAGTATGACACCTTCCAGCCTCAACATCTCATCATCATCTTCCACACGCTCTGTCTCTCCTCCTTCAGGCTGACAGACAGTATAATCAGTACTATAATGGGCACAATGCCTGTTGAACGTATTGTTTGATGTGACAGTATTGAATGATACAGTATGATGCGGATTGTAACACTCCTGGAGTCTGGAGTGATGAACCACGAGAAAGGAATCGATCCTGCAGCAAGACAAGACAAGACAAGACAATATACCACACCGCTCGCCAGGTGATGGAGTGGGCTGGGGGCGTGAGGAAGGTACGGTAAAATCACAGCAACACAATCACTGGGATTATGATATGGGAAATGTGTGGAGAAGAAAACTGCAGCACTATAAGTGGTGTGTGAACAGCAGTGGAGGGCAAACAATTATCAAATAGATTTTATTAGAAAATAGTCTTTAACATGATTGAATTGGTCTCCATTGTATTGTATCTACATTTCTAATTTAGTTTACTGTGGCCTCAAAAATACTGTAAATGTATTTGACACTATTGGTAAAAATAGATTTTAATATTACCTTCAATGTTACATAATCACCTACACATTAATTTAACGTTAATTGGATTAATCCCTTATGATGCATCTTCACGCACACTTCTACTGCTTTCTGACAACATCTAATCATTGGGGGAGGGGGGGGGGGGCTCTGAAAAACAAAGCTGGAAGTTAAATGGAATTGAATTGAATGTTGCTGTACTGTGCCTAATGGAGGGGAGGTGATGGACTCATATGCTTGATTGACCCAGTGATTGCCCTTCAGCTTATTCTATCAGGAAAACAACTACCCGTTATGCCAGCAGAATGCATAAACTCATTGTGCAAAATTATCAGCATTATTTATACACCACTCCAGGTTTTATTTTAAATACATCATATACATGCTTCTCTAAAGAACTAAAGAGCTCCAACTGAAGAATTCTAGGGGAATAAAATCATCGTCTGCATGGATTAATCTTATCTGATAGGCCAGTGTTGCTGCAGGTTTATCCAAATCACACAATTCCGCTTGTTTAATCAGTTTGGCTTCTGCTTTGTTGGCATGAGAACCTGCCGACACAAAAGTGCCAAATAGGGTAGTATGGAGCAATACCATCCGCTGCGAAATCTTGGCAATAGATGGTTCTTGAAAGAGACATTTTGCTAAACGAGTAGGAGGAACATTTATAAAAAAAGCCTGAAGCATTTGCAGCACACAGGTTTTCTAGCAATTAAAAGTTCCAAGTACTATATGGCCAAGCCAAGAACCATTATTTTTAAAAATGGATGAACATGTTTATCACATGTCCATCAAATAGTTGTTATTTACTAAAAGGTTGGTGCTGTAATGCAGAATGGGGGAAGTCAGATTTTGAAACAATACAAATCCTTTTCCATTTTATTTTGTTTAATGGATGAGAGTATTCTGCCTCAGCTTCCTGTCATTTACCAACAAACCAGATTAATACCTTGGTACCACTTTAAAATAAGACTACCTTTATAAAGGGGTTGTGAATGGTTTATAAAGGGGTTATGAATGGTTTATAAAGGGGTTATGAATGGTTTATTAGGCTGCAAATACTTTAAAACTCATTAATAAGCAGTTAATACATAAATAACAACTTTGCTATAATGAACCCCGCCTACACCATGCGGGGAGGGGAACTGTGATGATGATACTTGGGGTACAGTTCAGAACAGCTTGGGACGGTTCTCAAGCCAAATCCCCCCCGCAGCTAGGTAAGAGATTAAGATGAGGGTGGTGATGGGGTGGAGGCGGGTGCGAGGTCGAAAGTCACGTAGGTGAGGAGCACCTGGGAGGTATATATATAGGACCAGGGGGAGGAGCTAGGGAACTTGAGGCGTGGTTCATATCCCAAAACTCTGTTAATTCTTAACAACACTTTGCTATAATGAACCCCGCCTACACCATGCGGGGAGGGGAACTGTGATGATGATACTTGGGGTACAGTTCAGAACAGCTTGGGACGGTTCTCAAGCCAAATCCCCCCAAAAAACGAAGTGTGAGGACCGGCAGCCGAATCTGAACTGAAAGTGAGGTAAGCGAAAGTGAGAGTCTGGGGTCTTCAGCAGAACTTCATAAGATCTTGAACGGCGTTTCGGGTGGTTTGAGTGAAAGTCTTAATAATAGATGGCATGCAGAGTTAGCATCGTCCTCGTGATACGATTTGAAAACCAGTATAATGTTTGACTGAATGGGGAGTTCGACAGGTTTGTGGCCGGGTGAGTTATCTTCTCTTGACAAGGGAATGTGACAACCATGAAAAACTAAATCAACGTCTAGGGTATGACACTTGCTCCCAACTGGGTTGAAGGCCAATCGGCTGAGAATAGGGGTTGATCTCATGAAGTTTAAGGTGGACTGATTGTCCCTTTGGCCTGAAGTCTGTTCTTTACTTTGTCAGGTCCGTTCGCCCCTTCTGGGGCATACGCCCTCAACAAGATTTCGCCAGGCATCCCGATCCTGGGCCTTTGTCCTACTTGACTCCAGGTGTACCACATCCGCTTAAGTCCGCATCCAGATCCCTACGCGACATGTTTCTGGGCCTTCCTCTACTTCTTTCTCCCTGGGTTCCAGGTCAGTGCTTGGAGGCAGGCTTCCGAAGACTGAGTCCGATCCATCTCCAACACCTTTCTGGAACTCTTCTTCTTGTAGGAAGTTGGTTTGTTTCTACCACAGATCCTGATTGCTGATGATGTTTGGCCAGTGGATCTGGAGAATATTGTGCAGACATGAATTAATGAATGACTGCACTCTCTTCATTGTTGGCACTGTTGTCCTTCAAATTTCTGCTCCGTACAGCAGTACTGATTTGACAGAGTTAAACGGTCTGATCTTGTTTGAAGAGTTAGTTCCCTGGATTTCCACACTTCCACATTTCATTACGTGGGAACCAATAATGGGCCTGCAACTGATGATGGGTCCTGCATGATGTCGCGTGCAGCTTGGAAGACAGGATTGTTCTGAAATCAAAGAAGAGAAGCCTGAAGTAGAGAGAGTCCAGCTTAGTCCCCAAAAGAGCAACAGGCAGGACCGAAGGTCATCACAGCAGACAGGGGCGCCTGGACGAAGAACGCGGACGCTAGAGGGACTTCAACCAGCAGGCAGAGAGAAGTGACGACTGAAGAATTCAGCGCGTTAGTATGGCCGGGTGCAGGGGTCCGCCTCGCTTGCAGGGATTGAGGGAACAGAAAGAGAACTGAGGAAACAACAGAATCGAGGAATTAGAAAGGAGCCGTCGCGGAATGGATCGAGGGAACAGGGGAACGGATCGAGGGAACAGGGGAACGGATCGAGGGAACAGGGGAACTGGGGGACTCGGGAACGGAAACTGGGGGACTCGGGAACGGAAACTGGGGGACTCGGGAACGGAAACTGGGGACTCGGAAACGGAAACTGGGGGACTCGGAAACGGAAACTGGGGGACTCGGAAACGGAAACTGGGGGACTCGGAAACGGAAACTGGGGGACTCGGAAACGGAAACTGGGGGACTCGGAAACGGAAACTGGGGGACTCGGAAACGGAAACTGGGGGACTCGGAAACGGAAACTGGGGGACTCGGAAACGGAAACTGGGGGACTCGGAAACGGAAACTGGGGGACTCGGAAACGGAAACTGGGGGACTCGGAAACGGAAACTGGGGGACTCGGAAACTGGGGGACTCGGAAACTGGGGGACTCAGAAACTGGGGGACTCAGAAACTGGGGGACTCGGAAACTGGGGGACTCGGAAACTGGGGGACTCGGAAACTGGGGGACGAGGGAACGTAACGAGGGAACAGGGGAACGTAACGAGGGAACTAGGGAAGAGGGAACAGGGGAACGAGGGAACAGGGGAACGTAACGAGGGAACTAGGGAACGTAACGAGGGAACTAGGGAACGTAACGAGGGAACTAGGGAACGTAACGAGGGAACTAGGGAAGAGGGGAACGAGGGAACAGGGGAATAAGGGAACTAGGGAACCAAGGAACAAGGGGAACGAGGGAACCAGGGAACAGGGGAACGAAGGAACAGGGGAATGAGGGAACGGGGGAACGAGGGAACCAGGGAACAAGGGGAACCAGGGAACGAGGGAACTAGAACGGGGAAACGGAACGAAGGAACAGTGAAATAGACCAAGGGAAATGGTGAAAAGGATCGAGGGAACAATGAATAGAGTGAAATGATTAATTAAATAGAGGAAACAAATTGAATCGAACTGTAAAATAGATCGAGGGAATGATTAATAAATTGAGGGAACGGTGAATAAATAGAGGGAACACAATTAAACTAGCAGGGAAATGGATTGAGGGAATGATTAATAAATCGAGGGGACAATGAAGAGGGAACAATAAATAAAATCCAGTGATGAAATAAATTGAGGGAATGATAAATAAATCGAGGAAACGATTAATAAATTGAGGGAACGATGAGTAAATAGAGGGAACAACAACTTAAATCTAGCTGAGAAGCAGATCGAGGGGATGATTAGTAAATCGAGGGAACGATGAATAGAGGGAACAATAACTTAAATCTAGCGGTGAAACAGATCGAGGGAAAGGTCAATAAATCGAGGGAGCGATGAATAAAAAGAGGGAACAATAACTTAAATCTAACAGTAAAATAGATATAGGGAATGGTGAAATGGATTAAGGGAACAATTAAATAAATAGAGGGAACAGTAAATTACATGGAGGGAATAATACATAATGCTGAACAGGCAAACAGTTCGACGGAATGCTAGAGAGAACAATAATTAAATAGAGGGAACAATAAATTGATTGAACGAAGGAACAGTGAATTAATTATAGGGAACATTGAATGAATTAAGGGAACAATGAATAGAGAAAATAATAAAATAGAGGAAACCGATATAAATAGAGGGAACAATCGAGTAAATCGAGAACAATAGATCAAACTGAGGAAACCATGTATTAATTCGAGATATTAGATCAGCCTCACCGGCAGGGAGGGAGGGAGGGAGGGAGGGAGGGTGGTCGCGCTGCCTGGGAACTGATTCGCTGTGTCGAGCAGAATAGCTGGCGCCGGTGCTGAGGCGTAGAATCAGCGAGTCAGGCAGGTTACGTTCTGGGCCGGGCATCAGACGAGCTGGATCGAGTAGTTTAGCTTGCGCTGAATCAAAAGATCCGGTGCTCCGAGCCGGGAACCGACTCGCTAGGTCGAGTAGCTTTAGCTTGCGCTGAATCAAAAGATCCGGTGCTCCGAGCCGGGAACCGACTCGCTGGGTCGAGTAGCTTTAGCTTGCGCTGAATCAAAAGATCCAATGCCCCGAACCGGGAACCGACTCGCTGGGTCGAGTAGCTTTAGCTTGCACTGAATCGAAGGATCCGATGCTCCGAACCGGGAACCGACTTGCTGGGTCGAGTAGCTTTAGCTTGCGCTGAATCGAAAGATCCGATTCTCCGAACCGGGAACCGACTCGCTGCGTCGAGTAGCTTTAGCTGCGCTGAATCGAAAGATCCGATGCTCCGAACCGGGAACTGACTCGTAGCTTTAGTTAGCGCCGGTGCTGAGGCGTGGAATCAGCGTGTCGAGTAGGGCAGGTAACGTGCTGGGCCGGGCGTCTGACGAGCTGGATCGAGTAGCTTTAGCTTGCGCTGAATCAAAAGATCCGATGCTCCGAACCGGGAACTGACTCGTAGCTTTAGCTTGCGCCAGTGCTGAGGCGTGGAATCAGCGTGACGAGTCGGGCAGGTAACGTGCTGGGCAGGGTATCAGGTGAGCCGAGTCGAGGAGACCACGGAGCGCAGCCTGGAGTGAGATGAGAGCGGCAGAGGATGAGCGGTCAGAGAACAGCTCGAAATCCGAGGCAACCAGATCAAGGCCCAGGGCGGCGAGATCAGCAGGTGCTGTCGTGCGAGGTCGAAAGTCACGTGCGAGGTCGAAAGTCACGTAGGTGAGGAGCACCTGGGAGGTATATATATAGGACCAGGGGGAGGAGCTAGGGAACTTGAGGCGTGGTTCATATCCCAAAACTCTGTTAATTCTTAACAACACATAGAAATGACAACAGTGAGTTTAAAAAATTGGCAAAGTAGTGATTCCACACTCATTCCTACTGTTAAACCTCTTTTCTAGATCTTTCTAGATACTGATCTTACTTTGCGTTTTCCACCAATCACTATTAAACTTGTCATATTAATATATTTGTAAGTATGTTTAAATATTTACTATAAATTAAATGACTAATAAAACAACGGATCACTGCTGCCTTTTCAATTGATGTGTTGTAACTGCTTATCAATGGTTTTAAGGCAATTTACAACCTAATCAACAACACTTAATAATCTAGTTTATAAACCATTTATAAACCCTTTATAAGGGTAGCCTTATTTTAAAGTGGTACCGATACTTTTTTATATACTTGCTTGGGCTAAGTTTTGGTGCTTCATGAGACCTGATATTTAGTTTTGGATCAAATTGCAGTCATAAAGTGCACACAAGTATTTAACATAAACAAAAGGCTCTATATCTATTCCAACACTATGATAATTCCTTGTAACATGCATAATCACCAAGCCAAGAACCATTTAATAACCTGTACCACTGAGCTAAACAAGGTTTAATGTTAAATATTTAAGGATGATGACACTTAAAAGTGTGTAAGAAAATTTTAAAAAGCCAGAAGGTAACATAGACATGCGTACACTCTGAATTTGTTGGGATTGTGTGCAAGCTTCAGGATTGATGCACCAGTATCTCAGTTTACCACAAATCCCTGTGTCCATTAATACTTGGATATGCAGCCTTTTATCTAAAAGAACACACTCATTTTAAATTTAACATGAAATTTAGCTTCTTTGATCCAGATCTTGGTTTGGTAAACATTTCACACCTGCTATTTTGGATTAAGGCAGTGAAGGGTCAGGGTTCTCCACTTTCTAGTGTTTTCCATGACTCTTTTATTTCTCCCGGTTCCCTCCACCTTCATCTCTTGGTTTTACTTGCTCTCTGTAAGTGAGATCAAAAGGTGATCATTGACGGGACGTGCAATTTATTCCCCCCTGACAGGTGGGATACTGTCAGAGACGCCCATCCATCAAGCCCCCATCAAACTGTCAAAGTGATTTCTTGATCAATCGTTTGAGCGAGGGGAAGTGGCCCTGCTCTGGTCTCCAAGGTGCGAGAGCGGAACGTGATAGGTGCTGTAAAAGCTGCTGGCTCCTACAGTATGGGCATGGTAATAACTGTGTAGGTGCACTGCAGACAGTTTTGAGACCTGATGAAAAAGAGGCTTCATAACATGATATGATTTGAAATGGAACACCATTCTTCTGATGTTGTCTAGTCTGGGAGTAGCATTACAAATTAGTATTGTTTTCCTGCTCACCCTGTTCACCTCAGGAGGCCTTGTCATTAAGTTGAATAAGGTGCAATGGAAGCAATTAAAAATTACTTGTGTTTGGAGGATATCTGTTGAACCATTTGTAATATTTTTCTGTGTTAATTATGACCGTGTGTGCGTTTCATTTATGTTGTTCGCAAAACAAAAAAAATGCTTCCTTCAATGTCTTATGAAAAGGCTCTCATTGGCTTCTTTTGGGTAGTGCACCCAAAGAAAGTAATGCCTAGCCATGCCTCATTTTGCCCAGTTGATGGATCTCAAGATGGGATCATTGAAAAAAAAAGAAGAAGCAGAATGGTTGTTTTCAGAATTGCAGTAAAACTGACCTTTTTTCATCCCAGGAAACAACAGGTCTTCACCACAATCTCTCCAACTCTTTTGAGAACTTTCTGGTGATTCCATCAGCAGAAACCCAAAGCCTTGGCCTGGTAATGAATGATCAGTTATCATTCTCAAGCCATGTTGCAAATCTGACTTGGTCATGCAGATTTCTCCTGTATAACATCAGAAGAGTTTGACCGTTTCTCTCTCAGGAAGCCACTCAGGTTCTTGTGCAGTCTCTCTCTTGTCATCTCAAGACTTGACTACTGCAACTCTCTACTTTAGAATGAGGCGGCAGCACGACTCGTCTTCAATCTTCCGAAGTTCAGTCATGTGACTTCTTTGCTGGGTTGCCTCTACTGGCTTCCTGTTGCCGCCTGCATCAAATTCAAAACCCTGACGCTGGCCTACAAAGCTAAAAATGGAGCAGCTCCTTCATACTTGATGGCATTGATGGTCAAAGCCAGATATGTACCAAAAGCACATAGAGCTTCCAGTACATCTCGAACCTCCATCCCTCAAAACACACAGAAAACAAACATCCCGACTCTTCTCTGTGCTGGAGGACCAAGGTGGTGGAACGAACTTCAACTGTGGGTCAAAACATCAGAGTCACTCCTGATCTTCAAATGCTGACTAAAGAGACTCATCTTTTAAAAAGTTCCTAAACTAAATCTACACATTATCAGGCTTGGTGTATCTCTTGATCCTAGTCTCTACAAACTAGCGATGGATACTTTGAAGTAAACAGCGAAGCGCTGTTGTAAGTTGCTCTGGATAAGATATTCCTCACTTCCTCATGACCAGTGAAAAATAAAACATGGCAAAAGTTTGTCAGGCCATATGATATTAAAAATGCTAATCTCATAAAGCAGAGAACACCTATTTGTATGCAAATGTCAACGTTCCATTAGTTTTGGCTTTGTAACTGGATACATTTGGAGGGAAACAGCTTCAGAATTTTCTTTTCTTTGTAACTACATCCCTCTGACGTCACTTCACGTCTTCCCTGCAGGGGCTAATGAAGTTGCCTCCTTGTTGAGCAAAGCATACACGAACCCAGCACAAGTTGAACCCATCTAATACCAAACTTCAGAACTCATCACATCCTATTAAATGTCGCAAATGGACCCTCAAAAGCTGTTTTGCCTGCAACTACTTCTGCAATCGCCTCTTTCTTTCTTAAAAGAAACATTTTAAATGACTTTAAATCAAGCGTTTGCAATCAAACGCCACATGGACGACTGTGTCTCAGTCCATTTGTAAACAGATCCTAATTTATGGCCGAGCAGTGGTACGAATGTGATTGGAAAGGGTTGCTGCTCAAGGGCTTTGGGCCTAATAAATATTCATGACTCCCAAATTGTCACCAACACTGAGATTAGAGGATGCAAATTATGCATTAATAAAGCATTTTTTTTCATCCCACCAATGCTTCAACACATTCGACCCTTGCAAACACTAATAATGACTGATTACCAAAGTCCAGCGGCGCTAGCCTGCTGTAATGAAGTAAAGTGTGTCTGCCTGAGCTCATATTCTTACTGCCACATAGTTCATGGGTAAAATGTTGGTTATAAAGAAGTCATTAAGGAGCTATTTGTAGCCTGTTCTGCCTAATCCAAAGCTGCCGATTGATGAAGATGGATTATGTGTGCGAAGGCCGTGATTTGTGGTGCAGAAATGGCTTTTTGATGTGTCTACCTGCTGTGACTCGTCCACGTCCTGCAGGCCCGCTCTGCAGCGCTGGTCTGAGGTCAATGCTGCCAGTTCAATACACCTGACAGAGCGTCTGAACGTCTCAGCAGCAAAATCCTACAGTTCGCATAGAAGAATGAGGGAGAAGTCGATAGACAGTGACCTCTGACATTATCAGTAGTGGCTCCTTTTTAAGAAAGGAGACTGACACATGCCAGAATGAGAACTGAGGAGTTGTGAACGTCTAAAGGAACATGAAGATTTGGCCCGAGTTTGGCTGATAATATGACAGCATTGACTAAGACTTGACATTAGACTGTATACTGGGTAACTGGAGTGTTGGCACAGAGTTGAACTATTGTTTTATTTTACTTAGCAACTGGTACGTCAACACAAGCAGCTCAGGCTAATTGTAGTATTATACTTGGTAGCCGGGGTGCTGGCTCATGCAGCTTAGGCTGATTCCCATGTTATACTCAACAAATGGAGATGTTGGCATAGGCAGCACTTGGCCCAGATGTGAGCTGAGCATTGGGCCAGAATCGGGCCTAGGTTTAAACCAGGCCAAATACCAAACACTGAATCTGAGTTGCATTGGCCCTGTTTGAAATGGCCTGAGTGATTTTTGCAATCTTGTCTCTCAAAATTAAAGCCACTGCAGGTTTACATCCCCATATGTCTTTTCATATCCAGTATCTCAATAATTCCAACAGCTACTTTTGTTTTATCTTTCTGGAAGAAATGTACATTGTGACGAAAAGGACTATCCAAACTGTTTCTAAAGCCTGTAAGAGTCTGTAAAGACATATTTTCCAGGTGCCTCCATGTTTTTTTTTTTTTTCATTTAAAACAATGTAAAACCACATGCTGCACACATTAGAAAAGTGTGGCCACAGAAAAAAGAGGCTTGCCTGCATTTCTGTCCTGTCTCCAATAGATCTGTTGAGAATTCTGCAATGAAAACTACAATAATGACCCTGCAAGAAAAGGACAAAATAGCACCTGAAACACTTCATCACTTGATGGCATCAGCAGTGCTAATATGCCTTTATAGGACCAATATGTAACTTATTTTCAGTAGTAAATGATAAAATAATCAGGATGTATCATCAGATATTAAGGAAACATGTTGAGTGAAAGCACTAGAAGCTCTTGTCAGCAGGGCTTCAGCAGTACGTTTTTTTTTTTAAGTTTTCACTCCGTCCCGAAGTTTTGTGTCAGTTTTGTCCTCTGCCTCCGCCTGCTGCTCGTTCCCCAACACTTACTCCATCCCCGAGGTTGCCAGCACCCACACTACACTACAGCGATCGGTGCTGCAGGAAAGGAGCTAGTTAGAAGAGCTGCTTCAGTTAAACCTCAGGTGCTACACAGTTTAGAAAGCCTCAGCTTGTCAGCAGCTGGGATTAAAAGGCAGAGTTTATCTGAGAGAGATAGATAACACAGTCATGCTACACATTCTAATGTGAGCTGCAATCAGTCGCAATGGAGGAGCAGCTGTGTCACATCTGATTACTACCTCGGCAGTGATGAGTACTCCAAAATATACACCAGAAATCGATAGTTAGTCTCTATAGTGACTCAGTTTAGCTCTCAATGTGTTTATATATTGAGTGAAAACAATTAATGGTAAACGTTACTTATGGCCATCCCTAGCAACTATCTAGCTACACACTCCAGCTCTGGGGTGTGTATTTTTGGAGCAGTGGGCTTTTTTAGGTATAACGGGCTTGGTTTAGGCTAACGCAGCTAGCGGTGCATGAGGCTAGTTTAGCTTACTGCGGATAAAGTTCATGTGAGCCGGTTTATAAGTTTATATGACTTTCTTGCCATGGTAGATGTTACTGAACGCGTCTTTCACTGGACTGTGGAGATTCAGCCTGGCCCAACTTGGCAACCCGATGTAGTGTTGTGTCTGGGAAGGGGTGGGCGAAGCAGACTACTCTCTGTGATATTTTGAAATTGGACCACTCCAACTATTTTACACTCTTGCTCTCTTTTTTTTTTTCTACTGAATGTACCTTTAAGTGTTGTGAGAAGGAATGGCAACATTACAAAGTGTTAACTGCTTTACAAAATGTGTTGCAGGCCTGAAATACAGGAATGGATGTACAGGATATTAAAAAGAAGTGTAGAAACAGTGTGCTTTTTCAAAATTAGCATTTTTCATATTGTCCCAACTTTATGTTTGGATGTTTTGTAAAAATGCCTTTAAAGTAACACTAATATTTTTAGTAAGCTGATACTTTTTTCATGCTTTCATATAAAAGCTCTGTGAGCCTTGTGCTTTGGGATTATCACACAAAAAGCTATGTTCACTCGCCCGTTACAAGATAAAAGAATTGTAGACAGCATCTTCAGATAAAACAGTACTGATATGATCAAATATCACCAAGCAATCACATTCCCATTTCATACATTTATTCATGCTGCCACTCACCCCTCAGGTCAGCCAGTATTGAATATATCTCCATCCCGTCCCCGGCACTGCAGAGTGACAGACTTAAAAAGTTTAAAAAAACAATCCAGCGGCGGGTCAGCAGCCAACAGACGAGGCCTTGCCCTTTGGATGGAGTAAAAACGCATCACTCTACACAAATTGCTATTTATTTTTGTGCTCAAAACCTAGCGTTAACCAAGGCGATGCTTGAACAGTCGCCATCTATATTTAATATAGAGAAAGGCCAGGGTGCTTGATGTCCACCCCCTCGCTGAGTGGGAGAGAGCGAGGGCTGCGTAGAGTGTGTGTGAGTGTGTGAGTGTGTGTGTGTGTGGGGGGGGGGGCTCATCGGCTGAAGAAATACAACCATTTCCAAAGCCGCTGACCCGCAAAATCTGCTCGAAAAGAAACAATATTAGTAACTGGGGTCCCCAGTCAACCGACGCCTTCTCTCAAAGAGTGACATGCTCTTGAAACATTTATGGGGAAGGGTAAAAACAAAAGAGTGAGAGAGAGAGAGAAAAAAGGGGAAAAAAACTGAAGTGGAGAGAGAGGGGCACTGAGCAGCATATATACGTACTAGCCAATTTGCTATGAAATGCAGTGTAATGCCGCAGTGGTGTAAGGAGAAGCAAACACTCACTTTATTTCTGAGAGATGAACATGATATTGTTTTTCTCTAGATAGCAGCATCTTCCAATCGCAGCTGTTTATGTACAAGGATGCACCTTCAGGTAATGCTTTGTCTTCAGTCCATTCTTAAGTGCAGCTCAGCTCTATAAGAGAAAACACAATCGTATGGTAAATGCATCATATGCTCGCTGTCACAGAAATACTCACACAAAACTCTCAAAAATTCATAGTGAATATGCTTTAATACGTACTGTGCCTTCCGCACAACAGAACTGTAACAGAACTGTAGCTACAAAACAGCGTATGGTTTATATGTTAGCTTGAAATCAAAATTAGACGCTAATGGGGTTAATAAACGTTAGAACCGTGAAATAACGCTGAAACTCTCCTCTCCGGCTCCGCTGAGTTGTCTTAATGTGAAAGCTGCGCGTTTGCGAGCCTTTCTGCCTTTCTTTTTGCTGGGTGGTGTTGGTTAGCAAGCCAGCTGGACTGTGGTTATGTTAGTGTAGCTTACTTTAGCTTAGCATTAGCTTAGCTTAGCCTAGCCTGGCTGATTACCGTCCTGGCTATCAGACTGCGGCAGAGGTGACTGATGGATTTTTTTTCTCTTTTTTCCACAAAAGACGAACGAGAGCCAGCACAGTAGGCTGTGGGAGAGCGTGTTTTGGCTGGGCACTAGCCTGTGCTAAGCGAATGCTGCTGCTGCTGCTGGGGCTGGTGGAGGCGATGATACAAAAAAAAATGCCTTGTGTGTGTATATGGTGTTACTCGGCAACGCGTCTGCGGAGTGATACATATGTAGTGTGAGAAGGCCATGGTGCTATCACAAATATCAGCACGGTTAAAACACTTCTCAGCCAATTAGATTGTGAGGTTGCTTAATACGCAGTAATTGACCTATTAGCCTAAAGCCTATGGCAGCATGTAAGGCATGCAGGTAGGTAATGCTGAGCTTATAGACTGACATATCAAAAGTCATGGGACAAAAAATAGTATTGTGTCCCAAGACTTTTGCCATGTCCCTTAATTGACCAACAGGATTAAAGGTGTGGGGCCTCCTGTATTTAACGCACATTGTGATTTCTGAAATAATTATTTTGCAAGCCTGTTTGCAAGGACAATTCTAGCCAGACACAGACGGTCACGATCATTACCACCCTCTGTACTTTTCACCGTGGGTGGTAATGCTTTCTAGGAAATTTCCCAGCAAACATATGACACTGCAAATCGAGGAATGTTAAATGCCTGCATAATCCACATCCCTTGTTATAAGCATGCTGCAGTGTTCAGCCTTACTCACAAGAGAACAACTCACAACTTATACAGGTGTGGCCAAGCCGTCCCCTGAGGCAACACTTCTGCGATTTGTCAGTGTATGGCATGCTAGCTTTATAGACACCAGACATGGCTGGGTTGAGGGGAAAACTAAGAATTAGATTTTTCGCTGAACTGTTTAAGCTTCTTCAAGCTTTGCAGTAGCTCATCCTGAGCGTGTAGGTGAGTATGTGTATGTGTGTGTGTGTGTGTGTGTGTGTCTGTCTCAGGAGCCTCCTGTCACATGGTGCAGAAGATGATGGAGTGTGGCAGGTGACAGCAGGGGATGTTTCGTCCTTGTGCCTATAAGCACTTCTCGCTTCTATTATCTGCATATGGATTATTCCCTCAACCGCCCTCAGGTGACTTAGGAATTGTGATGGTTTCATTTGAGACCTGGCAAGCCATGTATGAAGGAGAAGTCAGAAGCCCAGCCCATTTATGCACGGACAGTTTTCTGGAACATAACCGTCACTGTGCTGCATATTCATCCAGAAGATACCTGTAATTATTGTACACCGGTTCAGCTAATGTGATCGTGCATTCCAATGTCTGGTTTATTAGTTTATAGTGTATACTGATGTGCAAAATAATGAAAACAATTAAATGGTGATGTTTTTTTAAGTACTACAACAGATTTCTCCAAACCTTCAGAATTGGAATAGAAATTTTAAATGAGCTCAACAAGGAGTAGGGTTAAATATAAAGACTAATATTAAGCTAGTGACATCCCAGATTGAGTGTGTAAATTGATCTCGATGAATTATGTAGATTAATTGATCGCTTGGGTCGCCCACACCTGGTGTTATCTTGAAAACTGGCCCGTTTGCTCATATGGTAAGTTGACATAAATGATCAGAGTCTGTGTGGTGCCAGATGAAAGATGGGACTTGGGGTGTAGTGGGTATAGAGTATCACAGAAGGAAATATACATTAGTAAATGATACAGTAAGCATTTGAGCCAGATGTGATTCTTGCCAGTCTCTCATAGCCAGATACAGTGCATTTCAGTGATTGGCGGTGTCTGGCAGAAATCTGTATGGATCAAATGCATTATGTATCAATTACTAATGTATATTTCCAGTCTTAGCAAACATAAACTGTAAAATGTATATATTTTCTCTGAGATTTGGTAGGTTACATGGATACACTAGATTCATGGATTCTCACATTGATTTACCTGTTAAAAATGTAAAAATATGCATGTTTTTTTTCCAGCATTCCTTATATCTACACAGTTATTACAAATATTCAATAGTAAACAGTGTTGATAAACCCGAGCCCTACATAAACTTGGCCTCTTCGGCATAATCTTGTAAAAAAAGTCGCTTGGGCGCCTGGCCACAGTATAGTATCTCTGTTCTAAAGGCGAGCTCTTGAGATGGCAGCAGTTTGTGGGTGATCATTGTGCTGTTGAATACCACACTGGAGTGTGTATTCAGAAAAAGAGTAGTGCAACTGGCTGCAGGACAACATTAAGACAATATATAGTTGAGTCTGCTAATGGAAATTAGAGTCTTCTAGCCTCTTTGGGGGGAAATACAGTATGTGCAAATGTTTTAGGCACCTGTGGGATTTTTGAATGAAGCAAACACTTCTTATCTGTGCAGTAAGTGTTTATTAGCTAAAACAGCAATTTTACAAACAGCATTGCTTTAACATCACTGTTTTCCCTTAAAACATCTCCTAACCTCTCCTCATCTGAGTTTAATAGTGATATTTCTAGTTCTTATCATGTTAATCAACACCTCAGAATACAACTTTTTACTGTATTTAGTTTTTTTTTGCATTTGTTTAAATCATGTGGTGCTTTTTTTGTCAAAAACACTTGTACTGCTAGGATAAATTAATTAGTGTAATTTGCTTATGTGCCTAAAACTTTTCCACTGTTGCACTTTTGTACTGTAAGTGTTTTTTTAGGATTTTTTTTTTTATCTACACAGTCATTGTTGAAGCAAATCCACAATGGACGATTGAATAGAAAATGCATGAATGTATGTATCTGAATAGGGACGCTGTTGGTGTGTGTGTGTATAGCTATGCATAAATGAACATGTCCGAATGCAGTAAACAAACAGGGTTGATAAACCCGAGCCCTGCGAACTCAGGTTTATTCGGTACGTGTCATTTCTCACATTGTGTTGATGTTTTTCCAATGGCGCTGTCAGCGTAAGCTTGTAAAGTCGCTTGGCAGTAATTGCTTGTAGGCACTGGAATAGCACCGCTGCTCCACAATCAATGCCTGCTATTGTTACTAGCAGAATTAAAGATTTATTACTAAAGACCCTTCAGTATTCACTCAGTAAAGCATGAGATTGGAGCTTCTCGCGCTTATCAACAAGCGCCGTCTCCATGCAAATGAAACGCGGCAGCTTGCTACATGACTCACAATTCCCCGTTACCCAATTATCTAACATAAGCTTGCATTAGAGCGCCATATGTAAAGCCTCGCCTAGCACGCGTATTTCACAAGAAATGAAATGTGAGCACATGGCAAACGCCATTATTTGTCCTTATTATATGACTCAAAAATTAAAAAATAACCAGCACCTGCTCTCCTCCCTTCAATCTGCAGTTTAGACAGAGCTACTTCTAAAATCCAGCTAACTTTAAACCTACTTCACGAGAAACATAAATTATTCAGCAGCATCTCAATAAATAAATGTTGATGATAATAGCTGGTAACGAGGCTCCCACTGCCCATGCTTCACTTATCTAAACTGAAGGTGGCAGCTACTTGTAACTTAATCACTGGCCAACATTCCCGGCTATTCCAGAATAAATGAGTTAAGCATATACATTCATCAGCCATAACATTGCATTATCACCACCCCCTTCTTTCTACATACATTATCCATTTATTTTCATCAGCTCCACTGAGTATATAGGGGCACTTTGTAGTTCTGTAATTACAAACTGTTCTCCTCTATCTGTTTCTCTGCATACTTTACTATACTTCTTTCTCCATGCTTGCCTTTCACAGGATGGACACAAAGCACAAAGACCATAGAACAGCTTTTTTATTTGGGTGGTGTCATTCAATGGGTCATTCTCAGCACTGCAGTGACACTGACTGACTTGCTGTTGGTGTTTAAGTAGTGTGTCATCTTCAGTCATCTTGAGTCTTGGTGGAGATGACCAACAAATCTGTGTGTGGAGACATCCTCACATCATTCAGCTATCCACACGATACCAGATCACCTTTGGTCTTTACTACAGGCACTTTAACAGCCCATCATTACGTTAACGAGGTCCTGCAACCAGTGGCTCTACCGTTTCTGAATGCTTCTGAACGTTTTTCAACAGGACAAGACACTTGAAGACATTGTCAGCCTTATCAGTGACCGGAAATGTGTAGCATGCTTGTGGATGTGCTATCAGTACTCCACACCTACCACAAAATCTGCAAGGAATTTGAGAATATTCCAGCTACATGAGATGGATTATCAAAGGATAATCCATCAGTCTCAATTTATTATCATTCGTTGTTCCTGGTAACATTTATGTTCCAACTAGCATTGCAATCCAACACTTTCTTCTGGGTGCAACTGTTTTTGCAACCATTTATTAGATGATAAGTGTACTTGAAGAGTGGCAAACATGGAAAACTGGCAACCCAGTTCTCCATGTGAAAAGCCTTCATTAAAGCAGAAACTGTTACGCAGCCTGGTTCTCCTTCCACACTACCGGACTCTATTTCCCAGAATTCCCCTGATTATGACATCAATAATAACCCTTCACCTTCACCCAATCACGTTACGCTCCGACGCTCTGATTCACCTGTGTACTAAATTACTTCCGGTTCATTCTTATCTAGATCCTGTATTTAAGGCATCCGTTTGTAAACAAACACCGCGTGGTATTGCCGACTTATGTTGCGTACTAAGCGTTTTCCTGATTACTGTTTTTGCCTTCTCGTTACGACCCTGTTTTCGGATTATCGGTTTATGTCTTTTGTTTTGCCCTTATTGGATTTGTTGTATGGTTGGACTGATTCTCGGTTTCGAACTCAGACTGTATTTTTGACTACGTCTCTGGTTATCGGTGAGATCATTGTTTACTTGGTTATTCTGTTAGCAGAACCTGTTAGCCTTCCTGCTAATAAACCTGTCTGCATTTTTAACTCGGCTCGCGTCACTCCTCTCTACCTGGCGTCACAGAAACTTGACACTTGTATATTGTTTACTACATAATTCCAAACATCCCTCTAAATTTCTTTTGTGTCTTATAATAAAAATGAAAACAATAAATAAACAATATATGTAATTGTCTTATTTCAGTGACATCACAAAGCGGGTTTAAAAGATTTCCAAGCCTTTAATGCCTTAAAATCTGTATTTTTAGTATAATAAAAAAAGAGCCTATTATTTATCAAATGTTTCAGATTACCTAAAAAAATTGCCACAAAAACTTCATTATCTAAAGCTGCATAATTTCGTTCATCAACAATTTACTTCAAATATTACTCCAATAACATAAATATATGAGTGGAATGATTGATAGATAGAAACAGGCATACTATGGAGGATTTTAGAGATCGGTAGAGATTGGTACAGATGGCAAATCATTCTGATTTAAATTCCACACCTTCTTTTAATAAAAGACATTGACCACAATGTGATCTAACAAACAGATGAGCTTGAGTTGAAAGGATATTCTTATTTCAGGAAATGATAACATCTCATTTTTTCATGATACAGGCTGTAAAATATGTATTAAATCAGTATAAACTTACAAAAAGAGAGAATGTTCTTAGAAACCCCTGATAATGCACACCTCTCCTCGTCGCTCAGACTACAAAACTACTGAGCCAATCCTACTCAACACATGGAGTCACCGTCGGCTGGCATGAGCTGCTGGTATCATATCACATAAAACCCCGCAGAATCAATTCTCAGCCAATGACAAAGAATGGATTGGAGAGGAAGTGGGGCAGTCTGTCCAATATTCAGTATGCAATATTCAGCAGAACTTGAACTGGATCTCTCTCAGTAAACGGATAAACCGCAGGTTCACAGGGGAAAACAGGCGGAGGGCGTTGGGAATGCGGTGAGAGAAAACAGAGAGAAAAAAGAACAGAAACTGAGCTGAACGTATGGATTTCTTTCCTTTTGTGTGAAATAGCTGGAAGAAAGTCAAAATGAATACATAAATAAATAATACTGCACACATCTTTCTACTCTCTAATAATCTCAACAGCATTTACTAAATACATTCAATTCATAAAAAAATTTATGTGATAATTTAGTTTTTCTTATAAAAGCACTGCTCTTTTGAGTCAACTATACCAAGAAAAACAGATTCTTGGACATTTTATTATATTATAAACTAATATATATGATTGAGCTCTGTTCTTAATGTAGGAAATATGAATACATTTGAATATACATTTATCCACCAAATGGATACATGATGTTTACAGCATTTACAAACTTTTAAATCCAGACACTCACCAGGGTTCATGGGGTTCAGCACCATGGATAGCGACTCACCAGGGATCAGGGGTTCAGCACCATGGGTAGCGACTCACCAGGGTTCAGGGGTTCAGCACCATGCACAGTGACTCACCGGGGATCAGGGGTTCAGCACCATGGATAGCAACTCACCAAGGGTTCAGGGGTTTTAGCACCATGCACAGCAACCCACCAGGGATCAGGGGTTCAGCACCATGCACAGCGACCCACCAGGGATCAGGGGTTCAGCACCGTATACAGCGACTCACCAGGGTTCATGGGTTCAGCACCATGCACAGAGACTCACCAGGGATCAGGGGTTCAGCACCATGCACAGCGACTCACCAGGGTTCAGGGGTTCAGCACCATGCACAAAGACTCACCAGGGATCAGGGGTTCAGCACAGTGTACAGCGACTCACCAAGGGTTGAGGGGTTTAGCACCATGGATAGCGACCCACCAGGGATTATGGGTTCAGCACCATGGATGGCGACCCACCAGGGTTCATGGGGTTCAGCACCATGCACAGTGACTCACCAGGGACCAGGGGTTCAGCACCGTGTACAGCGACTCACCAGATTTCAGGGGTTCAGCACCGTCCACAGCGACTCACCAGGGATCAGGGGTTCAGCACCATGGACAGTGACTCACCAAGGGTTGAGGGGTTTAGCACCATGCACAGCGGATGGTACCTGTTACCTAAAATTAAGCATGCTAGATATTTGTTGGGTCTTGCAAGGGATTGACAATAGACAAGCTCTTGGGTCAGCGATTTACATGTAGTGACTGAGTTAGTGTTGAGCCAATGCTGAGCAAGTGGTGAGTGAATGCTGATTTGCCTATGTTGTGGACTCAATGCAGAAGTATAAATTACTGAAGGATACATAGAAGGCTTGGATGCAGAAGGGTGCTGGTTCATTTAGAAGAACTGGGTAGTGGAGCGGTGAAGAAAGAGCACCTTCTCCTTTAGATTTAACTGTCAAATTAAGGGAATAAACCAGCTAGATATCGGTCTGCGAGTTCTTAGCGAGTTCTTGGGTCGGCAGTTCATACATTGCAGCCCAGTCAGTGCTGAGCTTCTGTTGGTAGATTTGATGCAGAAGCGTAACTTACTGAATCCTCGAAGCTTAGAGAAGTGGATTTAGAAGTAGGTTGCTAATTAAATTCCATGAATTGTGGAGTGGGACAGTAAAGGAACAGCACCTTCTACTCCCTCAATATCCTTATGTTGACCAGCTCAAGGTCACCTCAGCCACAGCGTGTGGGTGTTTGAGTTCCTAACCCTAACTGCCCCTAATATTGAGTGTGGGTGTTCACTACCATAGACAGGATTAAAAATGTGCATGCAAAATTCCATTTCACTGTTTCAATAAATTATGCATGCATTAAAACATCAACAAGAAGCTGAGCAATGTGTAGAAGCAGTAAAGAGACAGTCTTTTACAGTCTTTTACATATACTGTATAATAAATCAACCACTTGAACATTATTCAACATCCCCAGGCTACATCTGAAAAAAAAAAAACAGCTCAAACATTGAAAGTAGAGGTGTTAGAGTTCTCCTTATCCAAAGCTTCGGTGCGACGAGGAGAATTAAGTTATGTATGAACTTCTTTATTTTTGTCAGCAAACATGCCGTTCCTACGCAAACTGGAGCATAAATCCCCCAGACTATTTAAACAGAGCAATGGTTTCTGAGGAAGCCTTGTCTCATTATCTTGCACTCGTGTACAGATTAAGGCGACACGTTAAACGCACCTGCTTGACGCACGTCTCCGATCCCCTGCTGAAACTTCCGCCTAAATACGTACCTCTCAGCCAGCTCAGATACACACCTCATAGAGGAAGTGAGTAATGTTGATTATCCTGTAAAATGAGGCATGACAGGAACGGTTTTCAGACTCATCAGATCACCGTATCCTTCACTTTACACTACTTGTTTTGTAATCTGGATTTTTTTTTTGCATGTGATTTGCACACTACATGGCAACACAAAGACACAAGTTACACCACTAGTCTTTCACCAGGAGGAACACACAGCGAGCTTGTCTGCTCTTTAAATATACTTTTACTCACAGAAACAAATGCAAGAACTGTTGAGATGCCATACCTTGATGGCATAAGCCAGGGGTATCCAAACTACGGCCCGCGGGCCATTTGCGGCCCGTTTCCTTTTTTGGAGCGGCCCGCGAGGTATTTTAGAGATAGAATGAAAGTTGGCCCGCTGTTAAGCAAGTTTTTATAATGTGAGAGTCAAAGTTTTAAAGCTAGGTGTCAGAAACGGACCAAAGAGTCGAAAAGCGGAGAGGGTGTGCAGTTGTAGTGCAGAAAAACGGGCCAAAGAGTCTAAAAGCGGAGAGGGTGCGCAGTTATAGCGCAGAAAAACAAGCCAAAGAGTCTAAAAGGGGCGAGAGTGTTCAGTTGTAGCGCAGAAAAAGGGCAAAAGAGTCTAAAAATTGCTGTAATTTGAAAAATCTTAGTTTACACAACACTGTCAAAGATAGATAAAGATAGTAAGTCAAGTAAATTGGTGTGTAAATGAAGTGGTATATTTCATTATTTGTTTTATTACAGAGTCTGTGGCCCGTGACTTCAAATATATTTCTCCTTCCGGACCCCAACAAAAAAGTTTGGACACCCCTGGCACAGGCATTCACTAGGTAGCTCCATACTGTGTCTTGCTGCAGTTTACATGTACATCTACTGAGGAAGGCAGAATTTGGTGCAAGACATAAAAAAGGAAGTTTGCTGATGCACGCTTCTACGAGCCAATCAACATCAAGGAAGATGAGCCCACATAGGTGAGAATGGCAGAACGCATAGACACTATAGTGCACTCAACCACAAAACTACAGGGTAAAACCTGAAAACTGGATTAAGCTTTTTAAAAAAAAAAAAAAAAAGCTCTCTACAGGATCTAATGCTCACATCTTTATTAGATTTTAAAAAGGAATACATAAAAAAGTATAAAGGCAGGACCTCTAGCTAAAGCAGCTACTGTGATTGGCTACCAGTAGTACAAGGGTGTGCTTTTACTTTTTGATTGGATCTCATATTGAATGAAGCTGTCCCAGTTCTCCATTACTGCTTGTTCTTCGTGTTCCTCTTGTTCCGCTCCTCCGTGTTCTTTCCGTGGTAGGACAGGTGAAGCAGGGAAGGCGTGGGAGAACTGGAACTGTAGCAGAAGTTTCTGGATGCTGCCTCTTTCTCTGTCTGACTGTTTGAGAGAAGCATTCTACTGGCTACGTATAATGCTTTGTTTAAAAAAAATAAATAAATGAAGTATCTTTTATGTAATATTGGATATGCATTAAAATGGGATCTTTGAGTTGAATCAGTATATATTTATTGAGTTTAGCCTGTTGCCGTTCGCAGCTTCTTTTCCATTTGCATAATTTATTTGCATGCTGAGCATGTGACACAGTTTCTGACTCCCACCATCAGTGTGTAGTCTCTCCCCTAGGCTCTCCCCTATCTAAGTTGTAGATTATATATTATGATAAACTGCTTGGCATATATGTTGTAGGCTGTAAGAGCAACTATATATATATATATTTTTTTTTTAGCTGAAGTAACTTGCTGTGTTGGCTGTGGAATGTACTGTTCACACTACAGTATTTTCTTCCTCTATCTGAATGTATGTTGTATTTTGATTACATCATATAAAAAAAAACTAATTACAAATATATTGTAACAGCAACAAAAGTAAATCAGTAAATATTCCTTAAAAATGTCAAAGCAACCAGTTTCATTAAGTTCTTAAGGAATTTTAACTTATCCAGGCCTATACTGAATATAATAATAATATTATTAGTTTATTTATAGTTATCTGTGTACTGATTTCACTTCAGTAGGGAGTTTATACTAAAATGCTGCAGATCCCTTCAAAAGCTGAAAGCTGTGGTTCTAGTCTGTGTTACACTGAAACACTACACTAAAGCAAACGGTGATATGGATTAACAGCCATGAAATATAGTGCAGAAAGACTCCCGCTCGCTTCATTTCTGGGAAAGCAAATGAGAAAGAGGTGTACTATGAATAGCTCATATGCAGAGACGGTAATGATGAGAATATTTCCATAATCTGTGGAAGATACGGTTGCGGTTAGACATTTACATACACTCATCATGCACACGAATGTCATGGAAATGCAACATGATCTCACATAGATAGGTCCACATACTGTCGGTCGATTGTTCCAGTTCAGAATTCCAACCTATTGTTTGGGTTGTTTTTTTCACCCGTTCACCGGTAGTGCTGTTGAGCAAAATACACACACGGCTGGTCTGTCACGTACTTGAAGAAGAATTGATAAAACAGTGCTCTGAGGTAATACTGGAGAAAGTTCTGGTGTTTTTAAGCCATGATGTAAGTTAATATCAGTTAACTAGTTACATTTATCATTTCTGTAACATGTGCTTGGTTACAGTGAAGCTGGGTTTAATGAGTTGGTTTTTAGTTATTAGCATTAATCGGCTCTTAGAGTCTCTTTTGACGATTTCTTTATTGATGGAAGTTGCAGTTCTTCTGAAGATGATAATAAATTACCAATGTGGATTTTGTCACTACTGGGCTGAAGTAAGAGAGTTCGTGCAGCAATTAAACAGTAAGTTAAATACAGTAAGAAGTAATTACAATTTCTCGTTTTAAAGAAAAGAGCTGATTTTATGAGCTAGTTTAAAGAACAAAGTTTTATTTTCCAGATTTCTCACGAATGCCCCCAGCCATCACATCAGTGGATGTGCTCAATTTTATCACCAGCTCACCTGCTTTAACATCATTAATCACAGATGCATAATAACTATAAATAATACAAGACTTCAACAGTATAAGGAGAGCTTTGGAAGTGTGTAAACAAATACAGTAAAATACAGAAAAAGAAATCTGCTTAAATATTATACATTATGTATTTATTCAAATTCATGTGCCTAAATCCTTTGCTTTTTCACAGTACTGTACATTGAAATCATTTCTATAATAAAATACAAAGGCTTTCCCAGGCTGAGCAGAGACTCTAATCTTAAACATCCTCTTATATACAAAGCAAAGAAATGAAACTACAAAGAAAACAAGCACATTTTCCTCCAGGTGGCAGTGTGCAGTATCCAAGCACGCTGCAGCTGCACCAAACCAGAAGACAAACTCTCGTCAATGAGAGAGAAAGAGAGAGAGAGAGAGAGAGAGAGAGAGATCATGTTGAGAGTAGGAGACACACATTATCAGTGGTGTGCAGGACAGGCAGGGCTGCACCCTCTGCACCGTCTAAAAACACTCATTTCTTGTGGAAGCGGCGGCAGCATCCGGCCTATTCATCCCACCAGCGCTTGCTCTTTATGTAAGGCCAAGGAGTTCAGCTCCCACTTCCTGTTGTTACCATGGCTACCAAAACCTCTGGGCCACCTTCTTAGTTGCTCACCTCTCCACCAAATAAAAGCCCTGGTAACACGGTGTCTGAAAAGTTTGCTGAGGGAAGTTGCGGGTAACGAGCGCGGAGTGACCGGCCGCTGAGGGGAAGCGCTGGCTGCAGTTTTCCCTCGGTGTAATTGTTGACGCGTAGGTGGCAACCTGACTTCCTCCAACATCTCCCCTGTGACAGACTCCCAGACAGTGCGAAGCCCACAACCGTTTACGCTGAATCATATTTAAATGCGTCTAACAATAGTGTGCGGTGGTTTCTCCTGCCTTAATGTTGGGTTTGTGTCTCAACGAAACGACCTTTAACCTCTTCACCTTTACGCAACTGCTGACGACCCCACACACTCGCTTTTTCTCACTTCCTCTAAGTCAAGAATAACTCAAGCTAGTCAGTTTAACGACTGACTTTTCTGAGCAAATACAGAAAAATAATCTTTAGGAAAGTGATTTTAACTTTTTCATTTTTTTTTAAATGAAGAGTTGAATTTAACACTGTCCTTTTGTACCTGCTACAGTAAAAAGAAAGGTCATTTCAACACAGTATGAAGTCATTTATTTACTCTAATTAACTCTCACATAGCTATGTAACTGTTTTTCAACACTAGACAATTTTGCTTTAAATTTACACCACAGTGTTCATTAAATGTAGCCCTCTTCATGATTATTATTATTACTGTAGTTAGGCCACATTGGAAGTCTGAGATCTTGTTTAGGTGCATAAACCCTTATAGATCATGTCATAGCTTTAAGGTGTCTTTAAGTTAAGCTCTTGAGATGACAGCAGTATGTGGATGAGCATTGTCCTGTTGGAACTGCAGTGTGTGTTCAGAAAAGGTAGGGCCATTGGTTGAATAAACAATGTCAGAGGTTCAGCGTCCAGTGGGGTTACTTGCAATTTTGAGAAATTTCTCGGTGCACTTTGATTGCTTTGATTGTTCAACAAATTAAAAGGTTTTTAACCTTCTTGAGCTTTCAATTAGATTTAAATTTGATATAAAAATACACTACTTGGACAGCCTTCATTTCTTTGCATGCTCAAAGAAGGATTTTCTCCAACAGATACTGTTTAAATCCTTAAACCCTTAAAGATTAAGGCTATTATTCAGCACTACTGAAGATCACTACCAGCCTAATATTCCAGTTACATACAGTGTGTAGAAGTTGCAGGTTACAAGAACCAGTGAAGAACCAATGGAGTTGTAGAGGTTCCTAATTGGGTACTGTAATAATCCATCCAATGCTGATGAATATCCCTGCAGATTTTGATGTTCCTTTCTTCTTTAACCCCTTAAACCTTATATGTTACCTTTCTCTGCATGTTGGATGTCTCATCAGATCTTGTTTAAGCTCATAAACCTTTGAAGATTACAGTTATCATTCAGCACTACTGTGGATTACATGGTAACTACTCCCAGCCTAATATGCCACTTATATAAAAAGCATGGCCACTTATGTAGTATATCTATTTCTCCGTGATTTATTGAGAACATGCTGGGCGTAGGTGAATGAGACGGAGAAGTCATACAGTGAGTGTCTTTTATGAGCCGGAGGAAAAGAATATGAGCTGTAACTTTGATGCTCATCTCGAAGACTCTTTCATTACCTTGAGCATGTTGTAAAACTTCACCTCAAGATCACATCGCCGGATCTTCGTCCCTATTTATAGAGTGACCCGACGACCTGACTATCATCGTACACCTGTGGCTTCCACTTAAAGGAGATATTGTCTGTTCTAATACACAGAAAGTTCATATTTCCTATCAAATATTCATTTACTTGAAGATATGAAATGAAGCTGTGTTTTTGGATATGCTGCAGCTGCTTTTGTACCTTTTATATACGTGGTTTCTAGTGTCTAGTGTATCTTAATGATTCATAAGCTGGTGTTATTAATATTTCATCCCTGTATATGACAGAGGGTACTTTTTTTTTCTCATGTGTCACAAACTAAATACCAAAGTTAAACTATTTGTTGTAAACAAGGCTGTAAACACATGACATGCTGCAAATATGACACTACATGTAGATTCCCCTTGGAGAAGGGCAAATATCATAGAGCGGGCTGCTTATCTGGCACATTTTCGCTGATCTAAAGTTCACTTGTCATATGTAAAATGCTCTCTCTCACTGACTGGCACTGGAATATGTAATATGAATATAAAACAGTGGAAACCGGGATGTGGGAAATGACCTTATAGGAATAATTTCCATTTACTGTTACAATATCTACAATCCCAAATCAGGAGAAGGTAGGGATCATATTTAAATGCAGTGTTTCAGACAGTATTAACCCAATATATTTCATGTTTTGTCTGGAACTTCTTTTTTATTTATTAATGAAAAGCAACACATTCCATAAAAGGTATCCATCATTCAACAGTAGCTGATGGAACCACATGGACAATAGATTACTGTTGGAGTTGCTTTTTAAATGAGTCTTAATACAGAACAACCAATCAGAATAAATCGTTTAATCTGTCGATTTAAACCTGTTGAGCTTGTAATGGTTCATGTTATAGTGAAGATAAGGAATGTTTCAGTCTGGACCGCTTTCTGAATCAGTTTCACAGTTTTACCGAGACACAATGCATCCAAGGCAGCCAATCAGATTTGAGCTCATTTGCAAAAATCAACCGTAAAGTACAATTGTGTGAGAATTGGTATTGAATTTTTACTGTTAAAGTTGTGAAGTGTAGTTTTCTTATACTCTGTCATCATAAACACAAATTGCGCTGCGTACACATGCATTCCTGGACAAGCTGAGAGATACAGGAGCTGCATCTCCTGTGGAAAAACAGGGTATAATAAACTCTGTAACAGCCTGGAGTGGAAATAAAAGTGATGTCATGCTGCCTATTACATGGCGTTGAACTATTTTTGGGTAGAACTTCTACATCAAGTGAAATTGGCTCCTCTTGCAAATTTCACTCTCTGTTTCTGAGCCACTTCCTGCCTTTTTATTCTTTCTTCACATGAGGTTTTTTTTGCAGATTTATCAGTTAATTTGCCTGATTTGACAGACATAGGCCTAGTGGATATCTCTGCCGAGCATCGTTTGAGATGCCAGAAGCCAAGATGAGGTTTGCTCATCTACGCGTGGAACAAAGCTTTCCTTTTTTCCAGGGTTCGAAAGTCTGTTTTCTTCTCTGCCGATCGTCAACGGAGAAGAGAAAAAGGGGGAATGACAAATCTAGGGGATTAGAATTTGAGGAGCTGGGGAGTATTTAGACAGGAATTCAATTACCAAGAGGGATGCAGCAGCCATGGCCTTGAGTTTAAAAGGCTCCTTTTTCTCATATATCGATTTGGCGAGAGGTAATTGTGCCATTGTTTGGTATCTGTGAGTGACACCTTGTTCAGCACAGAGGGGATGTGCTCGGAAGTTCCTCGGGATCAATGAAAAGAAGAATACGTGTGTGCGTGCTCAGAGACAAAAAACAGCATCACTCCCCGAACAAGCAAACCGACCTTTGTTCAGAAAAATAACTTTGTTAAACTCACTATCGGCTCTGCAGTGATGGAAGAAAAACAACAGGAAACACATTGAGATCATGGAGAACCTCATTTTTGCTTTTTTCATAGGCTTGTTCATTGTATAAAAATTCTTGGTAACACATTTTTGACTTTTAAATCCCATTTAGCATTTAGCAATACCTCTAAATTCACCTCTAGTTGATTTGTAGTCAATTTCTTTGATTCTGTTCATTTTAACATTTATTTTATCACACAGTAAGTATAGTGAATCCTGTGTTATAAATTAACAAAGTGTTACCACTTTAGATTTTGAGATAAAATAAGTAATTGATTTATTGTATATCTTGTTTTATCTTAAATAGGTGCCTGTCTTATAAACTCATCTTATGCGAATTAAGCTTTATAGCTGTCATAAATTAGCCAATTCATGGTTTGTATTCAAGGATTTATTTATAAATGCATTTTCCGAGGCTAATAAATGTGTTATAAAGTCTCTATGTAGGTACCCTTTAAATAAAAGGTTACCAAATTATTATATAGTAGAATGAGATGTAGTATGTAAAGCTGTAGTATGTAAAAACATATCGTCGCTGTCCTATTAAAAAAAAAACACATCTCCATTTTTTTCGATTTTTAGTTTCCTACATAATTTTAACAGACACACTGTGTCTCACACTGTGCCAAAATTTCTTGATAAATGGACCAATAGAAACTCTTCAAAATGACCTGAAATAAACTCTTTTTACATTGACTTCCATTGAAAGTTTACACGTTTTTTCTCTCTCCTGTAAAGTTGCTGTTTTGGGGATAAGTGTTTTTCATTGAACAGCGACGATATCCACTGGTGTATCAAAAGCCCTAGGATGTAAACAGCTGTATGTGAACTGATGATAAAGTGTTACCTCAGGGATAAGCTTGGCTGTAAGGATGGGGGCTAGATGGATGGAATATTGCTTATATATTCCTGATATATAAACCTGAATGAAGAAGGCTTTTCTACATAAACTACACAAAGCATAAGAAAATGCCATTTAAGGGAGAAATAAAACATGCAGAAGGCTGAAAATGAGGGATGTAATAGAACAGCAAGTGCAAAAATTTACATTTCTTGTTCCTGGGTTCCCTGTGTAGTCTGGAATGTAGTTCACACTTTTAGACAGCCATCAAGAAGGTGACGCTTTACACATGCATTTCTGGGCAAGCTGAGAGATGGCAAAGCATATGGCTGAGGCAGTACATTACTATTACACGATTTTGCATAAAAATGACTTGAGCTACGTGGTATTGGTGTTCAATGCAGTCAGCAGCATGTCAAGCCTAGACTGACAAATATAGACATGCTACTCTTCCTCGTACATTTAGTGAAGCATCAGCATGATTTCGAAGCTGCTTTTATTTTAGGGTAAAATGCCACATAACGTTGATTTAAATGGTAATCTTAGATCTAAATGCCTCATTATTTTAATTTTAATTAAAATGTAGGACATGTGCCCTTTAATTACATGGGATACAGCGTGCACTTATGACTTCCATGCCTAGGATGGGCTATTTTTGCCTTCCAATGCCTAATCAGTGTAAAGTATTATGAAACTGGAGGGCAATAACAGTGGAAAACGCTGTGCTTAAACTATTATACCCCATAAATACATTTTAAACAGCCCAGGGCCTATTAGAATCAGAGAAGCACAGAAACGACAGAACTCCTCCAGTTAAAAATGCATGAAAGTGTGGGAGAACTGGAAGGCCATCTAGCTGGTGCCTTTCTTCAATCACTCGCCTCGACTCTGCTGATTGTTCAGATGGAGGGACAATAACACTTCAGCTGCTCACAACAAGCAAACAAAACAAATTATCTTCCCAAAATAACAGGGCAGTATGCTGCAATGTGTGGAAACAAAATTGGACACGAGAAAAGGCTACCTGCACATTCAGACAGTACCTGTCCAACAGAATTTATCACCTTTTTATATTCATAACATGTTTGGATTGGGTCCAATGTTATATTAATTTTATATCTTAAATAACTGTATAATTACTTGCTTGTTACAGATGAACTGCAGTAGTTTATCTCATGTAATTAAGTGTGTATATCTACCTCATACATGCACAAGTATGCAGCAGCAAATTAGCATCAAACTGAAGTTAATAGACATTTTATATACACAATTTTAGTGTATATAACTCATTTAATCCATGTACAGCAAAGTTATAGATCACAGTTATTGATATAGTCTTAACAATATTTATTCACATGGTTATTGGAGACATATAACATAAATTGGGACCAATATTTAATATACATTAATAATGCCATGAACAATAGAACAAAAGATGTATTTTATTATTTAAATGTAATTTATTAAAAAAGAAAAAATAATATATATATATATATATATATATATATATATATATATATATATATATATATATATATATATATATATATATATACACAGATATATAGAATAATATGTTTTAATTATCAGGGCTTTATAACAACCTTCATTTGGCTGTCGGATAAAAACTGACTGTCCAATAAAAAAGTTGTTTAATTAAAAAATGTTACAATTATATATTTATTTAATTACTTGAGAAAATAATGCGGTAAAGCAGAAATTAAACAAATAAACATCAGTAAAAAGAGGTATGTTCTTTTATTTTAATTTTGGGATTTGAAAGCATTGTGATAATGGAAAATTTTTCTATATATTTAGAAGGGACATTAAGTTGTTATTTTTGTAGGTTGTTCTTTTTGTTCTAAAAAAAGTTTTGTTCAGGTTGGCTGGATGTTTCTGCATAGTTTTTGTCATCGTCTTGACGAAAATACATTTTAACTAGTTTTTGAACCTTAAATGGCGAAGCCTCTTCTGAAGATCACATTCGATAAAGCAGGATCTTCTGAAAGCTAAACCAAGTTATGAGTGTGAGATCCAGCAGATAACAGGTTTACTAGGAGTTTCATGAAAGATGAAACGAACCTTTCCCATCCATCTGCTTCTCAGCGTTGTGTTTGACCCAGTGACTGCAGGAGAACAAGGTTCATCATGCAATATTCATCAGGTGGGGTTTCTGGAGGAGCGTTCGGAGCTTCATTTTAATGTGTGATCGCTGTCATCTCACCTGTCGCTGTAAGTGCTGATGCGGAGAGCCTCCGTGGATGGACCTGCTGAATGATGTATCACCTGTCCACTTATCACTCCATTTCAGACATGCCTGTGATGCGCCTCCCCAAAGCTCCCTGTCACCAGCCCCCCCATACCCCCTCCCACCCCCACCCGTCTGCGCCGCCTCGCTATGCCATGAGATGGGACCGGTGCAGGTGTGATAACTTGGGAATGAGGTGGAGCTCCATTCCTCATTTTGTTCACCCCAACTTTTCCCTCGACACCCCAACCCCCCCCCCCCCCCATCATCCATGTCACTGTCACACGGGCTGTCAGTGCAGAGCTGTCATCTTCCAGCAGTCAGTTTTCATTAGCCCCCGGAGGACGGACACACTCCTGCCTCTGTAGCAAGACGTGAGGTAGCAGGTGGTGGACGAGCCAAGTCCTCACTCGGCTTTGACGCGACTGTCCCGGGCCACCTGACCCCGCGCCCCACACTCGCCACGCTCCAGCCTGCACACCACATCAACACGGACACGGACACGCACCTCAGAGAAACGACCTTCTTACTGCCTTCCTGATATTACCCAGTATCAGATCTGCAGTCTTAATAATATCACTTTATAAACGGTTCAGACTGGGATGGAGGATCCTCTGATAACATTCAACCTTGCTTCAAAACTTCAGTACAAATGCTATAAAATCAGTAGAAATGGCAACATTGTAAGGTCACAGTTTGTTATTGTGGATTGTCATTGGAAGGTTGCTAATTGCTCATTTTTTATTGTGAGATCACAATTTGTCATTGCACATGTCATTGTGAGGTCAAAACCTTCCTTTGTCATTGTGATGTCATAGTTTGTCATTGTGAGGTCACACTGTGTCATTGTGACTTTGTCATTGCATGATTGTGATGTCACAATTCGTTTGAGATGTTCCAACGTCATGGGTTTCTGTATTGATTCAGACCTGTTTCTACTCTATGTTAATATATTATTATATTATATAGTAGTAATAGACTAGTAATAAACATAATAAAGTAACACGTTCTACAGGAATCATGCAGTAAAGTAAAGTAATATTAATAGTAATACAGTAATAAATGATGATAATAATAATAACTCTATAAAGAATCAGAACGATAAAGAGGTTTCTTTTAAATGGTATCATTGCTTATTAATTGCGACGGCTAAAATCGACTCTAGAGAAAAGGAAATGAAACGTGATAGCGAGGTCTCTGACTCGTCCTCTCGTGTCCCTGCAGCTGCTCCCCCCCTGCTGTCCCAAACTGATTAGCATTGAGTGCCGGGGCATCCAGCTTACCTCCTGCGCTCCAGCTCCTTTCATCTCCAGCCTTTGATTGTCTTCAGCACCTATTATTTGTTTGCGTGACACGAATGTATGTCCGGTAGTTGCGTGCTTTTTACATCATTTGGAAAAACCTCGAGAGTATCAAAACAGTAATTTGGTTGAAGTGTCTTGAGGGAGAGAGCTTTTGACCG
The DNA here is from genome assembly GCF_023375975.1 of Astyanax mexicanus. Classification (NCBI taxonomy): domain Eukaryota; kingdom Metazoa; phylum Chordata; class Actinopteri; order Characiformes; family Acestrorhamphidae; genus Astyanax; species Astyanax mexicanus. Next base: position 15,828,529 of record NC_064432.1, on the reverse strand, counting down.
AACGCACAACGTTGTTCATCACAATGACTTCAGTTAAATACACTGCGAGTGTCTTTTTCCCAGTTCAAAGAGTAACAAATTAGACTGGATTAGATTAATGCCACTTTATGAACATCTTTAGCAGGTATTTATCTTTGCATTTGCTTTTAATCAAGATTTATATGCTTTAATTTTGTAAGATGTAAATGTGTATTTTTACACTTTACATTCTTAATTTTATTTGAATTAAAGATCTAGATGCTGGAAAACTATATTGTCCTTTAGTTTGATGTGTGAACACTGCAAAGGGGATTATTGTAAGGTTTGTCATTATGTCATTGTGAGGTAAAAATTAGTTGTAACATTGTGATGTCACATTTTGTCACATTGTCATTGTGAAGTATTTGCTACCATAATTCTTTGTGTGTGTGCATTACTTACAATGAAATAGGCAGTTTGATTAAAGTGACAGTCCATATTATTTTGATTCTAAACTGAAAGCAGAAGCATTTCTGAGTGGAGACGTGATAAAATATTGTGTTTAATGGTATCAGACTGCTGAACAACCATCCCTGCTAAGCCTAATATATTCATTCTAAAAACTGGGATGTCGGGTCGCTTTTCGCAGAAGTTCTTCTGGCCACGTCACGCACGTACAGCCTCTTAAAGAGGATCCGAGTCAGTTTTACTGAACGCGAGCGGCTGGTGCAGCATCGGAGACTTCAGAAGGGGGAACTCAGAGCTCAGTAGCTCATTCACTCCTAGTAAAAACAAAGAAATGAGGGAGTGAAGTTTCTGACTGAGCGCACTTTCTCTCTCTCTCTCTCTCTGACTGAACATAACCTGGAATCGGATTCATCCACTCTGAAAGAAGACCACATCACACCCACCTAGTTTCTAAAGATTCTTCCGCATGCTCGGTGCAATTACCCGTTCTCACTTAATGGATATCAGCTTTAAGTTTGATTGGGAAAACATATTCAATTTTGTAATGTTTAGTCATAAGACAAAGAAGCCTTTTGGAAACATGTCTTGTGGGGAAAAAAAAGGTGCAGAATTTCATAAAAAAAAGAACATCTGTCAGACTGTTACATTGAGCGGGTAAAATTAGCCAGTTGAACAGTGGTCCCCTCAGTAAATGCCCAATCACTGGTGAAGACCCAACACCAGAAGAGTGAATAACACCACCACAACTAAATCCCACTTATCCAAACAAACAAATATAATTGTAATTAACTTCAATATGAGAGAATGTGTGCAGTCACTGAGCATGCTGGGTGCTCCTCTGTGAGCTACAAAACACCCCTGTACTTAGTGCTGCCCCAGTATATAAGGAATATCTTTGTTCAAATATTACTACATTTTTGGGGTGCACTTTATTTGCATTGTATTGCCCTTTAAACACAACAGCAAACAGTGGTAGAAGTTATTTTTTTATATGTTTTTTTTTTTACATGTTTAAAGGTCTTTTTTTTACTGACATTTGTAGCACTGAAGTTGTGATCTATCACTGCTAAAAGTCTGCACGGCCAAAAGGTAATTAGTTGTATTAGAAGTGGAACACAGACCCATGCAGTACCGGTTTCCTGATCATGCGGTTTTTCCTTCAGAAGAAACAGACTCTGTCAGTGATGCATATCTCTGTCACCAATTGCAGATAAAAATCAATACCCAGCAGGACTTTCTTGTGAAGCAGAAATGAACGGTCGTCCGAAACGAGACAAGGATTGATGACAGGAGCGGCATCGCAGTTACTGAAACAAAGCCTCCGCCCTTAAATATTTAATGATGGCCCTGATGCTTCTGTTTAATCACAGTCTGATTTCAGGCACCACTGTCAAGCTGTTTCGACCAATGGAGGAGTCTTCTTTTTTCCCTCCCCATAATAGTGTGTTACGCAATCCTGAACTGCCAGTTGCTTCATCCAGCGGGCACCCATGCCAGTTAGAGAGAGAGAGAGAAAGAGAGAGAGAGACTTTTGCAACACTATGGATAATTAGAAGGCAGCAGAACACCATGCCATGTGGGGACAGGGGTCAGTCCAACAGTCCTATCTAAAGGGATGTAGCCCAGATATTAGCAAATAATTCAGACGGCCAGCCGAGTGAATTCAACATATTTCTGTAAATAACTGCAGGGAAATTAATGAGCGCTATACAGAAAAGGAAAGGGAAGCTAATCTCTCAGAGTCTGAGTTCTCAGTTTCTGTTTCTGCAAGTGGCGACAGTCACATTTATTCCTCAGGCAAAATTAAAATAAAAAACTGTTGTTTACCTGCAATTTATGTCTGTCCATTCCCATATAACAGCTTTCAGCTTAATTAAAAGAGTTATCGCCGGATATAACTGGACATATCCCATGTGCCCAAACAAACATGTTCCACAAGATCTTACACAATGTGAGCATATCCCCCTAAAATGTACATTCGTAACTATAGTTGCACTATATTTGCAACATATGCTGAATATACTTTACAGTTCACTCTAAAGTGTGAATCAGCTGGGGTCGGGGGAAACTGGTGTTCTGTCAAATTATGCTACCCATCGATATGTGCTTCTTCATGGCACTGCGCATGCACCGACCAACATTTTTTTTGTATGATTTCATGTTTTTAATGATAATTCCTTACGTTTTTATTGGGAACATTAAACAATCTGCTTGAATGTAAAAAAAAAAAAAAAAACATCTAAATAGCAGTTAAAGCAGAACAATGGCAGAGTTAAAAGTAATAATGAACTGTAAAACTGTAAAAATACGGTTTATATTCACATATATAAACATAACCTTCTAACAGTAAAGAAAAAAAAAGGGATCATAGAAACCTTTACTTGAGTAGAATTTTATCAAAGTAAATGTAATTTAATGTAATGTAATGTACTGAAAAAAAATTCAGTACTTTTTCCACCTCTGGAATCCAGCTTGATTTTCTGTTTGGGTGGAGTGTGTGGATGGGCATTGTCCTGTTGGAATAGTACTCTGGACTGTGGTTGCAGGACCTTATTGCCTCCACCAAGATATAAGCAAAACTCCTCACTGAAGATCATCAAAAGATTGAAAATGAGTTCAGTCACTATGGTCAGCGCCGCGATGATCATTTTTTGGGTCCATGTCACACATCCAGAAGACCAAGTGTCATGATGTGGAATACAATGTTGTACAAAGCAAGATCACTTTTGAACTTCTTTACAGTCACATTAACAGATCAACAGAAGTTATGATATTGAGGTCCTGAAACCAGCTCTCTGCTTTCTAAATGCACATTCCAACAGGACAATGCTCAACCACATACTGCTGTCTCTCAAGTGTTGAATCAAGAACGGGTCATGATATTCTGACATATTCTGAGAGAGTACAGAGGAGTAACAAGCAGCTGTTCTTTTATATTCTGTATGTTGTGTGGTGGGGCATCCATGAGCGTATATACAATATGATCCTTGCTGTCACTTGTTGATTTACAGGTTGACTATTCTTGGAACTTTTGGTAGGAAATTCCTTAAAAGACCCAATATTTTGGAAATGCTCTTAATTTCACCGATGTCTAACCATCACAGTCTGGAACTTATTAAAGTGGTTCAGATTCTTTTTTATGTATTAAACTGCCTAATACAGCTCTAGATTTTTTATTTTATATATTTTTATTTTGATGTTTATAAGTATATATTTGAGTAAAATGAACATTGTTGTTTTATTCTATAAACTACAGACAACATTTCTCCCAAATTCCAAATAGAAATCTTGTCATTTAGAGCATTTATTTGCAGAAAATGAGAAATGGCTAAAAAAAACTCAAATAATGCAAAGTTCATATTCATAAAGTTTTGAGAGTTAAGAAATCAATATTTGATTGAATAACCCTGGATTTTAATTACATTTTTCATGCATCTTGGCATCATGTTCTCCTCCACCAGTCTTGCACACTGCTTTTGTATAACTTTATGCCTTTACGCCTGGTGCAAAAAAGGTTTATAAATAGTTTTAAATTAGTTTATTAATGGTTACTAATTAGATTGTAAATGCCTTAAAAATCATGAATAATCAGTTATAACACATACGTAGAAAGGGCAACAGTATAGATTGCTGTAGGTTTACTATTTGGCAAACAACAGATCATTGTTGCCCTTTTTATGTATGAATTATAACTGATTATTAATGATTTTTGAGGCATTTACAACCTAATTAGTAACCATTAATAAACTAATTGTAATTAACCCTTTATATACCCTTTATAAAGGTAGTCTTATTTTAAAGTGGTACCAATTCAAGCAGTTAAGCTTGGTTTGGTCTCTTGATTATATTCCAGAGGTTTTCAATTTGGTAAAATCAAAGAAACATATCGTTTTTAAGTGGTCTCTTTTTTTTATTTTCAGGTGAGACTTTACAGATAATCAATGTTTACTTCACCAGTCCCTAGTTTTAATCATATATGAATATATTTTGGCTGTTTGTTTTGTAATTTGGTCTTAAGGACATGGTGTACTAAAGGCATCAGTGAGATTAATATCTAAATATCACGGGCAGCTTTAGTGACCCCAGCACACACCGCTGATATTTACATTCATCAATATCTTTAATGCACGATGTTCCCGCATACTGAACAATTCAAACAACAACATCGAAAACATAGATTAGGTAATCGGATCACTTCACTTCACCAAATACAACAACAGACTATATAAACAAAGCCGGGGTAATTAGACCCTCCAGTTCTCAGAACTCTGAGAAAATAGGCTGCTGCTGCTGCTGCTTCTCCTCTGCTTCACTTCAGACATCGTCCCATTATCTCCTCCTTTCTTCACAAGACAGAGTAACTCCTGCCAAACTGTGTAAGCAGATCCCTTTGATCCATCTGCCTTTCCCGGCACAGAGTTATTTTTTCTTTTTTAATTTGAGATGGACGAGTGCCAGGCTCCGCCCTCTCGCGGCTCTCTAGCCTGTGGCGAGGAGAAGTGGAGAGCAGAGGGTGGATGAGGGAGAGAGTCCCACTCTCTGTGGAATATGGGGCTGGTGGGGATCATGATGGTCGAATCAGAAGAAGCTGTTTTTTTCTCGGCATAAGGTCAAGGGCTCAGGGTATTGTGTCTGTTCAAGCTAGGGAAGGTACACGCCCCTTTAGAGTGAGTGTTTAGATCTGTTGTTTTTAGCAATTAAGAGAGTAATTAGACATACATACTATGAATATTATTATTGGCCCTAAACATTTCCAAAAAATGAATTAACATTTTAAATTATTTAGAATAATACAATTTTCCAGCTAAATCACTTTAGTATATTTACTATTTATGCATGCTTTAGTGAAAATTGGAATTGAATGAAAACCTGGTTGCTCTAAAGTTGCAGATATTTTGAATTGTTTATGTTGATCTTGTTCTATTTCAGAGACAACATTTTACCTCAGCCAAATATGGAGGGAACATGATGAATATTGGTGAAATTAATAATATTAATAGCTAAACTGTCGGCAAGAGTCTTTAGCTCCTTGGAAAAAAAAAGAGTAAAAAGGTTGTTAGGTCACTGATGCCAAAATATGAAGGATGAAGGACAAAGGATAAGAAATGTGCTACACATTTTGTATTAAAAATTTAAACTCAAAATCAACTTTAATAAATATCTTTCTTTGGAAGCTTTTAATAAAAGTCAGTGTAAAAAAGTTTTATTTCTGTTGTTGTTTTATTTTTAAAAGAGTCATTTTAAAGCATTTCTATTGGCTCATGCATCATGAATGTTTGACTCAATACAAAGACCAAAGGGCCCTATGGTTATTGCTACCTTACACCCCACCAGGTGTGTCTATTTTCACAACTTGCGCCTATGAAATAGCAATCTAACAAGGTCGGAGGACACATTTCTCTTGAAGGGAATGGCAATGAAACATTGCTTTGTTTATTAAATTATTTTATAATATTTTGTTCCAGGCATGGTGTACTTTTCCTGTTGTTACGATAGCCACAACACACTGACACACCTTAAATCAAGCTGCATGGTGCAGAGTTAACGGCTCACCTATAAATCACCAAAATAGGACCCCGATTCATTCGTCATTTCAAAAAGTGAAAAATGGAAAAACAGAGATACGTAGTTTTTGAGTGACAGGGACGATATGTAAATTACCTCGGCTTCGACTGGCTTGTTTTGTACATCACTCTATGAGCAGTCCAGGCTGAAATGCTGAACCAGCTGTTCAGTTCAGGCTGAAATAGTCAGAGTGCGCTGGGTAAAAATAGTCAGCAGTCACGTTTAGTCTCTTTTCCATGAAGCAGGAAGAACCAGGAGAACATGGGTTTCAGCTACTCCTGAGTTTTGCTATATTGAAAAAAAGATTGTATTGGACATCCCTATTAGTGTGCACACAGAGATCTGTGCAATCTATGGGTAGGAAACTGAATATTTCAACACTTAATCGATGTTTAAATCCTTCTTTAAACTAAGGAAACCTTTTTTATTTAATTCTACTGTGTTTAATACTGTTTTACATCCTGTTTCAACATCTAACATTAACAGGGGTATGGAGATCTGCATGTACAGTGGTCATTTGCAGCATATTTTCAGCTATTTTTTTTTTTTTTTGCACGTCCTTGCTGCCTTGTTATTTCCTCACACTCGCTATGAGTCATAGGAGGCAAATGCCTGGCCTTAAGAGAGAATATTGTGCTGCACTGGTGAAACCCTCAAAAGTTTGAGAGACAGCAGAAGTGTGAGGAGAAGTGGTTGAGAAAGAGTGACTCAAAAGTAGGACAAGTTCTACGAGTTATTTTTCCTTTCTCGGTTTCACAGCGCTATATTTGCAGACGGTTGCAGTACAGGATTTGTGAGTCTGTACAGAAGCTTGGAAGATGTAAATAGGTCTGAATTAGTTGGGGGGGGGGGGGGACGTGTGATACTCATTTAGTTTAATAATATATGAGTAAAACAAAAACACCTTAATGTGTTGCATAAGCATTTGCTATTAAGTCTCACATTCTTTCTTTGTTTTGGGTTTTCAGATTTAAGATTCTCATCTGAAAGCAACACTCCATCCAAAAAATTGAGCTCCACCCAGAAAGAATCCACCGTCAGGAATGAAACTTGGTGGGTAGTCATGTCAGCTCGATATGGAGTGAATCAGTAAAAGTGGGTAATTTTTTTAGCGACGAGTCTCATTTTTTTCTTGGTGGAGGTGACCAATGAATCTGTGTGAGGAGGCACCATGGTCGGAGACAAGATCCACAATTTATTGTTATCTGGCACACCTTCAAAAGACCTGGTGTCATGGTGTGGGGTACAATTTCATATGATTCAGATCACCTAGCAAGACTTGGAGATAATGGTCTTTACGGTAACACTTTACTTGGATGCTCCATTTGATGGCCTTGTTGACGCTCAACTGACATTCAACTAACTTTCAACTGAATGTCTTTTAACTGCAACTTAACCATATGTTGAATATAAATGATTCAAAATAGAACATAACCCTACACCTAACCCTAACCTTTGCCCTAAATCTAACCCTACACTTAACCCTAACCCTAACTTAAACTTTAAATCTAACTCTAAACCCAATGCTAAAATGTTAAGGTTAGAGTTTGGGTTCCAGTTGGACGTAGGGTTCCATTCAATATGGAATCATTTACTTTCACCTTTAAGTTCAATTGCATTTAATAGACATTTAGTTGAATGGTAGCTGAATGTCAGTTGAGCATCATCAAATAGACCATCCAAGTAAAGTGTTACCCTCTTTTCCAAGCGGACAATGCTCGTCCTCACACTGCTGTCGTCTCAAGAGCTTGCCAATAAGACGCTGCGACTATGCCATGGTCAGCAACATTGCCAGACCTATCCCTATCCTTGAAAATGTGTGGGATGCTATTGGATATGCTACCAAACTCCACCTGAGAACTGAGAAAATATTGGATTAAAGAAGGGCTCTATTAGGAACCTCTTCAGTTCCAAAGCAGTCTAAGTTTCTTTTTCATTACAACAAAGCAAAGGAAGGCAGCAGTGGATGGGTGGTGGATGTCATAGATAACGACCAGTTCGTCAAATCATTTTACTATCATGCTTCTTTTAGTTCAATGATTCCCACCTCTTTAATCCTGTCAACTGGGCAAACTCTTTGAGAGCATTGAGAGCATCGCAGAGGCGTGTTTAGAAGACTTATGTTTAGAAGACTCTTTGCCCCACTTATACACCTTGTAGTCTAAATTATTTGATACCATACAAATGTCAATAACTATTCCATGAAAGGACAAAGTGCATGTCTGCACTGGAATTAGATAGAAAATGATTGCAAATTACAAAAAACAAAAAAAAAACAAATGTAGCCATCTTACCAGCCACCACCCTATTTCAGAACATGCTGACTGACCTAAACTGTCCATTTCTGTCCATTAACCAAAGCAGACACAAAGCTCATGTAAAGCAACCCTACACCAATCTTCCAGTAGGAGGAAGTGCATATGCGTGGCCAGACGCATGTACAGTATGTAAGACGCCACAGTGCAGATGTGCCCTGACGCAGCAGTACTGTGCACTCATAATGCATCTGCAATTAATGTTAGCAAGCTTAGCAAGACTGTAGCTATTCGTACAGACTGCACAGAGCAGGGCCTATTATTTACGTTATCTCTCCCTGCTGAAAATCTAAACTCTAGACCAGCTTTTTTTCTAGAGCGGGTTTAAGATGAATTGAGCAGATAAAAACATACACTGTACTTTGCTGATCATTCTAGTCAATCAGCATGGTTTTAGATGGTCATGATTGTGCCGCACAGTGGTCCAGCTGGTCATGCTGGTTGACAAACATAATGGTTGGCCAGTGTGGTCACAGTTCTCAGCTAGTATTGTTTTGTCGGTCATATTTGTGGTCATGCTGCTCATACTGGTCAACTGGCACTGTCATGTTAATCATTCTAGGTAATCAGCAGGGTCTTTTTGGCCCGGTAAGGCCAATGTGGTCTTGTAGGTCATGCTGGTTGACCTGCTTGGTCATGCTGACCATTTTGGCCAAACAATAGGCTTGGTCATGTTTGTCATAGTGGCCCACTGGCTTGGTCACTCTGGTCATGGGCTTGGCTAGTGTGGTCTTGGGGGTCATACTGGTGATCTGGCTTGTTCAGACAAAACCCCTATATGGGTCAATAACTATATAACTGTTAAACCAGCTTAATCAGAATGACCAGTTTTTTTAGCTGGGCTGTAGGATGCAAGTAAATGCGAAAAAGTCGACTCTCTCTTTCTCAACAAAGTTATCCTTACTGGAGTCAAACTTTACTACGCCAGAGCCATTGATTAAGAAGTGAGCACAGATCAACAATGCTAAAAATAGCTTCCTCAGCTGTAGATCACAGTAATATGAAGCTCACAGGTAGCATGACAAACGATTACTGCTGCGTAATGGTGGACAGGAAACGCATTTACCATCAGGTAGTCTGTTCCACATAATGAGGCTGCTACAGTGAGCCCGAGAAGGCTGCAGGATGTCAGGAAACGTGAAGCGAAATACTCAGAAACCCATTACTGTACAGTACGGTGCTTACCATACCGCCATTCCGCAGTGAGTCACAGTGTATGATGGGAAAGTTACCTCATTTCTCAATTCGAAAAAAGTCATACTTTTTGGCTTAGTGCATAAAAATCATCGCCAAATATTGATGCACATTGTGTTATCAAAGGTAGCAGCTTGATTCAGAGCTGCACGATTCCACTCAAGAGCTCCACATTGTAGCTTTTTAAAGATCCATCAACAGAAAATGCATTTATTGAGTATTTACAATGTTCTTTGATGTATAAAAAGTAAATGTTGCTCAAATGAGGCTTAACAGGTCTGCGTAGCTCCCTGTTATTTTGCTTTAGAATTAAACAAGCAGATATTACTTTTTCAGATATTATTATAAAAAAATCTTGATAAAAATGTTTTTGTTGGCTGATTTAGAGTATATTCATAGTATGCCATTGATTGGGCTCTGTAAGTAGCATCATAAAAGGAGAAAAAGAAGGAGAAAAAAACATGGCTCTTTAGACCAAGCCATTGATTTCCTGCAATTGATTCAAACTCCAGTTCCAATGCTCGCATGTCTTTTGTGGACACTATGCATGGTGGACAGGACCTGGGTTACCTGTCCTACATAGACCGATACAAGGTTGAATACACTGCTGTCCCTTTTAGCATCATACTGTAGCTCCAACCCTGTTCACTAAATTACTGTATAAACATTAAATGGTTCTTTTAAATGGTTTACTGTATCTACAGGTTGTTCATTGAATTGTAAGCTTGAACGGCTGGAGTTTTTGCAGTGGAGGAACTTTTGGATGGCTGCTATCACCTGAACATTTCACACTGCACTCTGCCATCTTGCATGCACAGTGCCACGTGAGTGACCAATGTATTGTCTCTTGGGGATGACCTATGTTTCCACAGGCCAGCACAAGTAACTTTATATATAAACATACACATACTGAGTGTACACATAATGAGTCATAAAGCATGTGTACAAAAAAGTTTCACTCAAACAAGGCAGTGAAACTCCAACTCAAGTCCTCACTAAACATTAGCAGAACTGGCTAGCATGTGGATTCAGGGGGTAACAAGATCGAACAAAATCATAGCAGAGGAATATAATTGAACTGCTGGGACGCTGCCCTGCTCTCACATGAAAGTAGCCTCCTCAGTGTCACAAAAGATATTTTTTAGAAATTTCACCATATTTTCTTTTACCCATAGCCCACAGTGCTAGCCTTTCTTCTGAGGCCAAGAATTCAGTGAGTCAAAGTCAGAACGGACCTCTCAGATGCTCTCGCAGTCATTCACAGTTTGATGGACCTGTTCAGCTACAGTTCAGAGAAACTTGAAGTTCTGGGACGGTTTCTTGTGTACGTTTTTTTTTTTTGTGTGAAGGATTTACAAAAAAAGTAGACAGCTGTAGCTGTAGATCATAATCCAGAAAGCTGCTCAGAAGCACTTTTGGCACAGCTTACAAGGCGGCTGGGTAGTGACACTAACAGCTTAGCAACATGTGCAAAACATCCTACAGTCAAAACTGGTGTTTTTCAGCAGGATAATGCTTGCCCACACACAGCAGGGGATTTACAGGAATGTTTCTGCTAGACCTTTTGAGGTACCTGTTCATCTTGAAGATCTGCGATGGCTACTTCTGTGAGTGTCTTGTGATGGATTCAGGTGTGTGGACAGCTGTAGCTGACCATCACCCAGAAACCTGCCCAGCAGGACCTTTCACAGCTTTCAAGACTGGGGAGGAAATCAGCAAACAAGCAGTGATGGATCAAGTGTGAGGGATGACACTGCTTCACCTGCAGATCAGGTGAAGAGACATGGCAACGGTGGATGAAACAAGGCTGTGTACAAAGCAGCTGGAATTGAAGAGATACTCTGAAAATGGGGATCTGTTAGAGCCTTGAAAGAATAATAGGGCAAAGGAGGAGGCGGGGATAAATCGGTACATTTTACCCAAAATGATTAATGACAGCTCCTCTATTCTCCTCTGCTATTTATACTACAAACAATAGAGTATCTGATGGACCCTGACTTCCAATTTTCTACTTGTTTGTTTATCCTTTATTCTACCAGCAAAGGCTGGAAAATCTGCTTTTCAAAGAGGACCTGAACAACTATCAGGGGAGGAAGAGCATATTAAACATGTGGCGCTCACCCAGTTTCACAGCGCATCAGTGAAACAGGAACGGCACGTGAAAAAAAAAAAAGATCATGTGAATTTGTTATTAATAGGGTGAAAAAAAAAATCTCTGTCTAGCAACACACTCTGAATGTGCGAAATCTTCTACCAGCAGTATTTTCCAGGCATTTTCAGATATTAATAATTGAACACACTGTGTTGTTGAGCCTACATGACTGGCGTTAGCATTAACGATTCACAATTCCGCTCAGAATTCCTGTACAGTGGTGTATCAGTGTCATACACATTTCTATACAGCAAAAATAAGCAGTATATCCAGTTTGTCGTGAAATCATCTGTCAACTCACTTGAAAAACAATGTTCCTCAAAGTTAGTTTGAATATCAGAATATGCATGATCTCTGTTCCCTCAGTTAACACTTCAGCAAAGAACCTTCATTCGACACTAACTGATCATATGAACCATATAGGCAATGGATCAGTTGGACAAACCTTTTGTCAAACACTTAAAACTTAACTGTGAAAAACAGAAGCCTTATGTTAACCGTGTGCAGAAACGGCTTCAGCTTCTCTGGGCTCAGATGTATCTGTAATGGTTTAATTGATTTGTACAGGGAAAATGGGTACTGTGAGCAGCCAATGGGTATTACAGGCTTTTTTTGATGTATCCTGGTCCAAAGACTGTTATAAGTCCAAAAACCAGAGTCTGTCATGGGTTGGTATGGGGTTGTTTCAATAGACATGATGCATTAATGATGCATTAAGGCCTTCCATGCAGTTTTCATTATCAATATAGAACAAGGTCAGCGTAAACAATTCAACAATTCACAATTTACGGTTTTATCAAAAGCCAATGCTATCTAAAATTGTGCACCTGGTCACGCAGCTTGTTGTTATATGGTGGACACATGCATGACTTTTAAAAAACTTAATGAAGTCTTAATGATAAATATCATTAGGGTCATAAGACGGTTTAACTCCTCTCAGCACAGCAACATAAAGACTCTTTTAATTCCCCCATCTCTGCAGACACACTCTCAGAGATGCCCTATACCATTATTTTACGTTTATTTAGTTCTACCCTATTTATTTTTACATCTCTACAAGTTTGCACTGCTAAATTTGATTTATTATACAGTATAACTGTGTATTTGCTGCCATACTTTCTGTATGGCTGACATGTTTTGTATGATTATCCTCAACTTATGTTCAACTGCACTACCTCCATTCTCCATCACACACACACACACACACTAAAGACTGTACTTTTATACTTTATATTTTATTTTATTGCATTTTCATATTGTGGCGTCTGTGTGTGTGTGTGTGTGTGTGTGTGCCAGCTTTTAGTGTGCCTGTGGGGGCGGGGTATGGTAATCCGGGGCCAGCGGGGCATTATGGGGGTATGTTTTGGGTGGGTTAAGTGGACCTACCATCTCTGTGTTGGATAGCTGGGTTGGTGGCCTCAGGGCTGTTTGTGCTGTGGTAGCAGTTGGGTTTTGCTCTCCTAGCCTTGTTAAAGGCTATAAGTGAGTGGCAAGCCTGTTAATAAAGAGCTGTTGAGTACTTGCAATGAGTCTCACGAGTCCTCCTTCCTCTTCCACGCCACAATATGTCTCGTTATATTTTATCCTTCTTTTATAACTTTTGTGTGCTATGTATACCTGCTGCTGGATGTCTAGAATTTCCCCTTGGGGACAGTAAGGTATCTGTCGATCTATCTATCTATCTATTCAAAAGAAAAATCAAAGCATTTTTTAACAGTTTTGAGGGCCAAAAGCCACAATAATATGATAATAATCCTCAATAATCCAATTAAAACAGTGCTGTATGAAAAAATATCTATGGACCTGACTATAAGTGGAGTTATATATCCATAACTAAGTTTTGGGAGTTTGATCCATGCCCTCACTCCTCCCACTTCCTTCCCTATTTAAATCGTCACTTCCTCTCTACATGCTCGTTGAACAACCTCGCACCCACCTCCTCCCCATCTTCCTCCTTCGTTAATTTTATTATTTTTTCCTCATGTTTCTCTTCATGAGAGGGGGGGCTTCGGCTTCACGCTTTACAGCGAAGCTGCCCCGAACTCCATCCCAAATACTCTGAGTTCGCTCCCCCTCTTTTCTTCTTCTCTGCCCAGTCAAGGGTGTGGGTCAATACTAGCAAAGTGGAGGGAACACACATCAGCATCACTACATTTCCCCTCCTATTGCAAGTGTAATTCATTGCCATGTTGAAATATACAGTATCATGACGTCATATTTTCACTCGCTCCCTCCACAGTATATGCCAGAACATCCCCTGCTCTAAGACTGCTGGATCAGACGAGTCTTTAATCGACTTCCCCCCACTGCAGTTCCTGCCGCTGCAGTTCTGACACGCGCGGGCTGCGTGTAGTCTCTGAGCTGGCAGGCGTTTCTTTCATTGTGTTGGTCTGAAGTGACTGCTTCATACACCACTCCTTGGTCCCAATTTGAGTCGCTCGCTGAAATTGGACGGAACGGAAGACAAGAGCGGGAGAAAAGATTGAAGTCTCTGATGAACGCATTATGTACCCACCCCCCCATCCCCCCCTCACCTCCCTCTCACCTCCTCCTCCCCCCACCTCCCCAACTAAATTGTCTTATTGTGCTGTGCGTGGGCTACCCAGAGAATTGTGGCGGTTTGGCACTATCATTAAAGCAGCCTGTGTCCTAGCCTCCCCTCGAGGGGCTTTCGCTACCACACTTAATGATGTCGAGCTGCTCTTCCTCAAAACACATTTAATCTCCTCACAGACAGGAAGCTACCAATGAATTGCGCCGACTCCATGTAGGGAATTTCTGCTGCTGCGTGTTTGATATTGATATTGTGCAGTAAGGAATTGGACTTGTGTGTGTGCAGGGAACGTGTGGTAAATGCTGGAGGAGCTTACATTTCATGTGATTATATTCAGGCCCATTGGGGTACCCTGCAGTCTTAAAAAATCATTAGTGTTGAACCCTTTATTCCCCTGTGATGGGAAGATAAAATAGCTTTTATTTTTTATTTATTTTTATTCATTAATTCCATTTAAGGCGGAACAGGACATTTAAATAGCTACCTAGCTACTGGGATGCACTACTAGCATTCTTATTCTTGTTACGAAGAATAAAGAAATAACCAGAGGTGGAAAGTAACTAATTACATTTATTATAATTTATTAGTAATTAGTAATTTTTAAAGTAGTTTTTAAATTAGGTAATTTTACTTTTACTCAAGTTCATTTTGACACAAGTAATCAGGAAAACTTCCCGTTACTGAGTAAAAAATAAAATGCTGGGGAAAAAAAAACAAAAAGTTTGAATAATAAAAAAAAAAACATAGAGTTTTGTTCTCCATGGCAGCGCAGCTGAACTTCTCCATGCAGTGTTTATTACGGTTAGCGGGAGAGATGCTGTGTGAATAAGCTGAGTAGCCTGGGGTCTGTGCGCGCAGCTCAGGGATCTGGTGTTCTGTCGAGTTATGCTACCCATCGATATGTGCTTCTTTACGGCACTGCGCATGCGCAGACCAATAGTATTTTTGTATGATTTCTTTTTTTAATGAGAATTCCTTACGTTTTTATTAGGAACATTAAACAATCTGAAATCTTGAATTAAAAAAAAAAACATGTAAATAACAGTTAAAGCAGAGCAATCGCAAGTTAAAAAATAATAATGAACTGTAAGACTATAAAAATACGGTTTATAGTCGCCTATATGACCATAACTTTTTAACAGTAAAGAAAAAAAATGGATCATAGAAACCTATACCACTTGTTCTTGAAAATGTTTTATGGGGTGGTCTGAACAAATACTGCCTGAAAGGTCCAAATTATTTAATTTACTTTTAGTCAAAGTACATTTTAAATTGAGTACTTTTTTACTTTTACTCGAGTAGATTTTTAGATGGGTACTTTTACTTTTACTTGAGTAGAATTTTAGCAAAGTAAAAGTACTTTTACTTAATTAAAAATTTTCAGTACTTTTTCCACCTCTGGAAAAAAACAGATTGAAACTACACACTAAACTATTGTTATAGTGATTATCATTCTTGATTGGTTGTGCTGCTATCTTGCCAGTGAATACTCTTAGTCCTCTGTTTTGAGTGTGCCTCTGAAAAAAAAGCTCAGTTTGTACTCTTTACCTTCCATGGTGAGTCAAACAAGAACCAGGACACCCTAAACCTAGGGGTGAACAAGAGAGGTGAAGATAAGCTCAAGTTTCAAGTTTCAAGTTTATTTGTAATTTGCACATCATGTCAAGACCTATGTGCATTAAAATGATTGGGGTGAGGCTCAGATAATTACTTTACAGTAATAAAAACAGTGCAGTAATAAAATAAAAACTAAATAAAATACCATAAAAAAATCTTGTTTATAGTCTAACCTGGCTAAGCTGGATAGGTGGTAGTGCCAAGGGATGCAATGGAATTGGGCCCTTGTGTGTAACAAAAAAGCAAACCAGTGATAATAGGCCCCTCACCCAAATGACCCTGAATCAGTACTGGGTGTGGTCTGCATCATTTAAAGATTATGATGCAAACACAGTCATTTGTATTGGTTTGACAGTAAATAGTCCATTATAAAGAAAAGTACTAATTTGAAAGTATTTGCACTGCAGTAAGCTGTAAAACTATACAAGTCTAGCCACTTTATTTACTCCAAGACATTAGTGAATCTACACACAGCTTCTGGACCTTAATGAATCATGACTGAAATGTTTAAAATGACAGAAAAAAACCCCAAACAAAATCAATTCTTTACCATAAAGGATCCTTCACATGCCCCATACACCATAAACTTCATAAACACCAAAAAAACAGTATTTCACAACATATATTTTAACCCTATTTAAAAAAAAAACTATCCTAAAACAAAGTATCAGACATCAGGCAGCACACTCACAACATTTCACAGAATATCTTTAGAGGCAAATAGCCTTCAGAGACATTAAACATTAGACATCTGCTTCCCACAACCGCCACCGCGAACAATTCCAACTCTGCAAAAGCAGTGCCGCCAGAACTGCCGATTGGATGGGCATGGTGAATGTGCGGGTGGTTGATTTCAAATTTCACCTTCACAAGCAGGAGGATACATACAGCAAAACACACAGCACCTGCACTGGCTTAGTAACTGACAACGAAACGTGTAGGTAATATGATAATAATACAGTAGTATAGATACTTAAGTTACATTAGCTTAATGTAACTAACGTAGCTAATGTAGTAGTGCTCTAATAAACTTCCTATGTTACTGTGGGGGTGAAAACAGTTATGCTCATTGCTATCTTACACCCTGTCAACCATTTATTTTCACGCCCTGCTTTCTAAAATAGAGTTTAGGAATAGATCTGCACGAATGGGCATGGTAGTACGGAAGTGAGGTAAGTTCAGTTCAGGTAAATATTTGGCTTGTTTCAATCTTGGCAGTGGGAAACACAGGTGCGCCACTGACTGATTAAAACCATGACAGCAGTCAACAGTCAACTGCTTTAGAGTCGCCATCATGACTATTCACTGGAAAAAAGCATGTGGGTGGTACAAGACAACTTGGCAGCTCACATTTGTGGTGCACGAGTTAAATGTGTTGCGCAACATTTTTTAACTGTGCAACTGTACGATTAATTAATGTCAATGATTGTATTTTTTTAGGTGCGGTATTATGTGTGTTTTTATATTGTGATTTCCTGTATGCTAAAATGAATGCAATGAATGCATTTAGGCCAACTGGATCCAAAGACATTGACGATCACCTTTTACACTACAACCATATATATATATATAATCGATAATAATGCTGAACAAAATCCCATTTTCCAGGATAGTTTTCACAAAATGATCTATATATGCTTCCACATCTCTTAGTCTAAGCCTGACTAACACTGAATCAATTAATGCCAGAGCTTAGGCAGCCACTGAGTTTGGGAAAAATGAGCTGGAAAGGGAAGGCGAGCATTTGAAGCTTTGCATGCCAGTTGTCTCTGCTGGCATCTCTTGGAGGTTGCCTCATTAAAGTGGTTATTAGCTGTGTGCACCATATGTGTGTTGCAGCTCTAGCAGCAGTGACTATGTGTACACGAGATATTTGAATAGCCTCAATATATATGTACAGGAATATGAGGCACTGTGGCGCTGCAGTAAAATAGTAAAAGGCTCTGAAATAGCCTGCAATCCTGTGGGGCATCCAATAGAACAATGTTTTTACTATGTTTTTATTATCATGGTTTTATTTATGATTGACATTTTTCACTATTGAATATACTAAATAGCTTAAATGTTTTTTTTGTCTTGCTTTTTAGAGAAAAAGTCATTTACAAAACTAAACTATAGTTGAAAAACATTTAGCAAACAAAGCACATTTGATTTTCTTTAAGCAGGGCTATTTTTTTAATCATAGATTTACCTCAGCAGTGCCCTTTTAATCATCCAATTACCTTAACAGTGCAATTTTAGTCCTACATTCGCCACAGTAGAGCTGCTGAAGTCACAGAAGAGTGAAATGCTAAGGCTTACATATCATAGCTAACATTATTTTCCAAGTACTTTACAGTTTATATTTAAGTTTCAGTTTTTAGCTGGGCAACAGACAGTTTGTAAAGAAGTAAGTAAACTTACACCTGATCAGTGTACCATTGATGCAAACAGTTATTTCAGTTCATTTATAAATGTTGGGTATAAAAATGAACTTAAACCTGCCGTAGGTTGGTTTCCTACCTTGCTGGGAGCCGGGAGAGGAGAGGGGATGGGGGTAATAGGGTAGAGTGTTGGCTTATTGCCACATTTATCCAGCTAAAAAACCAATAGCCCTTTTTTTTTAGACACTTTCAAACGCATAATTTCGCTTGCCGATTATTTAGCACATACCTAGCAAACGCAAAAGCAAACCACTCAGCTGAGATCAACTCTGAAAGGCTGGGCTTGACTTGAATTGACACAATCTAGAAAAAAAAGGAAAAAAAAAAGAAATAAATAAAGAGACGAGTCAAACAAGAGCAGCTGTACGAGATAGTGAAGAGACATGATTCGAAACTCTGGAGGCCACTGCAAAACAACCTTGACAGCAATTGACCTGATGCCTTAAACTGAAAAGGATAAAAGGAGCGAGGATCTGAGGAAAATATAGCACTCGACACCTGCTCCCTTCATCCACTGAGGGAAGAGAACGCGTCTGAATCTGAGACCCTCAGAGACAGGCCTTTGCGTAACTTTGTGACATCAGGGAGAAGTTAGCTCTAACTGAAGCTAATGGAAGTTCGAGGCAGTTTCACCTCTTTAAACTAATAATTAAAGGTCAAACTTTTTATTGTTATTCTTTTTTTCCGGAGTAGAAGTCACAGAAGGATGAAGCAGTTTCCATTATTATTTATTTACAAGTCATTTACATATAATTTTTCTTCTTTTGCCTTTTGTGTGCACCTAATCAGGGTTTGTGCCATGCTAAGTGTTGGCTGGAGATATGTAAAAACGTTACAGTCACTGAGCTGTAAAATGCATTTAGCATACGCCAAATTGTTTCAGGAGCAGCACACCCTCGCTCGCAGTTAAACATATTGCAGAATATGTGTGCATATACTTTTTTTTTTGCATGCAAATGTAGTTTCCCTTGGTTAGCTCAGGAAATTACATTCTCGGGACTGAACATTTACCTTAGTGTATATAACCCCAGACACAGTGTTGCCTAAGAGATATATTCATTTTTATTTATTTTTTTTAGTTTGGCTCCATCTCTCAAAGTTCTTTTTTAATTAGTGTGGTACAAACATTTAATGAGAGAATGGCTAATTTGCAATGTGTCATTGCTAGCAAAACTGTCAGTCCACATATAAGAGGAGCTAAACCCACAAACAGGGCTTTGTAAGGCTAATAGCCAGGATTTGAGTTATGTTCTTTAGGCTAAAGATACAAATGTAGAATAAATATGGTAAAAGCTGTGGAAAAAAAATAAGAGACCACTTTAAAAAATGATGAGTTTCTGTGATTTTACCAAATTGAAAACCTCTAGAACATAATCAAGAGGAAGATGGGTGATCACAAGCCATCAAACCAAGCTGAACTGCTTAAATTATTGCACCAGGAGTAAAGGCATAAAGTTATCTAAAAAAGCAGTGTGTAAGACTGGTGGAGGAGAACATGATGCCAAGATGCATGAAAACTGTGATTAAAAACCAAGTTTATTCCACCAAATATTGATTTCTGATCTCTTAAAACTTTATAAATAGGAACTCGTATTTGAGGTCTGAATGCTCTGCATCTTTTTTTATTTCAGCCATTTCTCATTTCCTGCAAATAAATGCTCTAAATGACCATATTTTTATTTGGAATTTGGAAGAAATATTGAAATGTTAAAGGCAAAATCAGAGAAACTGATGTGGTCTCTTATTTTTTTTCCAGAGCTGTGTATGGGTTATAAACGAATTAACATTGAATGTGCCATGTATCAAACTGGGGGTCTTTTAAAAGAATTTTAGATGTGTAGTGTATTTTATAGTCCTCTAACCCCTTTATTAGATTAGCATTTTTGTAGATGCTAATGCAGCTAGCAATCACCAATTAAATCACCACCCATTACAACAACAAGCTTTTGCTGGACCTTGTGTGACAATACAGGAAAACCTTCTAATGTTCACAAATGGATCTTGCTTGGTTAAAGTTTTGAATCTACTTGGACAAAAAATTATTTTAGCTATTTACAGAATAATAGCAAGCCATTTAAATGTGTCCAAGGATTTCCTGTCCACCCTGTTATCTTGGAATAACCCCGCCCCTTTAAGAAAGCAACCATTGACACAACCTTCAGAGTCTTTCTTTATTATGATGTCACTCTGATTTCCCTGTCTCTCTCCTGTGTTCCCCACGTGACCTGTGCTTCTCTGTTTTTTTTTTCCATGTCTAGTGCCTTCACCTGTGTCTCATCTGTTACTCCGCCCCTTTTGTTACCTTCTCCCCAAGTGTTTCCCATTTCCTGTTTCCCCCGCGTGTATTTATAGCTTGTGTGTTTCCCACTTCCTTTGTCGGTCCTTGTAAGTCCCTACGTCTGTCAGTGTTCCACATTGTCGATGTGTTCTTCCTGTCCTGGTTTCTTTTGATAGTTTTCATGTTTTATATGTGCTTATCTTGATTAATAAATATCCTCTTTAGTTTGCATTTGCGTCCGCTTCAACGTCCCTCCTGCACCCGACTTGACAAATGACAATTATAGTGCTTGTTTAGCAATGAATGATATTAATTTCACCCAATATTTCTCACTGAAGTAAAGCTTAATCTGGCATCCTGTGATTTTAGTCATTTTAGAAAATCAAAATGTATCAATTGTCGCTAAAATCAAATGCATGCAAGTGAAAATATAAAGTGACTAAGCTAGACAATATGATTTCTGTTATTTTTCCGTCTAAAGGACTTATTAATTTAATAAATGGTAAAAAGATAAAAAAAAAAAAAACGTAAGGCATGTTTTGTTGTGAGGATCAAAAGGCAGAGCATTTTGAATAATGACCCGCATACAGACAAATTCCTCCCGAGACCAGGCTGTGCACAACACTAGTAATTTCTACTGCCCTCAAATTATTTATCCCTGCAGGAAAGAAGCCCACAGTATAAACATGGAGGCTGCCATTAAGAGGCGGAGTGAGGGAATTGAACATAAAGCACTACTGCCCGTGGCCAAAACCTTTGCATTCACTCAGTGATAAGCATCAGTTTCTCTCCTTTCTGTGTGTTCCCCTACACCTCCCCCCTCGCCGTCTCTGGGGAAGGTGAGCGCTTGTCGATGTACTCATTGTGGTTCGTCTGATAAGGTACAATAAGAGGTGTGTGATGGAAGAAAAGGCGAGGGAACAGTGAGACGCCTCTCTCTGGAAAGCCGGGCCCTTTGGCAGCAGTCAAATTCCTTGACCTTATTTGTTAATATGTTCTATCAGACTCCCTGTAGAGCTCTGGGATTAGGGCTGTATTAATCTCTTCAGTGCAGCTGAGCACTCCCCACCTAAAGTACAGCATGTAGAGACCACAGTACTCCTGCCTTAAAATATATTTGAACAAATCTGCTGAAAGATTTAAACAATGATAGCACTGATAAGAAAATATTCTGTATGACCACAAGTCTGTAAACATCTGATCAGCCAGTGTTCTTTGGAGCTCAAGGGGTATTAGGACTGTTTTGCCTCATATTTGAATGCTTTAAAAGGGTTTTACACATTTGGAAAGAGTTTCAGAAATCCACTAGATGTCAGAAGAGGAAGTGTTGTGAGGGGTTGATTGCATTTAGCCACAAGAATCTCCAACTGAAGTTAGGGACCACAAAAAAACACTTAAAGGTACTGGATGTACCTTTGTAAATCTTAACAATGCTCTTCATGACCATATTGATCAATCAGCATGACCACTATGACTAAGCTTGTGAACTGCATGACCAAAATCAACTGCTGAATATACTATGCTGGTCAATAGCTGGTTATCCAGCTACATTTCTAATATAGGAGGGTTTTTTTTTTACATTAAAAGACCAATTTCCAGTTACCTTGACCATCAAAGATCAGCTTAGACCACCAGCTACCAGCAAAAGTTGGCACTGGGTTGTATTTTTCAGCAGGTAAATGCACTCTGAGTATCAACAAATGGAGTAAAATAAAACATTCTTTCATTTTATGTCCAAAAGCCTCTAGACACCTATGAAGACAGTGTTCTCCAGAAGGTATTAAGTATATTCGGAGTGTTTCCCCCCTCTCCCACAGAATTAACCCTACTGCAAAGACTCTCCACTAGATGTTGGAACACTGCTTTGAGTGTTTGATTGTTTTCAGCCACAAGAACGTTGAGAATCTGACTGATGATGAATGATAAATTCTAGATCACAAACATCACTTTCCCAACACTTCCCCAAGGTACTGGATGGATGTTTGCAATTCTAGACTTCAATACCCCTCAACACCATGCATCCAATCTTACTGGATGAATCTTCATCGCTCTAGACAAGGCAGTTTCACTGTTCTCCAGCCCAGTGATGCAGAAGAATTAGCATGATACCATTTACACAACACGGCTAGCTTTTGATTGTTCTTGTTCCTAGCAAGTGTAGCATTGCTGGGTAAACTATTCATTGCAGTGAAAAAGGGTGTACAAAACTGTGTATATATCAAACTATCTTAATATTATGGTTTGTACTGCTGGGTGTATTGATTTGTTCTTATTAGTTTACATGTAAAGTTTGGTGGCAGACAGTGATTCATTTAGTGTTGTGTTTCAACCCTGACTGCTAGAGGGCAGTGTTGTAACTAGAAGGATGGTGGCACAGCTAAAATGGCTCCCACCATGTGGTTGCTCAGGTTTTGCTATGGTATCTGTGGCATTGCTGTGTTGTAATTCATTTTTTTTATCCCAGTGTTCTGATTTTATAGTTACAATGGTGTGTTTTACACTATGGCAGTTTTCCCACCAAGAAATCTCAATGTGTTGTTTTGTTCACAATATTGCAATATATTCAATCGTTATTGCTGTTTCTAAGGTGTCGCTGTGGTTGCTAAGTAGTTGCTAGGTGGTTGCTAAGGTGTTGCTAGGTGGTTGCTAAGGCAGGGCAGTATTGTAATTCATTTTTTTATCCCTGTGTTCTGATTTTATAGTTACAATGGTGTGTTTTACACTATGACTGTTTTCCCACCAAGAAATCTCAATGTATTGTTTTGTTCACTGCGTTGCAATATATTCAATTGTTATTGCTGTTTCGAAGGTGTTGCTATGGTTGCTATGGTATCCATGGTGTTGCTAAGTAGTTGCTAGGTGGTTGCTTAGGTGTTGCTAGGTGGTTGTTAAGGCAGTGCAGTATTGTAATTAGTTTTTTTTTCTAATCCCAGTGTTCTGATTGCAAAAAAAGTGTTTTTATAGTATTACAATTTTCACACCAAAAATCTTAATGTATTGTTTTGTTCACAGTATTGCAATATATTGAATTATTACCCGGTTTATATCTCGAGCTCTAAAATGCACAATTTATTTGTCCTTGAGATCCATTAAATCTAGTCTGTTTAATGCTGGCAGTTTTTTTTATTTGCACAATATACTGTAAATACTGAAGCTGCCATTAAGCAAAGTACCAAATAGACCTTCATCATTCCAGACCATCAAATTCCACTGCTCCACTGAATGGTATGAACTATGACTGTGCTGACCCAGTGTGGACACACAGGCTCTTTAATAGCTTGTCCAGTCTGTTATTAGGCCTGAAGAACCCGTTCTTACGCAGTAGAGTTCATCCAAGATAAGTGAGTGCCATGCTGGCAAAGCAGCCTCAACTCTGGCCTTATGATTCTAATAATCGTTCACTACTAGAACCGCTAGCCAATTACAACCCTTTTAGAGGATAATTTGCTATTGACTTTTTAAAGGAGGGAATTATAGAAGCTTGGTTGGGTTTGTTTTTCCTGCGTTTTCAGTCTTTAGATGTTTGCTACTTGAAATAAGATGATTTTTCTCTTTGGGAACGCACAGCAGTTTGTAGACTTACATCTTAGTAGAGCCTGAAAGCAGAATATAAAATTACTAAATTAAATAACCTCTGTGGAGGCTGTATAACCTGTGAGGCATTATCTAGTAAAGATGGCTTCTGGCTAGAATTGTCCATGCAAACAGACAAACGACTCAAATAAATCAGAAATCAAAGCACCAGTTGTTATAGGACATGATACCAATTCCTAAAAATGATGAAAATGATTTAAACCAGCAGCATTTTGGGGATCTTAACTGCAGAACCTAGAGAGTCCTATGGGGAACTGGGGTTGCAAATCATCCTTCACACTAGAGAGCTGGTGGGTGAGGCGGTGATTCAAATGCACACAAGGCTTCACAGTTGCAATACATAGCTGAAAGCTATTAACAGCAAGGCAGTCCCAAAACACACACACCCAGGATCACAGCAGCTGCTCCAGTATAGCACGTCGATAGTGAGGAACTGAGGGGAATTTTATTTAGCTCTTAACTGGGGTGTGGAGGGAGAGGCCTGTGTGAGAAAGCTTGCAGCAAACAGGTTGGTACGTTCTATTTTTGGAAGATTAAAAGCTTTCCTTCCTGGTTTGGACCACCAGAAAAGAGCTTTCTCTGTTTATAGAGTATCAGTGGATTTAACTGTGCAGTGCATTGGGCAGTGTTCATATCCAGTTGTCAGATACCTTATGCTGTGTTCCATTTCAGCTCAAATGCTGATATTTTCAAACTCCAAGCAAGAGATTTTCTAGTCGGCACAACCCAGTTCAGAATCCAAGATGGCTGTTTTATTGAACCAGTTGTGCTGAACTCCAAAGTCCTTAACTAAATCGTATAAATGTTTATGAAAATATTTTTTTGGATCAACCAACAAATATTTCAATGTTGAATTGTGAGTCTAACAATTACAAATGTCAAATTGCTGCAAATCAGGAGTGAGAAGTGGGTTAGCGTTAGCTAAGTTAGCAGAATAACTAAGGTAGATAACTGCAGGATCTGCTCACCACAGAACACATTTGTCTGGTCAAGTCTGGCTGACTGAAAACCCACTTATAAACGTATGAGAATGACTCTGATTGAGCGACTGTGTTTTTTGCCCTCTCGCTAAGCTAGCTAACCCTTGCATCGCTAACTAGCTTGACTACAGATCGACCAAGTATCAGACAGCTAGCTTACAGGCTAAACCTCATAGCACAGACTGTAATCCAGCTAACTGAGACAAACATTGAAGCTTGGTTCATCCAGGTTTGCTTGCTCTGCCTTTTTATTTGAACTCAGTCTGGTGCACACATTGCAACTATGGTGAACCTTCTTTTTTCCCTCCAATCAGATTTCATAGAGTTTTTTCACATTACCACTCAGTAAACCTCTAGAGCACCTTTAGAGTACCCTGTGGCCATCTGAAATGTAAATGTATATGAATGAATGAACAGTTTTATTGGCCATATACTATTGACTATGCACACATTATGATTTATTTAAATACTGCCAACATTTTTAAATATTAAAATATTTTTCGCTTAACCATAGTCATTCTCATCTGAATATTTATAAGTGGGGTTCAGTACATAACTGGGGTTCAGCTCCCGAACCTTTTGGATTTATACACCAACCGCTGCCTGAGGAAATCCAGAAGGATCATGAAGGAGCCGTCCCGTCCAAACCACTCCATGTTCTCACAGCTGCCGAGTAGAAGGAGGCTCAGAAGCTTGAAGACCAGAACCAGCCAGTTCCGAGACAGCTTCTTCCCCCAGGCGACCAGGCTGTGGAACAGCCAGTAGAACAGTGTTCTGCCCAACCCACCCCACTGACTGACACTCATACAAACTCTGCGCCTTGCACTTTACTTTACACTGCATCTATCAGACTTTCCCATATTATACAGCATTCTGAACCCTGTACTTCCCAATTCCCACTCAACTCATACTTACATGCACTTACTCATAGTTATTCTGTCACCTACTGGACTATTTCCTCACTTCCACACACACACACACTCTAGATATCTCTATATCCACATATGTGCAATATTTGTTCTGTTGTTATTGAGTGTATTGTGTATAGTGTTTATACTGTAAAGCTATCTGTATGTCTTATTTTGTACTATATTTTATTTTATGATTCTTTTTTGTAAATATTACTCTCTGCACATTGGTGGGAATCTGCACCCACGTTTTTCACTCACATGTACACCTGTACTCTGTGACATGACAGTAAAAATCTTAAATCTTGAATCATTAAACCACCCAACTCTACCTAGTACAGGGTGGGCTTCGCGCTGCAATTTCATGCCTGTGCAGAGCTCTAATGGTAGTTCTTCAATGAGATCACGGCAAAGAGCCAAGCGCTGATCCTTGTTATATTAAGAAGGAACGTTATGAAGGTTGTCATCTTTAAGTAGTTATCCTCAAGAATCCCACCGGCATGTAAAACAAACTGAAGCCGGGATGGAAATAACATGAATTAGCAGCGAGCGTGAAAGTTGAGCCAGTTGTAATCCTGAAAGAAAAGCCTCCATTTAGGTGCTTTCAGTCAAAAACTCTGCAGGAGTCCTTCATTTTCACGACGCTATTGATTTTCCAGCATGCAGAGAAATCGTTTAAGCAGTAAAAGAGAAACTCGATGCAAAAACAGTGATTAGTGGAGCTGAAGAGTTGGCTTCTTATTGAATAATATCCATCAAAATCTGATTCAAGCTGGGATGGAGGGAGAGAGTGTCTGAGGAAGAATGGAAAAAAGAAGTTGGAGACTTGTATTCAGCTTGCAGTCGGAAAGACTGAGAGGCAGTTATGGAATATAATGACGTGCCATGTTCAACTACGTTTGGTGTCAGTCAAATAGTGTAGATACACATACATTTAGAGTGGTGGAACTGATGCCATCCTCTGTTTACACACTCAGCCCTTGGCATGGCCTACCGAGCGTGTGTGGTCAGCCAGGTCATCTTGCTTTTACACAGAACAATGAGAAGATTGAGAGCAATTAAAGATACTTTTCCTTGACTGAACCGTTTTTACTACAGTTACTGTAGAAAGTTGTATAATGCTAATGAATGCAAATCAATAAAACTATTTACCAGCTGTCTGAAGGTGTTTTGCCAGATTTTCCACTTTTCTTTTGCTTCAGTTTGCATGTATGGGTTAACAAGCACAATCTAAGTTTGAAACAAACTTTTCTTTTTCCTGGTAAGTACAAAAAAAGTAAACTTTTTGGGTCACCTTTGTGGCACAAAGTGGTATATATTGGAATTTATATTAAAAAAACATGTACAATATATATATATATATATATATATATATATATATATATATATATATATTTTTTTTTTTTTTTTTGTTTGTTTGTTTAGCTGTGCTGTATTATCACAGAGGTATCAATAGAAACATTAAGAGGTGCCAGTGCATTCTTTAACCATATAGGGTTAAAAATGACAAAGATATGATAGCGGAGTCTCTCTTCCCTCCATCACGGAGATCTACACCACACGCTGCATCCGCAAAGCCACCAGCATTGTGGACGACCCCACCCATCCCTCACACAGACTCTTCGCTCTGATGCCGTCCTGCAGAAGATACAGGAGCATCCGAGCCTCCACTACCAGACTCTGCAACAGCTTCATCCACCAGGCAGTCAGACTCCTCAACACACAGAGACAGAGCTGAACCCCACCCCACACACTCACACAAACTGGCATTGCTGCCACTCTCAAAAACTATAAACTCTCTACCTCAGTAACTGCTGTTATTATATATGTTCTATATGTTACAGTATGGTACACATCTCTGCACCTTAACCAATCTATACACTTTACTATACACTTTATTATACCGTATCGGTACTGCACTGTCATGTCTTTTAAATTGTCTCGTCTTTTGTATTTATTGTTCTTTAGTGTTATAGTTATGTTGCACTGTCATCACTCCTGCACTTTGTTGTTTATTGTTTGTTGTTCTATGTTGCACCATGGTTCCGGAGGAACGTAATTTCACTACACTGTGTACCTGTACTCAGATGTAATGACAATAAAACCTCTTGACTTGACTCTTGGAAGCTACGGGACTTCTGTGTCTCATCACTGTAATATAAACTGAACTGAAAGTTTTTCCACCACTCCATCACAAAATCAAGAGTGATCACAAATGTCTTATTTATACACCTTTCATACACTTTTAATTCTGGATTTCTTTGGATACTGGTAGTTTGGTTATGTGCTCGGACCCTGATGATTGCCACTTGCAGTATACTGTAATTTGTACTGTGGCTAATTTACCATAATGTTTACAAGAGGAGACATACATCTTCTTGTTGTACATAAATATTAATTAAAAACTAACTGAAAGCTGGTTGTATTTTTTTTTTTTTTTACAATGATTCGTGAGCTTAGTCACAAATACAAGTCTAAATAAAACATGTTGTAGAATGGATTTTTTTTTATTTAAAAAAATCACACAGACATAATAAGTGCACCTTCTAACCTATGATATCGCCCCTTTAAGATGTTGTTTTTTTATTTTCTGTGTGCTAATTTAAATCTTTGTGTTAGAAATCGCTCGCACCCTGCGAGTCCCCGGTGCTTCCCCGTGCTCCCACAGGCTAATTGATTTTTATATGAGCATTAATTTGATTAGATTTGCTGTTAGCCTTTGGAATGATGTTACGCTCAAACACTCATTTCCAAAACTTCACGGTGTCTTGGATGCTCATAGCCAAAGCCTAAAGGCTTTCCTCGACAAATCTACACAATCTGCTGAATTAATTTGCGCTCTCGGTGGCTCAGATAATGCATTTTTTCGCTGATTATCCTCAAACCCAGTTCCACTGTGACTGGTAATGATCCACACATATACAGATGCTTATCTAAAGCCACACTGAGGCTCAATAGAACTCAGTAGAGCCGCTGAGATTTTTACTTGTAGTGCTTTTGAAAGGATGCTAGTGTAGAGGCTCAGGCACAAAACACAAAACCCTTTGTTTTAAAGCACAGTAGCAGCTCATCTGAGGTAGTTCTATCTCATACAGTTCTGTAAATAAACACTGATAATAAACAACGACTGAGTGAAGAACGCCTTGGGAACTCAGTATCTTTAGCGTCATAAAAAAAAAAAAAACTTGTCCATGTCTTCTGTCAATGTCTTCTGATTAACCAGTGTAGTTTCGACAGTTAAAAGTAATCACTGAACTGTTGCTTTATCCAGTATGAATCTGTGTGTATAGTTCTTTTAACAATAATGTCAATAATGACTGTATTATGAAAGTATTTAATCCAGTAGGAATAAGAATATATATGAAAGTGAATGTATACTGTATGTTTTTACAGTTTTAACAGCAAAATTTTGAGCTCAAAAAATGTCTCTATTACAAACATGACTCCTTACGAAAGACAGAAAGGTATTGCTAAAAAATGATTTAAAGCATCTTTTTTTTAGATTTAGATTTAGGTTTGAGGTTGATAGAATTAAAGCAAGCGTCACATTTAGGGAAGATAAAACCCAACGTACGGGTAAGTATTTACAAAGTCTCCACAGTATGGCTTCCCCAATTGGTACTGACAAGTTACTAACAGCTAATAACAGCCCCAATACAAAACAACATCATTGTTTTTAGCTTTTTAGTTCTGAGAAACTGTTGAGTTTTGCAAGGTTTGTAGTTGTTTTCATTGAGTAAACAAACTTGAATGCCTGAATGTCGTCACAAACCAACGTGGAAGAACAGTGTGATCATGCTTAATGTTTGCATCCATAACCTCGCAACCCCATCAAGAGCATTTTGATAGCCCATTTTTATTCGTGTCGGCCGGTTCCTTACTTCCTCAAGCTTGTACGCTTGTCCAGTGAAGCATTTCAGATTAATAGCTTTCTGGCTGCCCTCCATGTTTGGACGCCTTTTTCTATAAATGTAATTATGGACCCAGGCTTCTGTCCTCTCTTTCATAACAATAAGCTACATCACACTCCTTTAACACAGGCCACACAGCAAAAAAAGGATTCATTTAACTCCATTTGCAGATATTGGATCACATTCCTCTTGGAGGAAAGTCGGAGTGGAGGAGCGAGGAAACGTGCCCGAACTGACAATTCCTTCTGATAGAATAAAGAAGAAATGTGCATGAGTATGATTAAAACATTTCAGTGAGAGCATGACTATCTCTGATGGATCTACAGCTATAAAAATA
Source organism: Astyanax mexicanus (assembly GCF_023375975.1). Lineage (NCBI taxonomy): Eukaryota > Metazoa > Chordata > Actinopteri > Characiformes > Acestrorhamphidae > Astyanax > Astyanax mexicanus. The sequence continues at coordinate 15,798,275 of NC_064432.1, read as the reverse complement.
ATCTATTTCCCTGTAGATCTGATTCAGTTCCTTCCCACAGGCATTCATCTTGACCCATTTGCTTAGAGTTCTCTAAGCGCCTCTCACAGGTGGATTGGGAAATTCTGAAATGGATTCTGAAAGTCACACCTCTGGATGCAGCTGGTGTTCTGCAAAATGTTAATATTCTGTGCTGCTGGACTGAGAGGAGTACCACCATTACATTACATGTGCTAAAAACAACTGCTAACAGTGCATAAATCTCGATGAAATAATAATCAATTGCAATCTTCTTCTCAATGAATTGGTTATGACTATTTGATGATGATTATGCATATTTTAGAATCTCCTGCTGCTCTCTTTTAAGCTTACAGCATCTGTATGCATTTTTAAAGAAGTCTTTTAAATGGTGTAAGTTTATCTTTTTCCACGATAAAATATTTGAAATTCGTGGAAAAGCTATTTCCACCGAAGCTAAGCGCCAGAGTACTACCCCAGAGTACACAGAAAGACTGGCACCCAACTCATTTGTGTTGCCTACAGCCCAGGAGGACAAATATCTCTGTCTCTGCACTTCCCTAGAGCATGAGAGTGCCTGGAAGGGCACAGAGTGGACAGCACCCACTTCCTGGGCAGAGAGATGCCAGTTTCCACTTCCCTAGAGAAGCACAGTGGCAGGAAGGACAACAGTAAAGTAGCATAGTGCATGCAAGGGCTCAGACAGGCCAGCACCCACTTCTTCATACTGACACAGTGTCTTAGAAGCCACCTAGAGACCAGGCTTTAGAGCAGGACAGTGCCTAAAAAGACAAAAATGGGCCAGGTCACATATCTCTAGAGTGGCATAGTGCCTTGAGAAAATAACCAATTTCCTTAGAGAGATATCATGCCTTAGAAGGCACTGGGAGACCAGTATCAAGTTCTCTGAGTTCTCTGGAGTAGGCTTGTGCTTTGAAAGAGACCAACAGGCCAACTTACACTTCTCCAGAGCAGCATAGTGTCTTGGAATGCACCAACAGGCCAGTACCCGCTACCTAGAGTGGCCTAGAGCCTAGAAAGACACAGTGAAGACAGTGTTCCCTTACCTAAAGTGGCCTACACAGCATTAAGGCAGTGGGAGGACAATCCCCACTTTCCTAGATTGGCATAGTGCCTTACAAGTAGCCAGTACCTACTATCCTAGAGTGGCATAAAGCCTTAGAAGTTATCAGGTAACCAGAACATACCTTCCTAGAGTGGCATAGTGCCATAGAAAGTATCAAGTAGCCAGTACCTTCCTTCCTAGAGCGACATAGTGTCTTAGAAGTTATCAAGTAGCCAGTACCTACTATCCTAGAGTGGCATAAAGCCTTAGAAGTTATCAGGTAACCAGTACATACCTTCCTAGAGCGGCATAGTGCCATAGAAAGTATCAAGTAGCCAGTACCTTCCTTCCTAGAGCGATATAGTGTCTTAGAAGTTATCAAGTAGCCAGTACCTACCTTCTTAGAGTGACATGGTGTCTTAGAAGTTATCAGGTAACCAGTACATACCTTCCTAGAGCGGCATAGTGCCATAGAAAGTATCAAGTAGCCAGTACCTTCCTTCCTAGAGTGACATAGTGTCTTAGAAGTTATCAAGTAGCCAGTACCTACTATCCTAGAGTGGCATAAAGCCTTAGAAGTTATCAGGTAACCAGTACATACCTTCCTAGAGCGGCATAGTGCCATAGAAAGTATCAAGTAGCCAGTACCTTCCTTCCTAGAGCGATATAGTGTCTTAGAAGTTATCAAGTAGCCAGTACCTACCTTCTTAGAGTGACATGGTGTCTTAGAAGTTATCAGGTAACCAGTACATACCTTCCTAGAGCGGCATAGTGCCATAGAAAGTATCAAGTAGCCAGTACCTTCCTTCCTAGAGCGATATAGTGTCTTAGAAGTTATCAAGTAGCCAGTACCTACCTTCTTAGAGTGACATGGTGTCTTAGAAGTTATCAAGTAGCCAGTACCTACCTTCCCAGAGTGGCATAGAGCTTTAGAAGGTATCAAGTAGCCAGTACCTACCTACCTATGTTGGCATAGTGCCTTAAAAGTTATCAAGTAACTAGTACCTAGCTTCCTAGAGTGGCATAGAGCCTTAGAAGTTATCAAGTAACTAGTACCTAGCTTCCTAGAGTGGCATAGAGCCTTAGAAGTCATCAAGTAGCCAGTACCTACCTTCCTATATTGGCATAGTGCCTTAGAAGTTATCAAGTAGCCAGTTCCTACCTCCCTAGAATGGCATAGTGCCTTAGAAGGTATCAAGTGTAAGTAAGGCCAGTGCCCACTTTCCTAGTGATCCCTAAGAGCACATTTAGCACAAGTCTCCCTTTCTTGTTTCTGGTTGTGTAGCACCTGATTGCTGTCCTACTATTTCCTATAAAGATGTACATCTTCCACAAATTGGGGAAATAGATTGGGTTTCTTCGTAAAGAGAGGGAAACAGATGCCAGTAAATAAGTGTCAATAAGGAGCTAAAAAGCTTGGTTCAAGTTTGAGTTGGGTTGAGTATTCTGCTAAAAATTCTGCTGAAAATTTGGGTTTTGGGAAAATAGTTAAAAATGATTGAATCTGCTGCCTTCCAGTCTGCTTTGTGGCATTGTGAGACAACTACACTTTAATGGTTCTTCAGTAAAGGCAGTGGTTCTATATAGATACTATCAATATAGATATTTGCCCTATCAAAGGGTTCTGTTAATATTCTAAAGAAAAAACTCACAATTCACGTTCAGAATTCATAGAGGACAGAAACCATGTCCTCAAGAATGTTTTTAAGGATTTTTATCTCTGACAGTGACGCAAGTCTTCTCTATTTCACATCGGATTTGAGCACCGAAGCATTCTCTAACATGTCACCCACGATCAGCAAAATGATATCTGACACATGTTGGACAAAATTTAACTCCTGTGTAAGGGGATCTCAGCTGAGGGTTATGGTGTTGCTCAAGGCACTTTAGCCGTTTGCACTGGAGGATGGAGGGATTATCAAAATCCAGCCTTTTCCCAGTGGTAAGAGTCATGCTCTGCACAATAGGTATTTTTGGCAAGGCCAGGGATGATCACCCCATCAAATCCTGCTTGGATAGACAGTCTAGGCACAAAGGCACCCCCTCCCCCACCAATCAGATTTCCCTTTTCCCAAACCCTCGGACAGGTTATAGTCTCATCACACCATAGAAATTCAGTATTGATTCACTTACCGTCTCAATCTCACAGCGAGACTGAAATTGATGACTTTTTGACTCGCTGGGTCTGTTTGTTACTCACCTTCAACTCGAACACACGTAGGTGATTCAATTACTGATTGTTGGAATCCAAAGCCAAGCTCAACCAGCTGCATAAGCTGACCTCCTCTCGGGTTCTTCTGAGGTGTCCAGAAGACTCTGCATGTTCTAATCCCTCTTACTTCCCCTGAAGCCGCACTCGGTTAGGCCATTATAGGAAAAAGTAGCCCACGGAAGGTCAGTTTTCACAAACACCCAATGGGTATTGGACTCATCATCAGACACTCTGCAGGAGGTGCATGATCCACCGCTGCTTGATGGATTTCCAGGAATAACAGGCCTCTGGATGCTCGGAGGAATTGTCCGCAACTTTTTTTTACCATTTCGTCAAGCACTCTTTCCACAGATCCCATGAGCTGGCTGTTCTGTCTCATGACTGTGAATGTGTCATTTCAAACCAAATGTGCTGTTCAGATAAGATGCTTGATATTGCTTTAGGCTGTGAACAAAGATGGTTTTCATGGTTGTGATAAAGCTGCTATTTTCAGACTTTTTTTTTTTTACAGCTGCATGACTGCTATTATATACAGAACAGAGGAAGGGGAATCCACTTATACTTGTTGTGTTTAGAAAAGGAATCTTTACTGTGTGCATATAATATATCCCTAAGAATAAAGAGTACTAAACAGACGTGCCATAGAACAGTGGTTCTGTAAATGGTTATATTAAAAATCACGACAAAATTGGGGACCAGATAATGTTGCTATATACACCAAACTGGCCATTGTTTTCCACTGTTTATGTCAGGTGCGGGTGCAGGGAGGACGCGGAGGCGGACGCAAATGCAAACAAAAAAGGGATTTATTAAAGAAAACAAATACAAAATACACCGGGAATAAACTGAAAACAGGACTGAGGAAACTGGGGAACACATAGAGCACTGACAGATGATAAACATACAAGGATCAACACTGGGGAAATGGAACACGGACCTTAAATAGAGGTGCACACACACAGGAAACAGGAAACACCTAGGACGAAGGGGCGGAGCTACAAATGAACACAGGTGAGTGGAAAAACACTGGGAATGAAACACAGAGGAGCCAGGTCACATGAGAACATACAGACAAGAGAACAGACAGGACATGACAGAAATCTCCCCCTAAACGCACAGCTCCCGAGGCGCATAAAAACGAACCCCGGGGACCGGCAGCGGGGACAGGCCGGGAAAAACAGGAGCCGAGACCGGGGACTGAAACCGAGACAGGACAGAGAACAGAGACTGGACAGGGCTTGAAAACTGAACAGGGGACGGAGACTGAACAGGGAACTGGACAGGAGACGGAGACTGGATGGGGAACTGGACAGGAGACGGAGACTGGATGGGGAACTGGACAGGAGACGGAGGCTGGACAGGGAACTGGACCGGGGACGGAGACTGGACAGGAGACGGAGAAAGGACGGGACCGGACACGGGAACAGGGACGAGAACATTGACGGGGACGGACACAAACACAGTGACTGGGACAGGAATAGAAAAACCACAGGGGACAGGAACAGGAACAAACACAGACATGGGGACCATGACAGGGAGAGACAGGGGGACCAAAAACATAGGAGGGTGCCCAGGACCAGCAAAAGTCTGTGGGGACAGCCTGGGCACAGTACTGGGGGCAAAGTCAGGAGGCCTTGCTGGCCTAGGGACACGGGGCCTAGGGCCAAACATTGTTCTTGGAGCAGGTACAGGAACAGGAGCGGCGGGCACCGCTGGCACTGGAGCTGAAGCAGTGGGTACCACGTGGGTGGCAGGCACTGCAGACACAGGAGCGGCGGGCACCGCTGGCACTGGAGCTGAAGCAGTGGGTACCACGTGGGTGGCAGGCACTGCAGACACAGGAGCGGCGGGCACCGCTTGGGCAGGCGCGGCGGGTGCTGCGGGCACAGAGTCAGAGGCGGCCGGAGCCTCGGGCACAGAGTCAGAGGCGGCCGGAGCCGCGGGCACAGAGTCAGAGGCGGCCGGAGCCTCGGGCACAGAGTCAGAGGCGGCCGGAGCCGCGGGCACAGAGTCAGAGGCGGCCGGAGCCGCGGGCAGCGCTGATACAGCTGACGAAGACGCCGATTCAGCGGGAGCTGAGAGTGCGGCTGCCGCCAAGATCCGGCCTGGAACCGCAGATTCAGCAGTGGGCGAGGCGGTAGAAACCGGACCGGAGCTTGCTTCTGGAGCAGGAGTCGCAGACCTGGAATCCGGCCGGGCTGGAGAGCTGGAAGCAGGTGGGGCTTGAGAGCTGGAAGCAGGTGGGGCTTGAGAGTGCGGTGGAGCTAGCAGGCTAGCTAGCTTAGCCGGAGCTTCAGAGAGCGGCGCTGCCGCCGGCGCTTTCTCGGGGGGCAGCGCGACCACCGCTGAAGTCTCGGGGAGACTCCTCTGTGAAACACAGAGGAGCCGGGTCACATGAGAACATACAGACAAGAGAACAGACAGGACATGACAGTTTAAATATGCCACATAATTCAAAATACAGAGTACAGATAATTAGATATACAGATAAATAAAATGTGGTTTGAAAAAATGCATTTTTCAAACTTAAAGAGGCGTTCTGACATATCCCCATACTATAGACATACACCGTTTTTTGTAGCTGTTTTGTAGTGCTTTACAAATGTCAGTCTTTCACTGATACTGTTTTTGTACCAATCCATTACTAAACCAATTGTTACCAATCATTAAAATTTTAGGATGTTAAAAAGAGTTCTGTATAGCACTGAAGATGCTTAACCGCTCTGAAGTCAGTTCACTGTCTCAAACCTTAGCGTGTTTTACAATGTAGCAGTTTTGCTTCCCCCCACAGAACTCCTTTATTTTCCAAAGTCGAGCAAACCTGCTGCGGTTCTGGAATCCCCTTATCTGGGACGAGCATGTGTGGTGGCAACAGAAACTCATAAATCAGAGGCTAGATGCTAGACGATAAGGAACAAGCACCCATGTTTTTCCCTTGGCCTCTCCAGAATGGGCCTTTGCAGCTATTCATTTGACCTGAGTGTTGGATTTCGCTCCATTGTGGTGGGATTTAAAATATTCATGACTCATAAACAAGCTCCTCTGGCTGGGGGAGTGGAGGAGACTGACAGCGACAGAAATGTGACAAAAGGCTCGCTGGGCTATTGTAAAATGAGGAAATGGGTCCTTTGTCAGAAGTTGCTTAACTGGGTAAGCTTCTCTTGTGAGTGAATAGAGGGAAAATCCACAAGTATTTGGGATTCGCGGGACAGTACACGTTATTTTGGTACCGAGCGCATAATCTATTTTTGATAGCTAGACTGTTTGTGAAATAAGGTGGAAACAGCTGATTTTTGAGAAAGCAAACACAATTGAAAATCCATCCTGGACATGTTGGAGTGTCTTTCTGTTGCCTTAGAAAGACTAGGAGGAATTGAATTAGAGATGATAAAGAACATTGTTGTTTGGCTCAGAAATTCGCAAAAGTATATGATCAGATTATATATTAAATCTTTTTTTTTTCAATATTTGATCCAGTAATTTTGACCAGTATTTAACTGACAACGATTAATGCTGCAAGAAAATATATAGATTTTCAAATACAGTATTGAAATATTGATAGGATTTAAAGTTGTGTAAACCCTGATTGCTAGATAGTAGTGTTGTACTATGACTATGCCTTCACTATATCTCACTGTTCTTGTTACTTAAAACATGTAACTTTTTGGATTTTGTGAGAAACAGTGAAAAATTGATAGTTTTATTGGATTGTCTTAAAATTGATGATATACAATATCATCCTGCTTACAGTATTGCAATATATTGCAATGTGTTAACATGTTATACACGTGATGTGTATCGTATTGCTTGGTTCTTGCCAATACACAACCCAAATACTGGTAATAAGCATGAAATCTCTTTACTGTGATGACAGTTCATCACTAAATCTATCCACATGCTTGAACAACTTAAAAAAATAAACCATATTCCCAATGTCCTGGCCAAAAGCTAGCTTTAACAATTACATCCAAGTTCTGTAGTGGTATCTAGATTCTTCCCTGTTTCTGTGAAATGTGATTAGTGTAGATTTAATTCTGTCCACGCACCCGACGAACCGCTTTTTGATTCGCTGACAGACTTTACTTTAAAACATCATATCCGCACACAGTACATCAGCCTGCTTGGAAATCGCTCTCAAACCTTCCTCCTGGAAACGAAGCACTTCTGGTTATCTGAAGGACGGTGGAGTGGATGGGAAGTGCTGAGTGTTTCTGCCCACGGAAGTGAGAAGAGGCTGGAAAGAACATGCCTTCTATTTATCACACACGCCACCACCATTCCAGTACCTGCTCTGTGGTGGTCCCTTGGGGTCCTGGACATTCAAGAACAGAGTAAAAAGAAGACACTTGTAAAAGAAAAATGTATTTTTGTGGTCTGATTAGACAGTGCTTTCCCTGTGTACCTTTTGGTGAGTGATGGTGATCTTCTAGGCCAGTGGTTCCCAACCTATGGGTCGCGACCCAACCTATGGGTCGCCAAAGATCCACGATGGGTCGCGAAGCCCTCTTGATTTTAAGGGGTTTAATTTTAATACTATATATAGTCTAGGGTAAGCAAAATTCGCCTCGCTGCGCTGCGCTCTCTCTCTCTCTCTCTCTCTCTCTCTGGCGCGCGCGCGGGCGCTCTCTCCGGCAGCGCGGAGCTGAATTCAGCGCGAGGCTGAATATAATAATATAAGAATATAAGAATATAAAACTCAGTTTAGTTAAATAAATGAAAATGAGTGAGGGCCTGTAAAGTTAATCAATTATTGTCCAATATTTGGACAGGTTGAGGTTTTGGTGAGCTGTTTTACTGATTTGAAACTGAAACTGAAACTGATATTATTCTTTTTTTTGTTGTTTGTTTTTATTTTATATAAATTATTTTTTATTCATTTTAAATAGTTGTATTATTTTATTGATCTAATTATTTTTTTCTTCATAAGATAAAAATTCCTTATGTTTTATGTATCAATGTTTCCTTTTTTACGTGTTTATTTTATTCATCTATAGTAAATGTCAGTTTTTATTTGTCATTTCTTTATTAACAAAAAATCAGGTTTCGTTTGGGATCCAGTGACAGTCAGGTTTAAGTATGAATGCCTCAGGCTGAGCTCTTCAGTCATGCCTTTGATGGTATATTGATATGAGGAGCCACCAAATATGACAGTCTCTTAATGCAGGGCTTCCAATTGACATGTTTTCATTTTCAGCAGGATAATGCTCACCCACACACAGAGCAAGCCAACACCCAGGAATGTTTCCACCAGGTTGCAACACCTCTTTTCTTATCTCTTTGCGAAATTTTATTGAGGACTTCAGAAACTTCCATCAGTTTGGCTGGAAAGGGGACAGGAATGCCTGAGGGTCCAACATCCACCGATATTGGGTTGGACAGGTGGGCATTCAGTAACTCGAAAGAAGGAAGAAAGATGGAATTAGTTTAGACTGGATTTATGGAGAACAGAAAATATGAAACATATTATCAGAGTGTGGCTAATGACTCCGGCAGATCTGAATAAATCAGCCTAACTAAAGGGAGAGAGCCAGAAGGTAACATAGACATGGAGGCTCCCTGAAACACTGGCATCCACCCACTCCACCGTCCACAAACCTGAGTGACCGTGTGCAGTGGGAATACAACAGCATCAGCATCTCAGTTTACCACAATTCCCTATTTCAATGAACCCCTGGATCTGCAGCCTTTTTAAACAAGCAAACCCAACTGGATATTAAAGCCTCCTTTGGATTACATATTTTTTTCAATAAGCACTATAACCACTTATAAAAACACACTGTAATAAAGTTTCATTAAATTCCAACTACTCCTTCTTGGTGTTATTTTTGTCTCAATAGGTGTACACATGAATCCGAATGGCCGACATTTGCTGTGGCTGCAGCTTCACGTGCTGAACGTCAGCTCTTGGTAGATTTTATTCTGGTACTCAGTCTAAAAACAGTCAATTCTGAGAAATCTACACAGATTGCAGGGATGGAAATATATTCCAGCTTCTGAGGAAAAAGAAGTGCAAAAAAAAAAAAAAAAAAAATCCCCCGTAGTCAATGTGCCTCCAGGACAAGTTACTTTCCTAGCATCAGCACTTTGGATTTAATAGAGGTTAACATGCCATTGGCAGAGTGCACAGCAATATTTAGAGAGACAGGAGGCCATGCAGTCCTACAACAGCCGTTCCATCCCAGCCTGAAAAAAAGAGTTGGGGAACAGAGTCTCATGGTTTTTGTAATCTTCATTCTGAGCATGTTAACACTTCCTGTTCACGCCTCTATTCAAACTGGTTACACAGGCAAAAAAAATCACAAACAAACGCGGGTCTGTACAATTAACCTTCCTCTCCACCACCGCTGCTCCAGCTCTGATACTACATGCACCCACAACCAGAGCACCTTCTCCATCCTAGCTGATGCCTGGTCCACACTACAGGACTTTAAAAATCTTAACTGAATTAATGTGAATCTGCGCTGAATGAAACACCACGTAATTTAAGATTATATTGACATGCCCAGCTGACCTTTCTTATCCTCAAAACCTTGCAACTTTGCACCGTGACACTGGCATGGTCCTGATGGGAATTAGATACAGCAGTGCTGCTGGAGTTTTTAAACACCTGACTGAGCAACAGAGTTCAGCAACAGAGCTTCTGTCTCTGACTCTGACTTTCTTATCTACAAGGTGGAGCAGCTATAGGTAGTAATGTCAAATAGAGGGGGTTGGCTTCCAATGGCCTGACTGCTCTGGGACAGGAATGGAGGACTAAAGACTTGATTATAGATACTCGATGTTGATCACCCTGAAATCAGCTGAAACAAATCGTCCCAATTACAGTGTACTGTGGGCCAGGCAACAGCGATAAGTGCTTTTTTTTTTTTTGACCAGCAGTCTATTAGCTGTAATTATTTTTCAGTGTAAGCAACATATGGCAGCTTAGCCACAGGAGACTGGCCTACAGCCTAAAGCTGTATAGGTGCAGGGTCAGACAATGTACTGCAGACCCCAGGTGTAATACCGAGTCTCGTTTCGAGATTACGGTGTTGTTTAATGCTAATGCTAATTCTAATACCATCAAGGTTCCGCTGTAAACGTCCTGTTGACTTTGACATCCCGTGTCGACAATGTAGCACAGCTGATCTGAATGAGAGCAGTTTCCCATGAAACTATAAATGTTGCACTAATTAGCTGGGTCCACCCTGCCAGCATGGACCACTTCCTCCAATCTGTGCTGCTGGTTGGTGCATTGCTTCCTTCACTTTAAGGCTGTCCTTGTTAGTAAATTCCATCTTTTCATATTGCCCTACTGTAAAAATCTTTTGGCAACATTTTTTGGACATTTTAAACCTTTCTTTTCCAGGTTGTTCATGTGTGTAGTTTTATCATTCACAAAAAATTGAGCTTAAGACCACCTACTTGGGTGCCTGCTCTGTTTTTTTTTTTGCTTTGCTTAATCAAGACATAACAAGTGACCAGACATCAATGGGGTCTAAGACAGTATGCGTCAAAACCCACTTAAATAAAGACTTGTATGTAGTTTAAATGGGTTATGAGATGTTTTGTTTTTTACAAATATTTTCCAAAAAATAATTTGGTGGCTATTGAATTCTAGTGTTGGTTAGCAATGTTTGCTTCCTAGTTTCAATCATTGACTGTAAAAAGAAATCCATCCATGTTCTAGTCTCTAGTGTGTAATTTCAGTGTCATTTCTCCAGTGTCTAATTCCAACAGATTTCAACAGTTTTCTCTGAACTAATATTGTCACATTTTGAAATGTTTTCCTCCCCATAATCCCTAGATAGCATGAAGAAATTAGCCCAAGCTCAGCCGATGTATGTTAGCATCGGCTGAGACTCGGCATCAACCATGCAGAATTGAGCTGACTGCCATATTACACTCAGCAACCGGGGTGTTAAGGGAACCTGCAGTACTCAAGCTGGATATAAGGCAATCGTTTGTGTCAGAATCAGGCTTAGATCTTAACCTCCAGCCAGGCCAATGCATAGTAGCTTTCTTTACCCTTAGCAGCAGAAAGAGTAAAGAGATTAAACAGAGCATATCTGTTTTAATACTAGAATTTGAAGAAAATGTAAATAGTTGTTAGTTAAAGGTATTCAAACAAATAAACTGCACTTTTTTTGTTGAAACTTTACAAACAACTACACTGTAAACCCAGAAGTTGTTTGAACTCAAATGATTTAAGTCTGTTTTACATAAAATTGGATTTTTCTAAACAATACTCAACTATTTTGAGTTAGTTGAACATTTGTGGGCATATATACTGTACTATTCAAACTGAGATATTTGAGTTGAACCAACCTATAATAACCTATAATAAGTTTAGTCTGTTGCCATTAACAGCTTCTTTTCCATTGGCTTCTGTCACAATCTATTTGCATACTGGTGTGTCCAACAGTTTTTGATTAACACTCACCATCAGTGTGTAGTGATTCCCCCTGGACTACCTTAGAAATAACTCAAGTTCCCCTTTAGTTCTAATAACTTGATGTTTTAATGTATGCTAACCCAAATTTTCCCCATTACTTAAAACATTTGAGCAAACCGACTACCTTAAAAAAATTAAATATACTTAACTTACAGTATGGCCAAAATAAAAAAATAAAATCAACTTTATTCCTTATTACTTTAAAAAATTAGCAAACCAGCTGCCTTTAGTAAACTCAACTTACAGTATAACAAAAATAAAAAAGTTAAATCAACTTCCCCTTTAATTGTCATAACTTGATTTTGTAAGTTATGCTAAATTAAGTTTTCATTACCCATTACTTAACTTTTTTAAGGCAACCGGTTTCCCTTAAATATTTTAAGTAAATTCAACTTATCCAGACTAACAGTGCACAAGTATAATGGACATTTTTGGCTTCATTTTTATTGAAGTGAAGGGAATAGACCCACAGCCTGCAAATACATTTCCCACAACTAAAACCACTAAATCTGGACACCAAGGATGTCTTGGATACACTGGGCCAAATTTGTATAAATTAGATTTTTCACTAAAATGTGAACAGTAATAAAATCCAATTCATATATCAAAAGAACAATTTAGAATATGCATTGCAGTTAATCAAACTAATTCTGCTGACAAGCAATTGTGTTTAATCAATTAAACTGATGAGGTTTCCTTTGTGACAATTCTGAGGGAAAGCTGAGCTTGAATCTGTCCAGCTACAAAAATATAAAATATGAAGGCCTACAAAGCAGAAAACCTTACTGTAGGTCTGAAAGATAAGAAACGAAGAAAAATGAGATGCATATCAAGTGATGAAGAGTGATGATCATTCGGATGTCTGACTTTGCAGGTGTGCAAAACACCAAAGCAGCAAATCATCTCTGCGTCGGGAGACCGTGTCCGAATGATGAGGGCATAATTCAGCGCTGAATCGCTGCCTCAGGAAGTAGAACAGTGGATAGAAGTTGAGCTCATTAGCGCGTCATTAGCTCCACAAAGCTGATATTTATGGCGGTTCTGCTTTTGGAAATGACTTGGAACCAAAGCCAGTGCTAAGCACATAACCCGGTGCAATGAGCACACAAGTTACACCATAGAGAACAGTAAATATGATTAATCGTTTTTTAACTCATTTCTTCTGGAAAAGCTGAGGAAGGCAGCCTTTAAATCAGGCTGGTTGTCTGCAGCTGCTCAACAGACAAAGGCTACCAGACAAAGAGTCTGGTAAAATGATACAAGCTCATTTTATTCAATTAAATTCTATGTTATACGATTTTGTAAAATTGTAAATGTGATGTGTAAAAAGTGTGTAAAAGCTGCAGTAGAGAGTGCAGTGATACAATATTTTTCAATACTGCTTTACTACAGACAAAGGCTTGGTAAAATCTGATTTGTTTCATCTATTTTTTAACCTCAGTTTATATTCAGTTTATTACAGTATAGCTGTAAGCTGTTACCAATGATGTGTTTTATAAAAACACTTAAAAATACTTTATTTAACATACAACATTTTAAAAAAGTTTTTTTTTAATAATATATAATATGTTTACAGTTTTTAGTTCTCCCTAAAAGCCCTGTCAGTTACTTTTTAATGTTTACACCTTTTAAGTGAATTGGATTTTTTACTATTTCATTTATTAACTGGGCCTAAATACCTTAAATAGCCAAATAAACAGGGAATAAAAATAAGAAGTGTTCTAAAATGTTTTAGAAACTGTAAACTTGACGAAGGTGTCCCATAAGATGCTTGCTCTAATAGGAAATTCAATCAAGTACATGGAGTTAAACAAAAATGTGTGAAAGTGTTAAATTATGTGAGTTAATTTTCTAAATTAAACTACAAGTTGAGTTGAGGGGAACTCATTGGTGGTGTAGTATTTCCAGTAGAGTAGAGTTTAATCCAATTTGTTGAGGAGCGTGACTGAACTCTCTAATGGACGTGGCCCCCAATCTCAGTTTACCATCAGTGTGAAGTCTTGTCCACCAGGGGTATTCCATTAAAACTTTATATAGTGGTTGTTTGCCTGGCCGACTTGTTGTTGGCTATAAGAGCAAGTCACCATCTTCTGCACTGTTAAGTGTGACAAAGTGCTGCCAATGCACTGAGAACTATAATGCAGGATTAAAGTTGCCATGCAAGGGAAAAATCCCCTGGTATACTCCTAAATGTTCCAGGGTTTTAAAATATTACAATGCTTTTCATAATATTAGTTTAATAACACACATTTTTGCTGTTTATTTATGGTAAAATTATCTTCAGCTGAGAGCTGTATTTTACTGTAGATGGGATAAATATTTTAACTCCCACAACAGATCAGATTTAACTCCTGAACAGAGTCTATTCCATAGCACGCATATGCACTTAAAATCAATTAATCAATCAATCATCCTTTATTTTGACTCAGATGTACATTGATGTGGGATTGACATGACAGAGAAAATAATAGCTACATTGAATTATTGTAAAATAGCAGTAAATAAAATATAAAAATAGAATAAAATAGAAAAAAATAAAAATTATGATTATAATAAAGTATGGTTTAATTGATTAAAAAAATCAGATCAAATAAAAGTAAGACTAATACAACAAAAATGAGTTAAAATTAGCTAAAACTAACTTTTAAAAAATACAATAAATATACAAATAAATAAATGAACTAAAAAAAATAAAAGCAATAATAATAATAATAAAAATAACAGTAATAATAATAAAAGAAAATCAAAATAAGTTAAAAAGCAATAATACAAAACTATTTTAAAAAAAATGAGGTGATATCAACTCTCAGGGAGTTTATTCCAAAAAACACAATTTGCTGTGTATCTACAGTAATTGACTCAAATTATTCAAAATGAATTATGACCACTTTTTGTCAGTAAAATGAGAAATGCCATGCAGCTGAGAATGCAGTGTAGAGTGAAGTGTAGCTGAAAGAAAGTAAGTAATTGAGTGTTTTTTTCAGTATTAAAACGTCAATAGAAGCTAAAGCTAATTAAAAAAAAGGTTTTATTTCAGTTTATTGGTAACCAGCACAGTCGCCAAGGCCGTTCTAAATGAATGGATCATCTTCCCATTCTCTGCCAGGTAGTGTAGAGGTGTTCCTGTGATAGCGCTCTGTCCCCTTTGGCCGACTACCACCTGGAATGCTAAAGACACTCCCGCGGCCATATGCCAGTGTCATGGCTCCCGTCCCGTTGGAGGGGGCCCTCCAGTGAGGCTCAGGATGAATAATGAGATGCGAGCCATGCATAAATGTAGCAGGCCGGCCCCTGAAGGCGAGCGTGGTAGCGGGTGATTGTTCGCGGCCCTCCGCGGGGCTGTGGGTAAACATGCGCCCCCTGCAGCGGCTGGCGGTTGAGGGTGGGGCGCTTTCTTTTTCTTCTTCTTTTTTTTTTGTGTTGGTTGGAGCACACAGAGGAAATTTATGATCGCATTTCCTCCACCAAGCAGAGTAGCAGCGTGCATAGGCTCCACTCTCTCCTGCAGCGCCGTGTGATTTATTACACGTCTTGCTCGTCGTGTTAGACAGAGAGGTAACAAACAAGGGGGTAAAGAGCCTTTTTACGAAAGCTCTTACAATCCAGCTGTTTTTTAAGGGCTTGCTGTCAAGCATGACAAAAAACTACACTCATTTTATGTCTTTGATGCCACAGCAGCAGCGAGTTAGATTCATAACAGGACACAGCAGCTTCGCAAAGTGATAATTTAATCACCTAGAAAGCAAACTGACCCATTTGTGAAGAAGAAAATGTACTGGAGTGGTTCAGTTTCTTTTTCATAAAATGTTGCACCCAGAAGAAATCAATTTCCAGTAATAAAACTTGATTGGTCAGGGAGTCTCAGAAAGGAGAAAATCATCTTCAGCATTGAGTCCCACTTTATCTTAGTGGAAACGACCAACGAATCAGTGTGTGGAGGCACTGTAATCAGCAAAAAGATCACTTCACAGCAGGACAATGCTCATCCACATACTGCTACCATCTCAAGAGCTTGCCTTGTAGACACGACAGATGCGATGCCTTGGTCAGCCCCAAAGCCAGACATATCTACTCCTACCACAAAATCGTTATCATTATTTCAAATAGTAGTTTCATATATTGTATCTTCAAATACTTCTAAAGCATTGATGAGCCTGAATGTTCACAGCCTGTAGTGGAGACACTATGATCTCTGCATGTTTAACATGGCGTGAATCGTGGTTACAAAGGTCTCTTGGGGAGAAACTGTGAAAGATCTCCGTAAAAGCTGGCGGCTTTTTCCAGTGCTTATCTTATCTCAGTGCTGCATGTAAACACTGAATAGTATAGTGTTAAATATGTACATGCAGTATTTTTTTATACAGCTGACAGCTTTTTATTAGCTCAGACATTCTGATTACTGACTTTTTGGTGTAGTAAACTGACTGTTGGTGTAGTAAAACACCTTCCTCAGTACAAATAAATGCACCAGGATCACATGGTTGACTGCTATGCCAGCTCCAATAGACGACCTCAGTCAATGTGGCATCTGTGTATATATGTCTATGATCATGACTGCTTTGAAATGGCAGTGTCCAGAGATGTAGCTAATGCTATGGGATGTAAACAGTAGTTTGGAATAAGCTTCTTGTGCACTTTTAAAATGATTACTGCCACGTTTTAAAGCTCCACTAGGTAGGATTGAGATTTTGTGCTCGTGGGCTCCCCCTACAGTTGTAGAGTGTAATAAAAGTTTCAGGTGGATTAGTTTCTCTTTCTGGCTTTTACAGACATATTCTGTCTCTTTCCAGCTTCTGCCAGTGTGTCTGTATGTTAGTTTGTAAAGAATGAACCTGCAGCCCTTGTAGAACTGTTAGAACTTAAGGTCGGAAAGCAGGTCGCAGTTCTCGCGAGTGTTGGTCACGCCTGCCTCGGAAAACTTACAGAGTCTGGTTTGAGCTCAGAGGAGCTCCGGCACAGACACCAGAGCACCGCTATTCCTCCTATTACACCTCAATGCAGCGCTGCAGTGAGTTTCAAGCTGTAATTTTACTTCTTTAAAAAGATCAAAAATCAACCTTTGTATGTCTTGTTTGTTTTCTTTTCTGTTCCTTCTGATTCTGACCTGTCTTTCAGTCTGTTTTGTTTTCTTCCCCCCATGTGCTGTGTGAGCACATGTCCTTTGTTTTTGTCCTGTCTCCGCCCTAGCCCCGCCCTAGCCATTATTTGTGACCCCGCCCCCTCGTTTTCCTGGCCCAGGTGTTCCTCACCCTCCTCGTGTATTTAGGCCCCTCTGTTTCAGTGTTCCTCGTAGATTCTTTTGTGTGCTACTTTGCTGTGTATGTTTTTTGTCAGGTTTGTTTTTGATTCTAGTATTATTGTTTTCTTGGTTTTAATTATTCTTTGATCTTGTCTTTGTTATATTTTAGTTATTCCGGTCTTGCTTTATTCTTGTTTTGCATTTTCTCGTGTTTGCTTTCTGTTTTATTTGCTATAGTTAACAGTTTAAATATAACATTTACGTCCATCCTCTCCTCCTTCCTGCGTGACACTACTAAGGAGGTGTGGAGCTACTTTGATTCCTGGATTACAGTGGAAAAAGTGATTTATCAGGACAAAATATGCCCCGAAGCGCCCATTGTAAAGAGTGCTGGGCAAAAAGAACGAAATTACTGAATCTCGGAATGCTGCTGGAGAGCGGAGGTGAGCAATTCAACAAAGGTTAGTACACTTTATTATGTTTTGCCACACCAAAAGTCAATTTTACACCAGAATTTTTCTTTAATGCTCAACATTTACCAATGTGAAAAGTAACTAAATCCCTCGGAATAGTAAATAAGTGCATTATATTGAATTAATTAATTAACTGTATTATTATGCAATTTGTATTATTTTTCTTCCATTTTGACCTTCTCTTTTTTCTTACTTTATTTCTGTGTGTAATGCAATGCTTATTCCAAATACAGTTTATATAGCTTATTGATCAGAGACAATTTTTAAAGGAATGAATAGGATGGGAAATTGACTACCCATCTACTGCCCATCTACACACCTCTTTGGATATATATATATATTATTTATAGTTTTTTTTTCTCATCCCCCATTACTCCCATTCTCTTCGTTTTATTTTCACCACTATCCAGTCCCCAATAACCATTTGCCCATTAACCAAACAGCATCCAAAATGCATGGACTCCTCCAGAGCTGGTCCCCAAGCTTTCCAGGCATAGCCATACTGACCCACACTCATCTATTTGTCATTTTTACAACCCTCATCAACATTCACTCCAAAATCAACTACATACACAAGGCAACTACTTGTAACCCACATAAAACCACTCAGAAAACACCTGATTCACCATATCAAACCCATTCCAAAAGCAATCACCTAGCAACACCTAAGTACTCAACAGCTACACAATTGGAACACCTAGCAACAGCCCTACAACACCTTAGCAACAACTTAAAAAAAACCATCAAACTGCTTACCAGTACCTTAGCAACCAACCTGCCACATATCAACTGCATAGTAACACCTTTACAACTATGTACTAACACCTTAGCAATCACCAAGCAAACAATAACTATAGATTTGGAACACCTAGCAACAGCCTAGCAACACCATCATAACAGTTAACTCTGTGCATAGGCTCTACCTAATATACTTTAAAAATGGCTTCTAAAGAATAAAATCTAAGTGATAATACAGATACATAAATCAGAAGGAAGCCGTCTGATTATTTCAGATGTTTGAAGACTGTTCTTCAGTTCCCCTCAGCCGTTTTCCACATGAACTCTTCGTCCCTCTGCCAAATATTTCTGACTTTCACTGGCGCCACGCCAGCCACAGGAGCCACAAACGCCACGGAATTGCATAATGATTTTTAAAAGCTTTTTATCCTCCTGTTATTACTGTATTCAACTTGTCGTAAATGTCCAGCTAAATTAATAATGTGGACGGGGGCTTGGTGTTCTGTGATGGAGCGGAGGCAGCAGCTCAGGATGGGGCAATCAATCAGAGGTTAAAGTAAGGCTTCTCACTTTAATAGAAACTGGAATAAAATGGATGATGCCTTCAAAAGACATTATGGTCATCTGCTCAGAACTTCACCGCGTGACACTTTTCCTGATGGAAAGATTGCGAAAGTTTCAATCACGCCGGAGGTGTATGCTAATACTTGCTCATTTCTGCTGGGTTCTTTTCTGAACGCTAGAGAAGTATGAGAGAAACGGTCACCAGAAATTTCACACAGTGATTGCAGATGTGATTCCTGGAGCCTGCAAGGCACTGAAACGTTTATCCTCAATGTTATAACCTGTATTTTATAGCTGCTGTACTACAAATAAAGGAGTTTCTCCTGTATTAAAGTCCATATATTAGATTAGATATTAGATACTAATTCACATTCACATTTTTATTTTTCGAAACCACAACTTATCTCATGAGCTTGAGTTGTTTAGTCAAAATCACAACTTCTTTTCTCAAGATAAGTAAGTGCTGACTTAGGATCTCAGAAAATCTGAAAATATGTTGTAATTTCAAGAAAATCTATTTAAAAATTGCAAAAAAAATGTTGTTAAAATAAGATTACATTAAACATAAGTTGTGATAGAAAGTAAACTATTTATGATCAGGAGGAAAAATATTTATTAAGATCACAACCAACAGAGGGGATCTTTCACCAGAAGGAACCTGATAGCAACAAGTCTATCTTCTCTCCAAAATCATATCTCTATAGAAAACAATCACGAGAACCCATGTGACGCCATGGCCGTGCATTTTTTTTTTTCATTTTTCAAAAAAACCTTCTTTTAATGCGATTAAATTATGGTCCTTTAATCCAAAATCAGAGATAAAGCCAATACTAGTTTCCTATTTTATCATCAGTGAATAATATGTATCATGCATCCCTAAATGAAAAGCCTAGCATAGCTAATGAACAGCAGGAAGACAGGAGAAGTGAGTTAATGAGTTGTAGTTTTAAAACTGGACTGTCTGCATGTCCCCATCACCGCGCCTCCGCTGGAGTGCTTATTGTTTTTAAGTGCATCTGACGAGCTCTCTGAAGCACTTTTCGGAGGTTGCCTGCGGTGCACTTTGTGGCACGGCTTTGGAATCTTATTACATCTGCTAATGTCATGCCTCTGGATTCTGATTCTGAACTTCCAGAATACAGCTCTACAACTCTGCTTAACAATTAAAGGAAGCTTCATGGCATCCACAGAGCAGATAATTGATGAGCATAGAGTGTCATCTGAAGCAAAAAAATAAATAAATAAACACTGACAGTGTAGTCAAAGACTGAACTTCTGGTCATACCAGCAAATCCATCTTTTCAACACAACCTCTCTATAAGCATCGACTCTCTCTCTCTCTCACCGACAAAGGTTGCTAGGAACCTGGGTGTTATGGTTGATGACCAGCTCTCCTTCACGCACCATGTGGCCTCGGTTGCTCGATCCTGCCGCTTCGCGCTTTATAACATCAGGAAAATTAGACCGTTTCTGATGCAACAGGCCACCCAACTCATGGTACAAGCAGTCGTCATCTCACGCCTCGACTACTGCAATGCCCTGCTAACTGGCCTCCCGGCCTGCGTAGTAAAACCACTCCAAATGATCCAGAACGCAGCAGCACGTCTGGTCTTCAACCAACCAAAACGGGCACATGTCACCCCGCTGCTCATTGAGCTCCACTGGCTACCAGTTGATGCTCGCATCAAATTCAAAGCTCTTACAATCGCCTACAAGGTGATGACAGAACAGGCTCCTTCCTACCTGCACTCGCTCCTGAAGACTTACGCTACCTCCCGGCCGCTGCGCTCCTCCAATGAACGTCGCCTCGCTTTGCCAAACACACACACAAAGCAATCCAGACTGTTCTCATACAGAGTTCCCCAATGGTGGAACAAACTACCTTCCACTACCAGATCAGGAGAATCTCTCGCTATCTTTAAGAAACTCCTGAAGACAGAGCTCTTCAAAGAGCACTTACTCTCCTAACACCTCTAACACACTAACTACTTCTAACCTCATTTCCTTCTTCCCCTCCTTCACTTCTCTATCCCTTTATTTCCCTTCGACCTCCTTTAAGCCCTATCTAAAAATGGGTTATCTTAATTCCTATTACTTTTGTACTTCATTATTGTAAGTCGCTTTGGACAAAAGCGTCTGCCAAATGTAATGTAATGTAGTGCACTAACATGCTTCAGCATAATGGGACAGCAGTACAAACCAGGACATCACGTCTACACTGCCAATATGTCATTAAAAAAGGCATTACCACCCACAGTGGATAGATCATTGGGTTCATACCATGCCAGGGTGTCATGGAGTGTCTCTAAATAACAGTGTTTCATCTTCAATGATGAGTTCCACCATTTTTGTCTTGGCAGAGACGACCAACAAATCTCTGTGTTGAGGCAACGTGGTCAATGGTTTGTTGTCACACATCCAGAAGTCCTGGTGTCATGGTGTGCGGTGGAATTTTATTTAAAGCCAGATCATGAACATGACGGGCCAATGTCACATTAATAAGACCCTGCAATAAGTAAACCTTCTTTTTCTAAACAACAGATCAATGCTCATCCACATAAAGTTGCCACGGGTTAAAAAAGGCCTGAAATCTGATATGATCTTTTAAAATGCATTTTGCATGCACAAGAATTGGATACATATGCAATCTGACTCCAATCTGATTTGGGAAAAAATATGATTTAAAATGTCCACACAGTCCTGAATGAATCAGATTTGAACACTTCAGCCTGGCAATGTGAACATAAGAAGATATGTAGATATAGGTCATCTATATATACCAGCTTTAAAACCAAGTAGTTGTGTGAAAACCAACACAAAATGCCCACACAGACAGTATTAAATAAATAAGAAAAAAAATAAAAGGAGAAGAAAATTATAGGAAATAGGTTTTCCTCAAGCCTCAATCAAAACAACAGAGTATTTCAAACAGCAAACAATACAACAAAAGCATCAACAATACAGAGAAAAATAAAAATCACTCAAAACTGCAGTGGCACACAACTGTTTGTCTGACAGAAAACATCAAGCTAATGCATGAACAATCTGCTAACATTATTCCAACGCGTTCCTGATTGAAATTTTATCCCAGCATTAGATTGAGGATCATGATAACTAGAGCTTGACACTGAAAGCCGCAGGCAGAATAATGGGTGACGAAGGCAAAGAGAGGCAAGGCTGTCACAACAGCCTATCAAACTCATTTAGCAATAAATGACAAATAAATCAGGCCACAAAGCAGACAACCAGGCCAAGGCATGCGTTTAATGGACGGAGCCAATTTCCTCAATCTGTTGCCTTTTAATAATTTGTTTGCGATCATTTCTCTTTCAATCAGTCAAATTTTAGAATATCTTTGTCATTTATATTTTTCTTTGATAGCTCTTGACATATCTACTGTAAAGCCTAAATATCTTATTAAAATAGTTATTAAGAATAGTCCTGACATTACCAACAAAATAAATTCCAATCCATGTGAGAGATGTCTAAGTGGTGTACATGATCTGTACACTCGGCTGCTCATTCCTGCATGCTTGTATTACAGAGACTGAGCGCTGCAAATCACTGCAGGTGAGATGCATAGGTTTGTCTTTGGGATGTACTTGGCAGAGGGCCAGTCCCTGTAAGGCATCTGAGCTCCCCTCGTGGAGGGGAGGGTGGCTGGCGAGGGCGGGGGGTTGGGTTTGGGGGTGGTATGGTACATTGGGAAGGAAATTATCCTGCTAGGCGTTGTAGCAATTAGATAGATGAATGACCATG
Organism: Astyanax mexicanus; assembly: GCF_023375975.1. Lineage (NCBI taxonomy): Eukaryota > Metazoa > Chordata > Actinopteri > Characiformes > Acestrorhamphidae > Astyanax > Astyanax mexicanus. The sequence goes on along the minus strand of NC_064432.1, from coordinate 15,775,793 downwards.
GGTTTTAATTAGAGCATTGGGTACACATTCCACTTCATTATTCAATGAAACTTAGCTAATTCCACAGACCAACAGTGGGAAGAGCCAAAGCGCTCAATCAGCACACTGCCTCCGAGATTGAGCTGGAGCGAGACGAGGGAGCCGGGGAGCAGAGAGGGAGGCACTCGCTGCCTGAAGGAAGACAAAAAGGATCAAGATTTGGTAATGCGGAAGCTCCAGAATACTGCACAAATAAACAGACAGCAAGCTGGCTCTTTGATACTGTTAGATACTATTATTTCTAGAATTGGACTGATGGTGGGCTTGGGAAACCAAATCTTCTCTGAAAGCTGATAGATGGTTTACTTTTTAGAAAACCTGCAACTTAATGCAGACTGGTTAATTTGTTATATATAATAATAAGTTATGAGTGAAAACTTACTGTATACTTTTCTTGTTTCTACACTCATTGTCCATGATACCAACTCCACTGACCATATGAAGCATTGGATCTATAATCAGAGACTGTAGTCCTGTATCTGTTTCCTTCCACCCTGTTCTTCAATGGTCAGGATCCCACAAAACCATGTCAATGTCAAGGCAGTGTTGAAAAGGATCTACCACCCGAAAATAGCGGCTCTGTGGTGGTCCTAACCATTGTGGAACAGGGAAAAAGGAGTATAATAAACATATGTCCAAGCTATTTTTCTATTAATGTCATAGAGAGTTAGCGTTAATGGCTAATGAGTGATTTATGTCAGAGAATGTTTATTCTAAGGTAAAAAAGAGGGGTAGATTGTGAACATTGAAAGCTGAACATTAAGATTTCAGCCTCTGAGCCGGAGTTCCAGATGGCTCCCTGATGGCATGCAGTGATATAAGGATTTGAGCTGGGCTCATTGCGAATTCCCTTTGAGGCCAAGTGGCAGCGGGACTTTGCTCAGGCAGCGTGTCCGCCTCACTTCGGCCCATCTGAGTCAGAGAGCCTGGATACATGACAGGTGTCTTCGATGAAAAAGTCGCCACTGCGGTAGAGCATGAAGTTTCATTTTTTTCTTTTTACAAGAAGCATCTCGAGCCTGAGATGATGTCCTTATGAATGAATGAGGCCTTTTCCATGCAGCCTTTCATTGTAGCCTTGACTAACCAGGCCTTGATTCGTTTTCCGACCCCATCATTTTTGGTCCCGGGAGGTTGGAAAGGTGCAGGGAAAAGACAAAACTGAAGATTCTGAGAAGAATACTGTGATGTGCGGAGGTGGGGGAACCGTGGACCTGCTCAACACCATGACACACAGCCCCGGTCTATCCCAGGAATCAACATAAAAACCCTGCCTCATCCTTCACTTGATAAAGATGCTACAGGTGAGAGGAAGGCTGAGGCAAAACGGACCTAAAGACTAAATTACAGTGACTAGAGCCTCTGTTGAGCCGCCATTATGTTTGTTTAAGTTTGTTTGGATGTGGGGCAGAAAGGTACTTTTTAATTCATTCATGTCGCCTTGACATGAGCACAATGGCCAATGTATCACCTCATAACTTATACAGGGATGTGGGTGTTCCCAAGCTCTGATATCTCAATGTAAAGCCCTGTACGGACGGGATTAGTTTCTCAGAGGAACATCTGTGAAAAATATTTTACACTTTTACTCAATGATAAAACTCTTGCATCCGGACTGCAATTGAAAAAAGAGGAGGACCAGTAAGTTTTTAGGCTTTTTCGGTCACATGATATCGCGTTCAGTAGCTCCTCCATTTCCACTCGCTGTTGTGTTTACATAGATCTCCATAGAAACACACGGCCAAAGTGCACAAATAGCTATTTTATTAAACGTGAGGAGAAAAACTCAGAGCTGTGAGTCTGGACAGGACTAAAATTACTGGAGGACCACAGAGTTAAGTGTAAAACAGTAGGTAATTCAGCCTGTAATTTTCTCAGTGGACATTTTAGAAAAACACGCACATGATCGTTTCGGACAGGAATAAAATCACAGAGGACTCCCCCATAAAAGTGAAAATTACCCCAGGACCCCTGAGTAACTAATCCTGTCCAGATAGGGCTTAAGAATATCCTTTGATTTGGGAATGGAGTTTACATTCCAGTCGTTTACATTCCTTCATCCGCAGTGTCACATGTGCACAGTGCAGTGGATGTTAATGATCGTGACCGGTGACATCTGGCTATAACTGTCCCCACACACACATATTCCACAGGTCAATGCAGTCTTCTTTAGCTTCCATTTAAATCTCAGACAATCCTAGGCAATACTAGTTTATATGGCATATGGCATATCAGTGTATAGCCATACCCTTATTTTTGTTTTTGAGTGTAATAATATAACTATAACGTAATACAACACTAATGCGTAAAAATATAGGAAGACACTCAAAGATAAAAGCGAAAATTGCAGTGAGGATTCCACTCCACTGAAAGACCTTTAGGACCCGTTTTGTTCCACAAGCTCGCAATCAGGTCTTCCTTTTACTACCTGCGAAGCAAATCCAGGGCTTAGCATATTAAACACCAGGAACCCCAAGCACACTGAACTTTTCCCACTAATGAGAAGATGTTATTAGAATGAATGGAGGTGATTACTGGTCACTATTTCCAGGAATTTATAATTACACTATCGTTTAAACAGAGCCTGGCTCAGGGGTCTGCTAGAGGCCTACATCCTTTAACTTTTTTATTTTTTTTTTATTTTAAAGCTAGATCAGTAATAAAGTGGCACAATTACTCATTATGTCTACATTAAACGTAATATTCTGTGAGTAATCAGTCTAATGGCTCAGTCGGAACAGTTTAGACCTCTGACAATCTAAATCCAATAAAGTGGATATTAGCATCTAATAGGCCTCTAAATGCTTCAAATCACTTATTCACTCAATTAAGAGACCTGCACTTTCAGGCACTCAGTTTTTTTAGGAGGAGAGCTGGAAGAGAAAATGAATCCACCTGACACTGGAAATGTCACCTTCTGAACAAAGGGACAGAGCTGGACAGATTATCATTAGTCATGGCTTGTTCTGTGTCAGTGTCTGCAGAAGTCTGGAACCTGTGCGAGCACATGAAGATCTACAATAGGCTAATGGCTAATGCTAGCCTTTTACCATCTCTTCTCTACAGCTTCCTCTTCCTTCAATGCAATCTGGACTCACTCAGCTGACAACAAACGGAAGCTTAACTCAAAACTCCCATCAGAAGGGAAAATGAACTGGCTACAACCTCTTTAATTTGCTTAGCATACTGTGCAAAACCAGTTAACAGGTAATAACCAGTGAACAGCAACACTAGCTAGTAAGACTTTAAAGTCTAAAATCTTATAAATATCATACATAGTTAAAAATAGAATTGAAAATTATGAGTCATGATATGAGATGCCAAAAGGCACATTTTTCTGATAAAAAAACCAAAATGATTTTAAACCATTTACTGGAAAATAATTTCTTGCTATTTTCAAGATATACTAATAAGCTATTTTTATAGGACGTATTCTCTGTGCTCAGTTATTTACAGCAGTATAATACAAGCCATGTCATTGCATTAACTTTGTTATTCATTGCGTATAATATGGAACAATGCTGATAATAAAGCTGATATGCCTACAGTTCATGTGCATTAAAAAATGGATGGCCTACCTTCCTGAGCTGCACCACAAGACTTAAGTGGTTAAACACTAATTAAAGAGATTAATGCTCGGCGCTGTGCTGGTAATAGTTTGGTACATGATTTGTAATGTTTCAGTCATCCAGGTTCTCCAGAGAACGCTTCCCCTCGCTAATGATCAGCGAGGATGTGAACGAGTATTTTTGAATCTCGTTCACTAATTGGACAAAAATAATAAAAGTGCTACAAAATATTCTGTGTGCAACTCTAAGGTAGAACGGTCTTTGTATTATGGGGTAGTCCAGGTTTCTTCCTGTAATGAGATGGTAACAATTGGCCGCTTACAAACGGGTAATTTTAACAGTTGCGGTAAATTAAAATAAATAAATAAATAAAAATAAAGAGCCCTGAATATATTAGAGCTTTGTTATGGAGCTTGTTACAAAGATCAGTAGACTGTTCCATATTAGCTACAGCAAAATTTTTACAGCTTGTAATTATTTTAACAGCGAGTTGATGGCTTTTTAATTGCAGCACCGATTTAAACTCCTGCTTTTCCTGCCCAGATTCAGTTATCTGAGCTAACGTATGACGAGCACGCAGCCCAGTGGCCTGGATTCGGACTTTAGATCAGGCGCTCTGCCTCAAAACCACGACCTTTACCATTTCATACATACATAATATAATTACCTCCAGTGCCCCTTTAAGTGAGGTCATGCTATTTTTGCCCACTGTGGAACAAATACAATCCCCAAAGGGGCCACTGTGTGGAGGCCATTTACCAAGTCTGCAAATGATGAATGAGCTGAATTTGGACATAATGGAGGAATGTAATATCATGGTGGAAAGAGTTATAGAGGCGTTAGTTCCTCATGAGAATGAACAGCCGATAGCCTGGAATGCTTGTAGCTTCTTTTCCCTAAAACTACAAACTCAACTCTGGCTTCAAATATAATTCAAATATAAAAGCTGTCAATGAAAATAATATAAATCTCATCTTCCTTCTTTCGGAATCAGAAACTCTGTTGTCTGTTGTAGTGCTTCTTGTTTATCCAAGATTCTGTCAGTCAGATAATCAAATAATTTCTGTACATATGTGCTCCCTTGCTTATGTTTTCAGTTATAACTGTAGATATTTCTATAAATGTAAGATTAGACATTAAGATCCTATGCCTCTTTCTAGATTCTGTACATTTCAATAGACTATAATGCTAAAAGTGTCCTGTGCTCACCTGCACTTCACTGCGTTTGGTGATGTGAGGCTTGGATAAAGCTGCTCAGCAATGTTCTCCAGCCAATCTGAAGTTAGTGAATATTGGAGGTCTGTAGTGATGTAGTGAATCTGCAGAAAGTTGGTGATCTCTGCACACTATGCTCTTTAGCACTATTTTACATTGACAGAGCTTTTATTCCCAATTACTTCCACTGTGTTCTAATATCACTCACAGTTGGCTGTGGAATATTTAGTTGTGAGGAACTGGACTTGTTGCACAGGAGCTGCATCCAATCCCAATACCATGCTGGAGTTTCACTGGGAGAAACCCATTCCTTCACTAATGTTTGTAAAAGAAGACTGCATGTCTAAGTGCTTGTTTTTATACACCTGTGTTTATTCAAGTAACTGGAACCTGAATTCATTGATTTTGATTGGTGGACAAATTCAACTTTCCTAAAAAAATGCTTCAGCCTTACTGTAAATAAATGAAAGCGCTTTACCCACCCAAATAAACAGCAGAGAAATCTGTGTAGATTAACATCCAGCGCATTTTTATTAAAGTTTTCTTTACTTATCTTAGCTTTACTTAACTGAGTTAGCCACCCCGCACCACCACCCAGCGGTGAGACCTGCTGAATGCTGAAGTTCCTTGTAGTGTGTCTTATAATGCACCTTGTAGTCCAGTGCGCCTTCTAGTGCGAAATATACGGTAGTGAAGAAAACGAGCCTACAAGTACTCAGCACCCCTGGGAATTTCCTCAAGAGTGTTGGAGAACTATTCTGGGTTCTGTCTAATGAAGCTGACTGAGAATTCCAAGGCTGGCATCAAAGCAAAATGTCATATTGTGAAGAATGTAATGTTTAAAACATTTACTGACTTGTTTCTCACCTTTCTGCCTACTACAATACTGCATATGTGTTCCTTGCCTTTAATATTAATCTACAATGTAAAAAATAATACAAATAAAGAATATTTTGCATTGCCATATGTTTCGCCAGAATGCAACTGAAAACATAGTCATTCATATATATATATATATATATATATATATATATATATATATATATATATATATGTATGTATATATTGAAATAATATCAGGATATAAGAAGATCTAATAGTGAGATATTTGATTTGTATGGAGAAAAAAATCCTAGACAATGCTGGATTCATTCTGAATTATTTTAAAGTGCTAAATAAATGAAGTTGATTGATTGATTGATTAACTAAATACACAAGAACTCCCAACACCATCCCCAAATATCCAATAAATGGGCAAAACTATAAATCAGACACATCACCTACATGTACAGCCTCTGCATCCACTCCCTGTTTATACCCAACCCAGCTTCTTTATGAGTAATTTAAGCAAGCCAGGCATTAGGATGGAGCCTAAAAATAAAAGGCGGATAAAGTGAGCGAGAGAGATACTGATACACTTGTGCGTTCACTCCCTCTCCATTACGAAGCAGAAATATCCCTGTCTGGTTCCTCCAGCTCCAGAATGCGTCTGAGGCAGTTACTGGCTTTTAAAAGCACTGGCTTTGGGCTCTCTGTGGTACGATATGTGGTTTCCTAAAAGGCAAACAGTAGTTTTTGTGGTTTCTCGGCGGGGAAGGGACGGATTAGTTTTGCTGTCAGTTGGTGGCGAAGCTGTAAACTATCCTGCTGAAAGTAGTGCACCAAATGGAAGGTGACCCACTTTTATGACTGTCAAATATAATGGCGAAAAAACAGTGAAGACAGCTGTGGCTGAAATATAGGCCTTCCGAGTAGCATGGCTGAACAATGTGCATTTATATAGAGTGTTTGGGCAAACATGGTCAGAAATAATTGAACTAGATGTTTATCTGGCCCAGTTAAGTGCAGTAATTTAGTTTTAAAGTTCTCCACACGTTCTCTATTGAGAAAAGGTTAGGGCTTCAGGCAAGTCAGTTTAGCACCTGTACCCTCTTCTTCCGTCCATCGTAAGGATGTCTTATAGGCAGCATACATTACTCCATATTGCAGTGTCTGACCAAGGTTTGTCAAAAGTAATCCTTGCTTATGCCCACTACACCCAATCACCTTGCACAAACTAAAAATATATCTCAACAGAAACCAGTGAATCAAATTGTGGGAGCAGACATAAACAATTGTACAAATAAACATGAAACTTTCTAGAATTTCCTCCTAGAAAACGTTTTCCTCCTTTGCTCCTCAAAGACTCTTTGGTCTTTGGTGGATTATGATAACCTCTTGGTGTCACCTATTTAAAATCACATCAGTATTTAGCGTTTCTAAATACCAAATCAAATAAGATTATACGTAAATGTAAGGAGCACTGCATTTTTTATTTGCATTATTCATACCGTCCCAACTTTTGCTGTGTGTTTTGCGGTGTGTTATTCATTTATTACATAACTAAAGAAAACACATGCAAGCACATTTCTTTAAAACTGTCAAAATCCAGCATGTTCTTACTGAAGCATAAAGGATAGCGAGACCTTTACATAAGCAGGTGTTACTTTCACATTGTAACAACTGATGTGTTATAGCGCGAGGTGCTATGCTTGAATATATGAACATGGTCCCGGCCTGTATGAATGTAGGACTACTTACATAACTCACATATTGGTTGCAGTGGGCGTAGTGTCAATATTCCGTCCTCAATATTCATAGATGCTGAGTGCAGAGATGTCATGGACACAGTACGGTGGCTGCAGGGTGGCTAAATGCTTTTAAAGCATATGTTGCACAGAAAGTTTCCTCTGGCTCTTCAATTCAACAGCAGGTTTAGGTTAAAGATGAGTTCAGCAGGTCAGGTGGCTCAGTGTAGGATGATTCTAGCGGTATTCGTTTCCATTGCCTTGCTTTTATATTGGAAATCATGGCGAGTATGTCTAGCCACTGAGTGGTAAAAATATAGATAGCACTTTATAATAAGGGTAAGTTATTTTAATTAATTGACAGTAGCTACAACAGAATGTGTATTATAATTCACAACATTCTTAAGCATTAAAATGTTGTAATGTTTAAAAATGTCTTAACTACTGCTAATTAATAATTATCAATTGATTACTTGGTGCTTAGGCATTTAACAAGGTTTATTACTATTGCAAATTCAGGAACACTTTCTATGAATGTCATCTCTATTAGACTCTATAACCACATTCATAACATATTATAATGCATTCATAAGGCATTATAAACATGGCTATAAATATTTATAAAAATGCATAACCCATTATAGCCATGTTTATTAAGCATTATAACTTGTGATCATAATACATTATGAGCTGTGCTTATAATATATATATGTTAAAATAGTATATAGCTATCGTTAAAAATATAGTCCCAAAGTGAAAGTCTGGCACTTTACTTAGAGCGCACAAAGACCTGTTATAATACATTATAATTAGCAATAACTAATATTGTATTCAAGATAAGAAAACTTTATGAGTGGTTAAAATATATTAATAGGATTACTTAGGGTGTGTTTATAAATTGAAAGCTTTTTTAGTCATAATACTGTCTGCAAGTCGGGACTGAGTTTCTTGGTATTGACGTTACAAACACAGCTATTAATGATTTATAATCACAGTTCATGATGCATAATAAACATGGCTAAGATGAATTATACATTTTTATAAATATGTATACCCATGTTTATAATGCCTTATTAATGCATTATAAGGTGTTATGAGTATGTTTATAGAGTCTTATTGAGATGACATTCATAGAAAGTGTTACCGTAAATTCTGTTACTTCTTTCACCTAAAAAGTAAAAAGTGTTACAGAAATATAATTACCCCTAACCTCAAATGTATGTGAACACTAGTTATGTAATGGTTGCTGATGTCACGTTCCTGCTGCATGACTTTTGCTATGTCCAATGGAAATTTAAGGAATGCATGTGCCTCCTGCATTGAATATGAATGTGATTTGATTCTGCCGGAGTTGCTGTTCTGTTTCCATGGGCAATTTGAGCCAGAAGCTGCTGGTCACAATCATTAACAACCACGGTGGATACATCTGGTTCCCACATTAAGGTTCTGGTTCGAACATTACCTGGCCATGAGCATGCTGACCAGTATTCAGCCTTATTCACAAGATTACCCCTAACAACCTATACAATAAACTGTACCTCTGCCTAACAGGGATCAGAATAATGACTACTTTCAGACCTTCAGACTGCTTCTTGGTCTGTACCAATCTAGCAGGTGTAAAAGATGCAGAAAGACACATTTCAGATCAAAGAACCAAAATTGGGCGCAACCAAAAATTGAGGATTGGTTCATTAGGAGTCAAAACCATGAAAAATTGACCCTTTTTTATCAGTTAAGGCATGCTATCATCTCCTAATAAACAATAGAAGAAGAAAAAGAACTGGTGTTGTGCCAATTTTTTTTAACAGGGAATAAGCTTTTGGCACAACATCAGTTCTTTTTCGTCTTCTATTGTTTAAACGCAGTAGCAAGGGTGCAACAGATTACGCCGGCATCTCCTGTATCTACTGTAACTGTAGATTAACTATTATTTATAAACAGAAATAAAAGGAAACTTAGGGGAATTCTGCTGCTTGATGCACATGCACTTAAAAGCAGTGAGATTCGACACAACACCTGAAAATGTATTATTTAAAACAGCTGGTTAACTGACTACTGACCAGCTGGGCCTCCCAAATGGGCCCCCATTACTACAGCCCACCTTAATCTCACATGGGTCCCCTTTAGGCCCAGATTGGACCAATTGATTACATTCATACAGTATGTGAGGCCAACATGGAACCCATGGACAAAACTGCTTCTCATTCAGACTATCCATACAGGTTCTACACAGGTATGTTAAATGTGCCATGAACCCTAAATCCAAATACCATATGATACCTTGAACATCTCTACAATCCATTCTGTCTTCGAAACAATGAAAAACTCTAGTATGTTGCATTTTTGCTGTTTAAATAACCAGTTCATGTCTGCATGGCCCAAAGAGCACCACGTCATGAAGAGTGACTCCATCAAACGTGAGAAGCTGGAGTCAGTGCCGTATTCGAAGCCTCTGTGGGTGGTATTCTCAGAAGATGGGCAATCAACAGCACTCTCTGCCTTTCTGTACACGAGCTGAAAGCTCTGCACTGCAGCAGTTGAGAACATTTTGCATGAATTCTACGAACTGAGCTTTCCATTCCAGAATGCTTTTCAAGGGTACAGTGTAGATACTTAAACCGGCACATGGCGTTTTATGCGTTGTTGGGCAGGCAGCTGCTTTCATGTTTTGCGGAATGGTAGTGGTGCCCCCCTACTGTTTTTGAGATCTTGAAAATTCCCTTCACCAAAGTGCTGAGAAATAGCATGTCATACTTTGAAAGAGCAAGGTTGTTGTATTTTTTTATTATTATTTCTCGGAAAAAAACTCAGGTTCTTTAGAGTTTGCAGTGGCTTGAACTGTTGGATTTACTTAAAGAAATCAAGGCGATGTTTTGCATTTACCTTTTTAAGTTGCTTAGAAAAGAAGGATTTTTGTTTTACCAACTACTTAGTTTTGCTTACAGATTAGCCACAGGTATTGCCTTCATCCATTAGTTTCTTGTTGTAGTGTACTCATCTTATGATTGGCTTGTGTGGTAATTGCATATGTTTGGTAGTGGAGGGGCATTGGTGGGGTAAATGTGGGTGGTGCTTTGTTATCAGGGACATATCAACATGCATTTGCATTCACCAAATGACACAACAGTGCACCAATGCACAAAACATAAGTCCATAAAGACATACAGTAGATGAGTGAGTTTGGTGTGGAAGACCTTGACTGGCCTGCACAGAGTCCTTACCTCAACCTGATAAAGCATTGTCGGGATTAATTACAGATGAAACTGTGAGCCAAGACCTTCTTGTCCATCAGTGTCTGATTTTACAAATGTGCTTGTGGAGGAAAGGTCAAAAATTCCCATAAACACACTCCTAAACCTTGTGGAAAGCCTTTCCAGAGGAGCTTAAGCTTTTGGAGCTGCAAAAGGTGGGCAGCCATCATACTAAACCAGATGGATTTACAGTGGGATGTCACTTAATTTCATATACAATCGAAGCCAGATAAGCAGTATAATGTATGAGAAATAAGATCAGATTTGGGCCACGTTTTCCATCCTTTTTGACTGTAGCTATAGAGTCTCCTGGTAGAAAATTCACTAAAGCTTTTAATTTTCTAAGCCTATGGCAAGCTTATCTATCCCATCAGATGCATTTCCTACATGAGTTGTCTCATGTTAACGTGCCACTCTCTGGGCCCTCCGTTCCATCTTTGCTCTATTAAAAGTCAGAGAAGCTCACGCTATCACACTGAACAGCAGTACCCTTGCTTCTACATAGATCATGGTTGAGCATGAATCCAGCCTGAGGCAGCTAGCAGTCATTGTTTCTGAGAACAAGGAGAATAAGGTTTGAACTACAAGCGCAGCACAGAAAACAGCCTGCAGGAAGTCCAGAAGCTGGACAAGGATGACGAAAGCTTGAGTAAATACGAGAAGGTCTTGCTGGGCTCAGCCTCCATGGGCCGGAGAGTAAAGTATGGAGGTGTTCAATAATGCTTCTTACAGATTTCGGCAAGTCATTTCCCAGCATACAAAGAACATTTTTTTAAGAACATTCAGCAACGTTTTAAAAAGGTTCTTGAAACATTAGCCTGCAAAGTTGCAGAAAAATAACTAAGAACGATCTGAAGACATAATGCAACATTGTTAAAAAGTTTCTCACAGAACCTTGGAAATGCTAAAAGAATAAGATGTAAAATGTAAACATTGACACAAGTAATGTTGCAGTGATGTTACCAGAGAGCTCTACTTGCTGGAATTTTTGTCAGACAGCTTGGCTTAGCTACACAGCTAAAAAAATAAAGAATGCCCTTTCCACCTGTATTTACCACCTTAAATCAAAATCAGATTCCAGTTTCCAGCAAGAAAACAGGTTTAAATCCCAAGTGTCCCAAATGTTTTGGCCTCCAGGAATTTGGCTCTTTCCTTCAAGAGAGTTGGTTCTCTAGTGCTGCTACATTGGTGGAAATGCACTTGTTTTTGTCTTTGTGTCGGGAGCATTGCAAATCATAGACATAGACATAGAGTCTTAGTGTGTGTATGCATTAGTTGGCTAAGCTTAACTAATAAAGGACTAAAGAATCTTCTTTTTCAGTTTTCAAATGTTCTTCACTTTCACTTTAATCTCTAGTACAAACATGGCCCTCTATGGAAGAAAATGGAAGAGATTCTTCTATGGCATCCCTCAAGGAACTATTTTAGTGTTGCTCCAGTGAGAAACTAAAGAAAAAACTTTGGGTTTTGAGCACATCTTGGTTGGTCGACTACATCTGTGAAAAAGTTTATTTTTTTGTTTGTTTTTTTGTTTGTTTGTGTGCTTTTTATTTGCCAAGTTATTGCTTTAAAACGAACCTCCGACATATGCAGCACGTACGGATAACAAACAGCGGAAGCAAGTTTTTGGAACGCATCATGTTTCAGCGTTGTCCGCCCCCCCGGCAACAATATAGATCACCGTAAGGAGACAACACTCCCTGCACTTTGTGAGAGACACAATTTTTTGGTTGTTGTTGTTTATCTACATGCTCCATCAGTAGGGAGGGGAGGTATTTTAGAAGGCTATAAAAGATGTGTGGGCCGAGTAAGTGCCGGGCTTTTTCATTTCCTTCCTTATCGGCATGCTGCTAGTATTTCATGTCAGCGAGGCTCAGGCTTGGGCTGCTGTCTCTGCCGCTGCCAGCGTTTCAGTCACAAGCCGGACGACCTTGAGGAAACAAAGCCCTGACAACAAAGGTGCAGCCTGCTGCCTCTATCCCTGCTCCCTCCCTGGCCAGCTCAAGCGGAGAGAGGACCGGGCAAGGGGGCGATCAATAGCTCAGATCCTCACAGCACTTGGTGTGTGGGGTGGGGGTGGGGGGGGGGGGGGGGGGTGGGATCAATGATCTTTTACCTAAGCAGAAAGTGGCATCAGAGTGTCCCTCAGTGCTGCAGAGGAGTCTTTGCCCTGAGCTCCAGCGGTGGCCGGTAGAAACAGAATTCAGTTTTAGAGAGAGTGAGCGAGCTAGAAACAAAGAGAGAGAGAGAGAGAGAGAGAGAGAGAGAGAGAGAGAGAGAGAGAGAGAGAGAGCAATCATGTAGAGCTTCAAGAGAATGCATCATTTACTTAAACACACAAACTCTGTATTGCTCTATAATGGGCAAAGATATTGCGAGGAAAAGTCCTGAACTGCATCATTGTACCATAAGAAATATTGTCTCGTTGCTTCTTTTTAGGTATTTTTTGATCCCATTTTCTTTCCAATTTAGAATGCCAATAATCCAAACCACTCCAACTTATAGTATGCCCCAACACTAAGAGGGTAAAGGCTAGCACACGCCTCCCCTGATACATATGAAGCCAGACACTGCCTCATTTCAAACTGCCGCTGATATGAACTGCATTGCTGTATAGTCAAAGCGATCGGAGGAAAGCACCGGGTCCCCAGCTCTGATGACATTACGTAACAGAAGCATTAGCTAATGTTCTGACCAACATCTGCACAGGAACGATGAGGGAAGAGAGCAACACCTGCCCACCCAGAGAGAGTATGGCTGATAGTGCTCTCTCGGACTCCGGCTGCTGATGGAGAAGCAGCATGATTCCACATTAAATCCGGTGATCCTCAGATCATCGTGGCAGCATCTCAGTCCCCACTGTCTAAGACAATAAGGCCTTTTTTTACACCTAGTCACTTGTGTCCTGAACAGTATTTCAGGATTATATTTGGATTAGGCCATGCTACATAAAAATGCAAGTGTACACACACCAAAAACATTCAGATTCAAAATCAATTCAGAAGGTGGTCTGAGACACATCCAATCCACATTCTATCCTTGTAAATTGATTAAAATTGATTTCACAGCAGCATGGAGTGCCAAAGGGTTTACCATTCCCACAAGTTCGAAGGAATGCACAACGACATGTAAAACTGTGAATTTCATAAGAGCAACCATACAGTATTTAGCACAATACAGGAAGAGTCTGAACAGAAGAACCACTGCCACTGGTTGCTGTGTAATGATTGAATTTGCATATTCTGTCCCACACAGCAATTGGCTTTCCGACTAACAGGAGATGCGTTAAACTACCAAGTGTGAATTCATGCACAAATGTAAGATTTACACAATGAGCAGATATACATTTGCTGAACACTGTTAAGCATGGGGGCGGACGTATGGTAGTATGGGTTTGTGTTTCAGCTAATGACACAGGGAATATTTTACTGGTAGAGGAAATAATGGATGCTTTTAGAATTCAGGTACCTTTTAGTCACACTTTAAAGAATGCCACAGTAAAAGAATGTTCAATAGGGGAACCTAAACTTTTGAATGACAACTGTATTTCTTATAAACATTTTAATTGTAATGTACATTTTCTAGAACACTGACATGCCAATTCTATGATATAGAAAAAGGAACTAGTATTAGGTTGCAAGTCTTTTGGCATGAGTTGTCTGCCATGAGCCAGACACCACCGGTCACAATCCTTACCCCACACTGCTCTGTTCATTGTGGGTGGTTATGCCTTCTATGATGTATCATACGTGACACGGTGGATTGAAAAATGTTTAATGCCCGCACAACTTTGGAAATTAAATGTCCCATCCATCTGACACCCACTATCACTCAGGCCTTGCTCTAAGTCATGTTACTTTGCCATAAGCATCCCACTCACAAGATAACCCCCTTACAACTTATACAGCTGTGGGCATTTCCCTCTGTTGATATGTCACTGTAATATGTTAATATCTGGTTTTAATTGGTGCAAACATGCTCACATGTGGTCTTTATTTTGCCTATGATTCTTGTTTGTTTTGTGGGCTCATAAAAAATGACAATCAGTTACAGAAATGACCTCTAGTCACTGATGTACAATCACAGCACTCAGGATCGCATGATACAGTCGTTCCAATTCCCTTTATGAACAGAATATAACATGCTAACATACATTCCCATATACATCCATCTACTTTAAGCATGCAGGCGAGTGAAAGGTGGTGTCGTACGAGCGTTCGCTCCGGGAGAAAGTGGAATAGCTGCCGCAGTGGCCCTGTTTCTCCAACCCTGCATAAATAATAAATATGACCTTGCTCCGGAACACTCTAATTTGTGTTGCAGCTCTCTATCACGGCCCCATCCAATGCTCAGGCTAATTCACAGTCTGGTATTATCACCTCTGTTCCTGCTAGATGACGCTCGTCTAGCTTTCAGACGCTCACAGGGGGAGACGAGTGTATTTTTAGCGAGTGAGGACACGGGCATATGCTCTTAAAGTCCAAATCCACAGGCTGTTAAAACTTTTGCAACAATGTGAAAATGGGATTTTGTGATGGAAAATAAATCTAATTTAGTAACAAATAAAATATTCAAAGGTTAGTGGTTTTCAGGCAAGTTCACACTGTCTCAGTAAGCAAATGGCATGAGTACAGTTGTGGAGTACAGTTATGAAGAGATCAAGTTCACTGATCAAGCAAAACATTATGACCATTTGCTTATTTCTACAGTAATGACTTATTTTTTACTTATTTTTTTATTGGAGTTCTTATTTTAGTTCTTTATTTCCTTTTTATTCTTTTCCTTATTTTATTTTGTATTTATTTATTTTAATAGTTCTATTGCTTTTACTATTGCTTAACTTATTTAGATTTCCTATTATTATTATTATTATTATTATTATTATTATTATTATTATTATTTGTAATTTATTATTCATTTATTTATTTGTATTTTTTATTGTACTATGTAAAAGAACATTTTAGCTTAATTTTAGCGTTTTATCTTATTTTCCTATCAACTGAACCAAGTTTTATTATTATTATTATTATTATTATTATTATTATTATTATTATTATTATTATTATCTTTTATTTACTGTTATTTTAAACTAAATTAAATTTTGTTATTATTTTCTTCAATCCCTTCAATCCATGTATTTTTAAATGCTCGGCTACATTGAAGATGAGGGTTGCCCTCAATGTAATTCCGAGTCAAAATAAAGGTTGATTGATTAATTGATTGATTGATTGATTATATAGGACACGTATGTAGTTCTACAATTAGACTGTAGTACTCTTTTTTTTTATTGCATATTTTTCACCCTATGTATATATTCAACCTGTCCTTTAACGGTCACGATCCAACAGGACCCCCACAGAGCAGCTATGATTTGGGTGGTGGGTCATTCTCTTGACTGCAGTGACACTGGCATGGTTGATGTTAGTGTGTTAGAAGTGTGTATTGTGCTGGTATGTGTGAATCAGACACGGCAGTGCTGCTGGAGTTTTTAAACACCTCAGTGTCACTGCTGGACTGATGATAGTCCACCAAAAACGTCCTGTGAGCATAGATAATAGAGCATAGAGCATGTGAGCATAGAGGATGAGCAGCCCAAACAGTGCAGAAACAGATTTAGAGCAGAGTATGTAATAGAGTGAATAGTGTTTAAAAACGTCAGCAACACTGCTGTGTCTAATCCACTCATACCAGCACAAAAAACACCAATACATGACCAACATGGATAATGGGTGTAGAAACAAGTAGTGGTCATAATATTTTGCTTGATGCTTGCGGTGTATGGTAACTGAAGCATAAAAAACTAAAGGTTTTGATTTTTTTAATAAATGGAGTTTAAAAGCACTGTCTATTAAAACCAGCTACACTAATATTCTAATTATTATTTGCCAGTTTTTTGTAAGATTTGTTAAATCAGTGTAAACATTTGCACAAACAAGAAGATACACAGTGTTAAATTAGCCTCATAATCTCATCAGTGTGGATGCTAAAAATTGCCTGGCTATGAAATAAGTGAAACATCTTAGAGCTTAATATTTTCTGGCTCTCAAACATGCTCTCTATTGACAAGACAAAAATGTCTATCAAAGTAAGGGAGCTAGGCAATCCCCAGTGGCTCTATAAATGTATGCATCAACAGCTATGCTGCATTTAGGTCCCCACTACAAAGGGTGTGATTTGGAATACAAATAGGCTACTGAAGTACTTTGAGCAGCACATCTATTTTTCACCCCTTCAAGAACCAATATGTATTATTAGCACTAGCTCATAAAAATTATCTGCATGTTTGATCAGATATTACGGAAACATGATAAGTTTTAGCACTGGCATCTCCTGACAGCAGTGTGTTAGCCAGTGTCTATTTTCTTAAATGGTCTTTTGTGGAGCATAAATCTGCCACTGCCCTTTCCCCAGTCCTATTCCCTCACCCCGGGTTGCCAGGAATGAAGCACAATTGCAAGCAAGCGGAGTTTGCTGCAGCCTCTGCATCCTCCTACAAAGCTCCACTATATATATATATATATATATATATATATATATATATATATATATATATATATATATATATATATATATATATGATAGATAAAGACGGCCCAAGACTTGATACATCTGGGCTCTGCAGATCCTATGGTACATTGGAGACAGCCCCTGGGCAACCAAACGGGACCAACCTGGAGGCAGTGTGGAAGGAGGAGGGTAAGAACGACCATCAGCATCTGAAAGGCAGCAAAGGTACTGAGTGAGTGATCTTATTTAAAGGCAGAAGGGAACAGCCGATTGGATAGGTAATTAGGTGACGTAGCATTGGAGTCTTAAGTAGAACTTACGCTGCGCTTTCATTTTCACTCTGTATTGATTTACTTTAAGCTACAAATGTGATTATAGCCTCTTGTTTGTGTACGTTCATCATCCTCAACCTGGCAACCCATGCAAGCTTTGCTTTTTAGGAGAAGAGGGGTTGGGCAGACAACCATATTTCAGCATTTAGTAATTGGACTACAAAGATAGGCTGCTATGGGTAACTCCTGGTTTGCGTTAAACTTATAGAAGCAGGGTGTACCGAAAGTGTAACACAATATGCCCAACGTCTCAGCATGAAGTTGTAGAGGTTCCTAATGGTGTTTTACAATAATCCATTAAATACAGCTCAAATATTCACACAGCTCCTGCTAATTTAGCAGTAGGGGTAGGTGGGTTGTTAGCTCATCCAACAGCAACCCACACAATTTCAATCAGAGATAGGTCTGGTGATGGAGCTGACTCTGGCATAGTATCTGTGTATTCAGTATAAACTCTAAATAAGGCAGTAGCATGTGAATAAGCATTGTTTTATTGGGAAAGTTAACTCTTTTTTGACGGTTATGTACATTATATAATATTATATAAGTGTATTAGCATTGGAACATTGAAAACTAATCCAATTTAATAGAAACCCACTAAAACTGAATGTTTTTAATTGCTGGAGAACCTGATTATTTTAAGTTTCTAACCAGTTCCTAAGTAAACAACAAGTCCAAGCTTTTCTTTCACTTGACAGCTGCAGTTTCAGTATGGTGAAAATATCTCAGCCATGGTGACAGTCCAGACATGTCCACATAGAGACACCGTTTCCATGGCAGAAAAACAAGAAAGACGAGCCCTCTGGAGAGGATGTTCTCTAGCCTGACCGCAGTGTCTGGAAATCCGCCTGATGGAAGAAAATGGAATGGAAAAAAAAGGATGTTTTTTCTTTTTTTAAAGAAAACTTCTGAGAAGCCATTACTGGTGGTCTTCTTTGAAGTCATTTGCATGTGGCTGTCTGAGTTCAACGGGAAGTAGCGCTCCTGCTATTTTCACAACATTAAAAAAAGGCAAAATGCAACTAAAACCCTTACAGAATATTAAATATCATTACTAGTTCAAACCAAAGTAGCACCAACCTGCCACAGCCATCATAAATACTCAGCACTTAAGCCATTTTAAAAAAATCTGTTCTGTTGTTTTTTTGAAAGTTTTATGCAGATGATCTTACTGCGTATTTGACAGTTCCGTCAAATCCACTGGCTCGCTCTTTTTACATGGTTTGAAGTGGAAGTAAGGAAGAACAGATATTCAGAAGTTCTCTGCTGCCAAAACCGTCCATCTTCAACCGTCCATGATTTCATTGACTTTTTGTCACAATATAGTCCTGTTCTGTGTCTCTCTCGTCTGTCTGTGTTTTTCCCTTGCCATGTGCTCCCCAGCACATGGTCCAGTGTTTATTTCTTCTCCTTCCATGTCTCCACTTTCTGTGTAACTCTGCCCCTTCGTTACCTTCCCCCAAGTGTTTCCTGTTTCCTGTTCTCTCCATGTGTATTTAAGTCCATTTGTTCTAGTGTTCATGGTCGGTTTTTGTATGTCTTTACGTCAGTCATAGTTGCCTGTTTCCTGTTTCCCATTTCCATTCTTTTTTTTGTTTATTCCCTGTCTGTTTATTTGTCTGGTTATGTGTTTATATGGTTTCTTGTTTTGTTTTCTTTGTTTATATTACAATATATCTCGCACTTATGTCCGCCTCCTCGACTCCCTGCTGCAATCTGTGACACTTTTATTTGATTGCACATAGTACTATGTACCTATGTACTATGTACCTAAGATATGTCATGCTTCGTCTGATAAACTTTATTTTATTAATTAATATACAGCCATTCCTGCATTTCAGGCTTTCATGAGTCTTTAAGGAGTAAATACGCACAGGATCTCCATTTTGTAACAAATCTGTGAGAACATTGTTGAAATAAAAATGTTCTTCAACAAAAGACTAAAACATATGTGCATATTTCTTTATCCATAGCCTATGATATTATTAAACCATTTAAGGAATCAGGAAGAATTTCAGGGTGTAAAGGAGGAGGTAATTAAGTTTCTGTACAGTTTTCACTATTAAAGGTGACTATAAATAAAGTATATACAACTGATATAACCAATTCTGAGATAAGTTAGGGCACTTCGTGCAGAACTTTTTTTTTTTTTTCGTGCAGAATTATTTTTTGTGCTTATGCCTGGTAAAACTGCCCATGGGGAAAAAAACACAATACAACCATTATTCAGATTTCCCCACAGCACTGTTGATTATAATGCATTATGATGCCTAACGGCAGCACACTGCGGTAACAGAGGTCACTGCACCTCTAATGCATTAAGCTACTTTAAAAACAAAGACGAAAATGGGCTTACACACTCAAAAAAATAAGTCACGCACCTTTATGACTTTGATAACTGTGTTTTCGAATGTACGCTGCAGAGGTCAGCTCAATACAGCGCCTGGTAAATTAGTCTCTGTAAGTACAGGGGTCAGTACGAACCTTTCCATTGTCTTCTGAACTGCAATCTGTTCAGAAGAGTCATAGTATAGAATATATGCTGTTAATACTAGCATAAATTTTAAACGGTGTCTTACAAAAAAAAAAAATGATGTAAACTACTAACTGGCAAACAGTTCAAAAAGATCATCGGAGTCTCTCTCCCCTCCATCACTGACATCTACACCACACGCTGCATCCGCAAAGCCGCCAGCATTGTGGACGACCCCACCCATCCCTCACATGGACTCTTCACTCTGATGCCGTCTGGCAGAAGATACAGGAGCATCCGAGCCTCCACTACCAGACTCTGCAACAGCTTCTTCCACCAGGCAGTCAGACTCCTCAACACACAGAGACAGAGCTGAACCCCTCCACCACCACTCATCCTACACACTCATACGGAACTGAACTGTAATCCCCCCACCCCCCACCCTTTACACACTCAAAGACTGAATGGTCAAAGGATGGGTTGCTAACAAACGATTTGGTGATTTGGTTGCAAAAGAAACGACTCTATAAAAATAGCCAGAATCTGCATCATTACTGTGTTGGCACAGTGAGAATCTACTCAATAATGGGCATGTGGTACTAATCTTATGGCTATTTGATGTGAGTAATTCTGATCTATATATTTTTCTGATTTTAAGACGTTTTAGTGAGCCTCACAAGCTAATTGACTACTTGCTAATATATTTCAAGTGCAGCCCAAGCAGAGCAAAGGTAAGAGTGCTTTTAAAGAACACTAAAGACAGCATGTTTCTTAGGCAACAGTCTTTCAGAAACTGCAGGAAATGCTGAAGAAAGCTGATGATCAAATGTTTAAGGGCTGCTTTTTTGTTAATCCTATTCTGGCATTAATCGTAGCCCCACGGCCAACCTGCTCCAAACCTTCTGAACCCAGCTGCACTCTGCCACCTTGCATGCACAGTGGCACAGTGCCATGTGGGCATTTTAAAAGGATGGGACTAACGTGCATGTGCAGCTGAACCATCTATAAACACACAAAAAAGCAGAGAACAATATAAACTAAACATTAGTTGTTTGTTGCCATATGAATGTTTCAGAAGTTGGACCTTTACCTTTCTATAGAAGTCAATGAAAACATTTTGTAGCACTTGATTCGTTCATCATGAAATGTTCAGGATACAATGTAAAGAACAACTACCCTGTTCACATTTTCTGAAAAGTACCACCACCCCAAATCATATGTTTATTAAATATACAGCTCTGGAAAAAAATAAGAGAACACTTCAGTTTCTCAATCAGCATTTTGGATTTTGCTATTTATAGGTATATGTTTGAGTAAAATGAACATTTTTGTTTTATTCTATAAACTACAGACAACATTTCTCCTAAATTCAAAATATAAATATTGTCATGTAGAGCATTTATTTGCAGAAAATGAGAAATGGCTGAAATAACAAATAAGATGCGGAGCTTTCAGACCTCAAATAATACAAAGAAAACAAGTTCATATTCATAAAGTTTTAAGAGTTTAGAAATCCCTATTTGGTGGAATAACCCTGGTTTTTAATCACTGTTTAATCACATGCATCTTGGCATCATGTTCTCCTCCATCAGTCTTACACACTGCTTTTGGATAACTTTATG
Source organism: Astyanax mexicanus (assembly GCF_023375975.1). Lineage (NCBI taxonomy): Eukaryota > Metazoa > Chordata > Actinopteri > Characiformes > Acestrorhamphidae > Astyanax > Astyanax mexicanus. Next base: position 15,754,218 of record NC_064432.1, on the reverse strand, counting down.
CCTTTACTCCTGGTGCAAAAATTCAGTTTAAAAGCAGTTCAGCTTGTTTTGATGGCTTGTGATCATCCATCTTGATATATTACATTGGTTCATAATTTTTAAGTGGTCTCTTATTTTTTTTCCAGAGCTGTATATATGTGTGTGTGTGTGTATGTGTGTGCGTGCATGAAAGCATGCATGTGTGTGTGTGTGTAATGTTTGCAGTGACTGCTGAACAAGTCACAATGACCTACCAGACATGATCTTCCCACACCCGCTTTGAGCTCCTCATTTCCTGAATGGCACCTCACTGGCAATGAGTGTCATATATGTGTTTGTGTTTTTGTGTGTGTATGTGTGTGTGTGTGTGTGTGTGTGTGTGTGTGTGTGTGTGTGTGTGTGTGTGTGTGTGTGTGTGTGTGTGTCTGTGATTGGAACAGTGTGTCCTCTGTGCCCAGGCTGAAATCCTTTACAGTCCATTAGCACTGCGGTACAGCCTCCCATCCTGCACATTGTCTTGTGGCTCTGTGGGACATTACCTGAGACTCGCTCTGTCCCGAGCATGCCAACACCCATCACATCACACACTCCCACCACCCAGCGTTTACCCCACATTTATTCTCTACAGAGAAACAAAATAAGCTCAATAGAGAAGAAATGAAGGAAGAAGGCTATGATGCAGATCAGATAATTAAAATCAAACTAAATTAAAAGAAAATAAATGAGAAAAATGCTATTTAAAATAAGAAATTACTGTTTTTTCATACTCTAGAGAATCTCACATTTTAAACACAAGCAAATCTAAAAGCAGATATCCAGCTTTAGTTTAAATGCCTCTATCTACTGTCCAGTACTGCCCACTTATTTATATAATTGTATTTTACATTTTTATCCCATTTTCTTCCCTATTTACACAGCCAATTACCCAACCCACTCAATAGGACTCCCTCTATCACTATTAATGCCCAAACACCATAAGGTGAAGACTAGTACATGCCTTCCCCGATACATGTGAAGTCAGCCACCGCTTCTTTTTGAACTGCTGCTGATGCAGCATTGCCGAGCAACATCACAGCGCAATCGGATAAAAAAGCGCAGCGACTTGGTTCTGATACATCAGCTCACAGACGACTTGTGGTGATCGACATCACCCTTTGGAGTGATGTGGGGAGAGAGCGCCATCTACTCAACCAGAGGGACAAGGCCAATTGTGCTCTCTCAGGGCTCCGGCAGCTGATGGCAAGCTGCGTGAACAGGATTTGAACCGATTTTAGAGATTATAGGGATTGTAGTGGCAGCGCCTTAGTCTGCTGGACCACTCGTGCCCCAGGAAAGACTTTTTTTCACAAGATTTTGTTTTATTGCTTATCAGGGTATTTAGAACCATCTATTCTCAACTCATCCAAAAGTATTGGCCCCTTTCTTGTCAATAAGCATGGTGCCGGTAGTATCATGTTTCTCTGTTCCAGAGTGACCTATACTATTGGAAATACATTCTGTTTAATATTTCCCTTGCTGTTTGAAAAATACTTGTAGAAAACAGTAAAAGTCAACACATGAGGGGCAGTGTGTCGCTCCACAGGCAAGATTGGCATGATTGAAGTGCTCACCACAAGGCCTTTATTATAGAACCTGACCATCACTGGACCCCAAATAGAACCTGGATTGACGGTAAAGATGATACAGTTCTAGTCCATAGCACTCCAGCTGTATTGAAATACAGAAGAACAAAAAGTTTATGTGATTGAGAAATAATCTGCATTTTACTGCTTTTTGTAAAACTATCTCTGCAGTGCTAATCTGGATAAATGTAATCCCCATTTCTATATATATATATATTACTTTAAGTGTATATGTTATATCTGCATGTTCTCTAGGTTAAATACTGGGCTGTGCATTGCCAATGTTAGCATATCACTGTTATCCATATCCGTATCGTGCGGATGAGGTTAGTTGACAGGAAATGACAATGAGACGAGTGACATTGGGCTCGGAGCTGCTGGGGGACGCAGTGGGGCTGAGGAGCCGGAGTGGGTGAGTAAAACAAGAGACGAGAGAGAGAGATAGAGGTGTAAGGTGGTGTTTGTGTGTCTGTGTGTGTGTGAGTGTGTGGTCCTGGGAGAGTTCCTCTCTCGCCTGTCTTGTCGTGCTCTGACTGAAAGCCTTGCTGACAAGGATCTGTGCAGCATGCCGCCTGCTCACTTTGATAAGAGTGGCTGTGCCGTCAGACTCCATCTCTCCCTCTCACACACACACACACACACACGCACTGTACAAGTTCCAGATTTAAATTAACTCTCAAAGAGTGATATTATGTCCAAAATTGATACGATCTTTCTGCTTGTATGAACAATACAGCCCCATAGTTAAGTTTAGATAAGACATGCTACTAATTAATACTGAAATAAAATCAGTTTATTTTTTGCGAAAGTTTATATAATGATGCAATGTGGACTGATTAATACTCATTGGCAAATCATGATGTTGTAGCTGGGCCTGCAGATCCTACATCCTCATAGGCAGTGTTGGGCACGTTACTTTGAAAAAGTAATTAGTTATAGTTACTCGTTACTTCTCCAAAAAAGTAACTGAGTTACTAACGGAGTTACTCCACTATAAAAGTAATTAGTTACCAGTAAAAGTAACTATCGCGTTACTTTTTATTATTCGCCCGTCAAAAAAAGGAAATCAATTATGCATTTACTATTATTATTAGAAAAATAACAAACGAAAATAAACCCAAAATGTTGACAAAAATATAATCTAACGAATTTCAAAAAACAAAACGAAATTCTCCACAGAACCAAAGAAAATTACTAAAACATGTAATACTGAAAAAAACGGAACAAAATGAAAAACGCGTCTGGGGATGAAATTAAACAAACCAAGCCACACTCAAAGGAAATATGTATATATAAACAAAACAAAATAATGGACAAAAACAACAATTTAATGCCCGTTAAAATGGTATTAATATAACAGCTTCACCAAAAGGGAATAGAGCTTAGATCGGGCGCAAAAAATCCGACCCAGCCGGAGCCCGTGCACGTTCTGCCCGAGCCCGAACCATGAACTGTCATTATGAGCCCAAGCCAACCCAAACCATAAACTGTCTGTTTTTGGGCTGATTGAATGAGCGAAATATAATCAGAATTATGTTAATTAACACTGTAACATAAAAGCATAGAACTATTATTTAATTTAAATGTTTTTTAAGAACAGCTACACACAATGCTGCAAGTCAAACGCGGAGGCGTTCACGTGCGCCCAGAGCTACGTGATTACATTTTTCATTATTATTATAGTTTAATTTTATTTTGTTTTTATTTTTTCTGTTCAGTAAGTTTTTAGGGTGGGCTTGCTAGCGCGAGCGCTTTACACAAGAACTAAAGGACCACGAGGTGCCGCGCGCTCGGCACAACACCGCCCGCTGTACAACTCCGCTGTACAACAGCGCTTATAAATAAATTAAACACGAAAATGAGGGTATTCTATCTGTAATTTCAGTTCGTTTTAGTTAGTTTTATAAACACAAAATACAGTTCGAGATAGTTATGTTTTTTTCCTTTTAATTACCGTTTTTATTAGATTCAGTTAACACAAATGTTTTTTTCACTTTCAGTTTTCGCTATTTCGTTCGCTGTAGTGAACAATAATAATTGGTTACTTAGCAACATTGTGATTATCACATCAGAGCTTTATATAAAATAAAAAATAGGAGCTAATAGGAGCTTTCTCTAAAAGAGAAAGCAGCAGCACCACAAAAACCGGAGCAGCTAAAAAGAGTTTAACGTCGGAACTTGGGCTGTCCACGGCAATCACTGAATTAATTAGAGCACGCAAATCGTCACAATTGTGCCTCACTTCACCACGCCAAACCACAGGCACAGCGGCCAGAAGCTCAAGTTCACCGGACAGAGGAGGGGTTAACCAGGGCAAAGCGAAGTAAAAAAAAAGTGCGGCTAAAGTAACGTGCAGTAACGGGGTGTCGGAAATGGTAACGGCGTTATAGTTACAGTCAGAGTAATTAGTTAGATTACTCGTTACTGAAAAAAAGTAACGGCGTTAGTAACGCCATTAGTTTTAACGCCGTTACTCCCAACACTGCTCATAGGTTGCTGAAGCTATTGTCCCTACTAGTCACTTAATAATTTATGCTTGATAAGCATAAATCTGGCGACTGTCATTGTAGAACTGTTATGGAGGGGTTTTAATAATCCTGCTGTGTGTGGAGGAGCATTATCCTTCTGAGGCAACACATTTGGCACAGGATATCCTGAACATATCAAAACATTGTATTGCAAACAAATCATTGGATTCATTGCTAAAAACCACATGGTTCTACTGTTCTTCCAGTACAGGTTTAATATTTATGACAGTACTTGCAAACAAAGATGGCGGAGGCTACCTGAGAGAGTCCTGATCTCAAGCAGATCAGTTCAGGACATCCATAGAAAGCCAGACAATTATAGAATTTATAAGACAAGTTAAAGGATTTTGTGTGTTAAAATAGAGATATTTTGCTGAAGAGTTCTGACTGCAGCCATATTCCAATCAAACATGCAGAGAATATTTTTTGTTCATTCAGGGTTGTTTTCTCCATCTGCTGTTCATCAGTAAAGTAAGTAGACTGGCAGCTTTTTAGCTGTGTTTCTTTGCTGCCTGGCTGTACTTTTGTAGCGGTAGTAATGAGGATGAGCTGGACACTATAAATTGGTGTTTTACTGAAATCTGAGTGGTTCTGGACAGCTGTGAGAGGGACTTTTATTTACAGCGGTGTGGAAAGTCTATTTTAAATCAAATCTTAAAGAAAAATCAACTCCTCATTTCAACAGCTGCTTAATTTAATAGATACATTACAATGATGTGCTAAAAGTATTGTGTCACATGACTTTTTTTATACTCCTTATCTGGGGGCCATTACAGTGCACTGCATTACTGTATGTGACCTTGACATTACTGATATATCGCTGATCTGTGGAATAACTTTCAGGCTGCTAATCTACTGTTCTACCACATCCTCAAGATTGTATTTGATTCACATCTGATGACAGGGAAACCTACTGAGGAACACTGCCTTGTGCTTTATGACATGATAGCTCATTACGCTTTATCTATTTTTTAACTGTCCAGTGCTTGTGATCCTGTAACTGTTGCAGCCTCAGCTTTATGTTCTAGTCAGACAGAAGTGTTTTTTTTTTTGCCAATTCATCTCAAGGCTGGATGATGTGTATATTTTGAGATGTTTGAGTGGTTATCTGAGTTACTGTAGCCTCTCAGCAGCTCTAAACAATCTGTCCATTCTCGATAGATCAGCAAGAGTTAGATCTAGAGGCTGTTATACTGAAAATTCCATAAGATCAGAGATCTTAAAATAATCAGACCAGCCCTTCTGACACCAACAATCATGCTAAGCCTCATTCCTCATTCTGATACTCAACGTGAACATTTCCTGAAGCTGCTGACCTCCAGCTTTTTGATTTTATTGATTGCACTGCTGCCACACAATTGAATGATTATATACAGTACAGTAATTGTATTAATGTAAAGGTGTATACAGTATGTCTTTCTGATAAACTGTTGAATGAATGTGGAGGTGTACAGGTGTTCCTAATAGTTCCTGGTTAAAGTTTTACTCTCAGTGAAAATTCTGGCAACACTGGATTGTCTCTTCTAAATTTTAGAACAATCTGAAAGGCTTGTGTGCCAATTTTGTCATTTTGATTGATGTGCACAAGGTTTTTGGACATGTGGGCCACATTAGCATATTCAGGGGTACTTTTAGCTCATATGCTATTTGTCAAAGCTGACATAAACCCACAGTGCCGTATCTTTTCCAGACGTGGTTAAGACGTGGTCGGTTTTCTGGGCATTTGAAATATATTGTCGCTGTCCAATGAAAACCATGTATCTTCAAAATGGTGACTATGTTCTAAACTTTAAATGGAAATTGTAGTAAAATAAGGATTTGTTTCAAGTCATTTTAGAGCATTTCTCTTGGTCTATTTATCCAGGATCATTTCTAGGGTTCTAATGATGGAGAAAACAGATAGAAATAAACAAAAAAGTCAAATATTTTTCACTGGACAGCAATAAAATATTAATTGTAATATATTCGTATCTAACTACAGTGCATGGTTAAGTAAAACATATTTATTTTATAGCTAATATGCTTTTTTCTGCTTGATTTCACAGAAAGCAAAGTCCCAGTTTTGTGCCATCTCATTGATCCGTCAGTAAAAGTATCCAGTGCTGGAAAGAGCTCTGAAAAACTAATGAATATTTAAGTACCCTACTTCAGAAATAATCTACATGTGAAATGATCCACTGTTCTCACTAAGAAGTGGTAATTTTCAAACTCTCAAGTCAGCCAGCTGTGGGCTTGTGGTTAGTCTTACTGACAGGCCTGCTATTAGACCTTCATGACCTAATTTAAAACTTCAAACCCCTAAAACCTTATCTCCAGGCCTTATCTAAATACTAACAGGGTGAATAATCCATTACTCACGCTACAAACTGTGCAGAAATCAATGGCTCATGGGCACAGTTTCACTGAGAGACACCCATTAAAGCATTTACTGCAGTGTGTACGGGTTTAACGGCTGAACGGCCCTGGTGTGGAAAGTTAGGATTCCATTCTCTGAATCTTTTACTGCATTTACTGTAAACAGCATTAGCACCCAACAACAGTACCATTCAAATTTAATGGAAGGTAGCCAACTAACTATTTTGCTGTAAGAAAAACAACAAAAAATATCAGCTTTAATCAGCTCAGTACAAGTTTGACTTGGATTATGTTAATGCACAAAGACTGTGACATATTTATCTTAGACCAATGCCATGGCTAATGATCCATTCACACACAGTCTGCTCACTACTGTACTATACACACTGCAAATTTAACAATCACTGTTAATGCCATTAGTGTTAAATTAACAATGTGAGTGTGAAATTGTATAACTGTTCTTAACTAATGTACTGCATGTTTTTTTTTTTTGGTTTAAAATCAAATGGTCTGAAATTCAATAATATCAGCTTTTAATTCAACTGGCATTTTGCATTTGTAACATAATATCAGATGCACCTTTTGGACACTTTGATAAAGAAGTCTAAAAAAAACACATTTAATATAAACTGGATAAAATACAAAACAATAGACAGAAATTAATGAAATGAGTAAATTAAAGTTGTGCCTTTTACAATATATAACAAGAATATTGTTACTGACCTTAACAATTTACATTTATACATGTTTTTGTTGAGTTTCTTAAGGTTGTGTGAGTATATTTTTTATTTTCATTAAACTACTAAAGAATATTATATTATTTTGATGCTGCAATGAGACTAAAAATGTACAGTCCAATGTACAGTAAATGTTAATATTGTCTCAAATCACTGCATAAATAATGAAACCCCTCAACAAATAACTTTATAACTACCAACTATATCATTTCTTCTATTTGTACATTAAGAAACGAAAATGTTCTTTATTAGATCTTTGCATTAAAAGGCACTGGAAATACATTTAAACTTTATTATTGACACATAGTTAATCATTGGAAAAGTTGAATTGTTTACCTGCCATTTTAAAAGTTTCCATATTAAGAGAAACTGACAAATATTCAAATTGTCAGATCAGAAAAGTCAGAAAGCCCTTGATTCAGATCCAGAGTGCAGGTGGAATAGCAACAGCAGCATCCTGCTTTTCAGGATAAATAATAAATATGACCTTGCTGTGGAAAATAAAATATCATCTCACTAGGTTTATCCCCCCTCCCCCTCCCTCTCACCCTCATCAGCACGGGAGCACAGGAAGGGACAGGCCTGGACGCTAAATAAAGTGTCACTGAATCCCTCTGCGCTGAGAAGAACGGGGCTGTGGGAGGGAGACAGGCGAGCGATAGGGACAGGAGGGGAGGTCAGGGCGAGAGGGGGACGCTCACAAAGTCACAAAGGCACATTCATCCTCCGTACACACCTTTTAAAATAAATTCTGTAAACGTTTAACTATTTAATTCTGCTTTATATCAGTATTCGTATTATTTTTGGCCTGCTAAATTGTTTAGCTGTGGTCTTGTATTTCTTTCTCACCTTTCTTCCTTCTCCTCGCTTCAATTTCAGTATCAATATATTTCCTACAAACACTGTGTAACAATACATTTACAATACAGATTTTGTCTGAATGAACACATTATTATAAACACAGAGGAATGTTAACCTTAACTTTAAATACATTTTTGTACATTTTATAGAGTTTTTCTTGATTTGAGTGTGGGTTTTGTGCCAATGAATATTTTTTTAATTGTTATATATATATATATATATATATATATATATATATATATATATATATATATATATATATATATATATATATATATATATATATATTATTTAAGTTTAATAATTTTAATAATTTATTTATCTATTTTATTAAAATATCTAATAATACTAATACTAGGGGTGTCAATCAATTAAATAATATAATCGGACTGATTGTGAACAATTGCTCTTCTCCTTCTTCTTCTTCTTCTTTTTCTTCTTCTTGAGACTTAATATTTTAATAATGGTAATTTAAAAGAAAATAAAAAATAAAAATTGGCAAAATGAAATTATATTTATATTAGTTAGTCTCTTAAAAATTATTTTCTACACTGTAGATTATTATTAAAGACATTAGACGATGATTTGGGATGAGCTGGAGCTTCGCAGTGTGAAGGAAAAGCAGCAACTATTGTTCAGCACCTCCAGGAACTCCTTCACGACGCTGAGAAAACTATTTTTTTAGGTGACTCTTCCTCATGAAAGCACTGAGATTAAAATCCCAAGAGTGTGCAGATCTGTCTTCAAATATGAATGTGCTGCTTAAAAGTAACTAAAGTATAAAATAAATTTATTTTATTTAACACTTTATCTTTACAAAATAATTATTGTATTCCTGTATATCTTTAATGCCTCTAATATTAAATTTACAATGTAATAAATAATAAAAACAAAGGAAACACATTGAATGAGAAGAGGTGTGTCCAAACATTTGACTGGCACTTTATAAAGGGAAAAAATAAAAGAATAATAATAGTAATAATAATAATAATAATAATAATTAATAATTATAATAATAATTATTGTAATTATTATAATTATAATTATTATTATTATTAAAATGCTTTGTCATTTTAAAATGCTTTTTAAGGATAAACCCACATTATTAAGATTAGTATATAATGTAGTATATATACATTATAGTACTAGTGTGCGGTACAAAATTGGGAGACAGCCTAGAAGTCTGGACTAAACAAGGGAGGAGTAAAAGCACTCAAAATGTTTATTTTATTATTTTATGTTTTTGTGATTTCTACATTGTGAATTTAATTACATTTAATATAATTTACATTTACAAATTTAAAAGTCATAAAGAAATTTAAGTAAATACATGAAATGAGAAGAGATTTGTCCAAACTTTTGACAAGTACTTTATAAAGGAAAATAAATAAATTATAAAATGAATAAACAATAAATTAAATGCATTTTGCCTGTTAGTATTAAATACGTTCTTATATTAATATTTCGTTTGCTAACCTAGCAAACCCACACTATTAAGATTAGTATATAGCATATATAATAGTTTAGTGTGCAGTACAAAATTGGGACACAGCCTAGAAGTCTGGTACAAACAAGGGAGGAGTGAAAACACCCTAAATATTTGTTTTTATTGTTAAACCAGGCTGTATTATTTCTATTTCCCTTTTATTTTTATTTTCTTGAATGTTAAATATGTAAGAAAGAATGTATCAGACTTGTATGAACTTCCCTTAAGCTTCAATACTGGTGAAATAGTGAAATATGTATGTTGTTTTGTCCTCATTTAAGTGTATAAGGTTCCGTTTAGGGGTTCCCCCTGTGGGTTGTAGGTGAGGCACTATTTAGTGCGACACCGCGTCTTTACCAGGCTAATTTACAGTCACGTGATGAGCGCTGCTGCAGGTAAGCAGGTGTTTTCACTTATTTCTTCATATTCTCCTGTTTTAGCCGTTTTACAGCTCTACAAACTGCAAAACTTCGTTTAAAAAGGTATAACTACAGCAGTGTGGAGCTGCATTGTTGTTGTTTTAAATGAACTCTGTGTAAATAGTGTTTTAAACACAGTTTTTTATATTTCTTATTTATTATTATAGATTGTGCAGGCAGGAGAGGGCTACAGGGAGAGAGTGATGATTATGCGCATGTCTGAAGTTCAGGTAGCTATTTTACTGTGTTTTACTGTGTTTTTTACTGGTTAAAACTAGTTATTAATTTAATAAATGTATGCATTTTAGTCTTTTACGTGGTTTAGGTGATTTACACGTTTTATTACTTGTTGCTTATTATGGTTAACATCTATACATATGTGATTAATAAATACAGTACCTGTCAAACGTTTGGACACACCTCTTTTAGGATTTTATGGTTTTATGATTTTTACATTCTGAATGTAATATTGATTAAAACAATGAAGGTATCCCTCACTTGTTCTACATATATGTAGAAAATACATTAAAAAGAAATTAAGAACAACATGGAATGAAACAAAAACAATGAAAATGTCTCTTCTTATATGATTTAATATATTTATTGAATTCTGTCTATTACACTGTAACGTTTCTGTTTTGAAATATGCTCTCTTTCCAGTCTTATGAACGTACAATAAATGAATTTAATTTAAATTACAAATTATTTACATGTAATTTGCATGTCTTTTTTTGCATTATTTACATTGTGACTCTTGTTTGTGTCATTTGTTTCAATTCATATTTGTATTCAATGCATAATTCAATTGTTTACAACTTTTTACAGTCACATGTTGAATAATACAAGAATTTTAGGGCTACTGTTAAAAATATAGTCAGACAATTTTGAAAATAAATTTGTAATATTTTAAGGATAAAGGATTGTTTGTTTATTTTTGAAATATTACACATTTGTTCTTGTGAGAAGGAAAATACTTTATTTACGTGATTTTATTTTGTTTATAAATAGTGAATTGTCTACATTTCATTTCTTTCAGTAAGATTTTTCATAAAATTAATCAAATATTTTTCAATATTTCGTCATGTTGTCAGGAATATAACTACCTATAGCAAAGTACCCTGAAATATTGTGATGCTATGTTTGGACCATATCGCTCACCTCTAATGAATACAGAATGGTCAAGAGCGAGTGAAGGAGAGAGGGATCTAATTCTGCCCCATGTCTCACATGCAGGAATAATCAGTGGAGCTCTTTAACCTCCTGCGTTGGTGTGGCTGATCATGAAGTCCTGATCTGCAGAACCTGATGATTTCTGCTAGATTTGCAGGTATGTGTATGTTTAATTAATTTAATAATAATCACAATAAGCTGTGAGCTAAACCTTGCATATCTTCAGATCGATACTGAAGTTTCATTTTATTTATACAAAAATAATGCTGTGGATTTTACAGTAGTTTCATTAAATCACAGTAGTAATCATTTAGAAGAGTGGGTGAATTTTACAGTAGTTAACTGTTTAATTAATTAAACTCCTCGTAAATCACTTTAGATGTACAGTACAATTCTGGCAACTGTTTTTTTTTTACAGTGCACTAATCATCAGCATTCTAATGCATTTGTCCTAACTTTGTAAGCGGACAGTAGATACAGACAGAAGATGCCTCTTATGGTACATCTCCACTAGCACCTAAGCCTTAATGCATGCTAATCAGTTTAATGGAGAGAGCCATTTAGCACTCTGCCCCATCTAGCAAATTGGGGAAGAGTAGGCCCAATTCAGACTTCCAGACCCCGGGTTGCCAGGTATAGAACACAACAGTAGGCAAACTGTGTGCTGCAGCTAAGGAAATAAGCAAGCTATTTTAATGTTGAACAGGTAATCGCTGAGCTTCAGTAAGGTTCACTAACCATAGGTGATGGGCATTTTATACATTGCAAGCATATACAATAGAATCGTTGTTACTTGCCACTGTATTAATCTGGCAACCACGATTGTTGCAGAAAAATCCTGGGACTTCTTTAGATATTTCACGCTCTCGTAGGAAATGCATTGAAGAAAAGTGCTAGTGTACCGTTATTTAGATTCTGAAGTGCATTATTCATTTAAAAATCCAAATTATCTGCTTTTGCCATAATTTTATTTTCAAGCAAAAATTAAAATGAATAAAATAACGTGATTGTCCACATTAACTGAGCAAATAAAAAGAAAACATATCTGAAGGTCAGAATGTTTGTAAAATAAAAAAACTAAAATTGTGTGTAAGTAGGTTTTCAGAAGTTTTTTTCCCTTCAGAACGGTTATAATTGAGTGAATGAGGCCGAGCTCTCTTCTATAAAAAGGTAACACCTTCACGTTTTTAAAATGGCAAATAGTCCAAAGGCAAGTTGTTATAGATTATTTTTGAAGGCCTTGCTTGGAATTGTTATTATACACATCCTGGAATCAAATCAAGAGCAAGGACGGCAAAACAGAAAGCATTGATTCAGAGATATTAAATATTGATTTAAAAACTGACAGATCTTGTAGGATAAAAATGGGAATTACAATAAGCATAAAAGTGTTGCATGATTTTCTAATCATCAGATCTTTTCGGTCCATCAACCCTGTGGAGGTTCTCATCATTACTTATCTAACCAGCATCGTCAGGATGGTAATGAGGTTCTTAAGCATTTGGTTGCTAATTTATTACACTGTAGATGTTCCATTAGTCAACCTTCAGAGCTCCAGAAACAGCGACTAATCTGATAAATACAGAACCTCAACTCCACCAGCCTGGTCTCAAGAGGAATTTGAGTATATCTGACAAAAACTGTATTTTAGAGTTAGCAATATTAAATCGTATCCCCTGTATCATAATACAGATTCTTTCACCAGGCTCTTACCGGTGCACAATGCTAGTACATTTACCCTAGTGATTTACTGATGCAGACCTAAGTTTAATGTACAGGCAGGTTCTGTTTTGTTCAGGAGCTTTCATGTGACCATAAAATGTTGAAATGTATGTATGAAAAGTGTTGCAAAAAAGTGTGGGCAATATGGCTCTAAAATAATATCTTAAAATATATTTTTTTCTTTTTTTTTAATTATATTGCTAACAATATTCTTGGAATGTAATACGGAAAACCTTATTATACCTTTTCATTTCCAAAATATAATACTGCTGCAATCAAATGTGAGTTTTATTTAGTGTAACAGTTTTAAACATAAAAAAAATCTGAATACTTTGTCTCTTTTGTACAGTAAATAAAACAGCAACAAAATACAACACAAATTATAATGTAACAAACAAATCTATCAAAAACTAAGGTGAAGAATATTTACAGCAAGCAAAATAAACTGCAAACATAAACAATTTTCTTGTGAAATTATTGTCTGTTTCTTTAAAAATATGATGACTATTTTTTTTTTTTTTACAGTAGGATATACCATACCTAGACCTGTCACAATAATTGGAATTGTCCACAGTGTTTTTATCTGAATTAGTTTTATTTAAAGTAATATTCCATATGTATACATTCTAAATAGTAAAGTTCTCTTTAAAATATAATATTCTATTCTATTATTATTATATTAGTGGCATAAAATAGTCCTAACATGACAGTAATATAGTTTATCACATTTAATTCTGCAACAATGGATTTTCTGAACAAGGAATATCTTGAAAAACCTGAACACACCACTAGTTTCAAGTATAGTGCGAGTATAGTGCTTATAGTGCTATATTTTATTCAGATATGTGTGGTTTTTATGAGATCTTGTTGATTCGACAGCAGAGATGGAATTGTCTCGCTCTCTCAGAATGTCCCTCTTGTACCTTTTTTTAACTTATTCTACTTACTCCAGTTATTCCACATGAAACCCTGAAGTCACGTTTCCAAAGTTAACATGAAGCAGGCCGAACTATGTCACCTTGGTCGTTCGGTGGCACCCTTCCATCGAGCCACCCTCTGAGAATTTCCAGTGAGGACTGGAGAACACATTATTTTGAAGGGCTGGAAAAAAAAGTGGCAGCAATAAAGCCGAGCGGGCGCGGGAAAGCGAGCACGTCAGCGGTGATAAATGACACCCGTGCATCCGGAATGTGTGCGCTGCCCTTGCTGGGTTGACCCGTTCTCCCGAGGCCTGGAGCTCTGCACTAGGTTCGGCGTGGGGTGCAGATGGTGTATGGGCACGGGACAGCCCAGACAGAGGTTGGTCAATGGGTCCAGGGCACTGTCCACTAGCGTGACCTAGTGTCCGCTGGCGTGACACATTCTGCCAGGGTATCTTGCTGTGGGCTGAGGTTAAGAGTGTAGTTCAAGGTTTGTGCACCATTGTGACTGCATGTCTTCTGAAGGACAAGAGTATAAAAATACAACTTATCCCATATGTAGGTGGGCTGCAGGGTCCAGGGCACTGTCCACTAGTGCGATGGTGAGTGTGACGTATCTTGCTCTAGGCCAAGGTCAAGAGTCTAGTCTGAGTATTGGTTCACTAGTGTGATTATAGGTCTTCTGAGGGAAAAGCATACCAAAATATATCTAATCTCATATTTAAGTGGACCACAGTGTCTAGGGCTCTGTCCACTGGTGCGACTGCTAGTGTGACTCATCCTGCCAAGGTATCTGGTAGTCTGAGGTATTGTCCACCAGTGTGAGTGAATGTTTTCTGAAGGACAGGTGTATAGATGGATGTCTCATTCCATAAGTGGGTGGATAACAGTGTCCAGGGTATTGTCTACTTGTGTGACTCTAATATGCTCTGTATTTGTTCAGTTTTGGCCAGAAATATTCATTTCACTGCATCCCTAATATATGGACCTGTGTTTGTGTCAATCCTTGCCTTGTTAGTGTTTTTGTTGTGTCTCAGACAGCCATGTAAGTTGGTTTGTCAAACCATTATTCATTTTTATTTTTGTTCAAAACTCTCCTATTCGTAAAATAATGATTGGAATGCTTAATATTATTGGTTCTGTCCTATCAGGTGTTATTCAGCAATTGATGTAGGTTGGGTTGGTTCTAAAGTACAAAGCTGAACTCTAGGCCATCCTACACAGATCAATCATAATATAATGATCTACTGCTTGTTTCTATCCCTTTTTATCATTTATTTATTATCAATTTCTTTCAGCTTAGCTAATAATAATATTATTAATACGTTTTATTTCATAGGTCTTTCTGTCACTCAAGGACACCGTACAAAAAGTGTAAAATGCAAAAAAAAATAAAAAAATAAAAAAATATTTAAAAATAGATAAAAAGACAATGCGATGGAGTCCGATGGAAAAAGCAGTTCTAAACAAGAGAGTTTTGAGTTTATGTTCCTTATGTCATCTGGTAAGGAATTCCACAGTTTGAGAGCAGAGAGACTGAAAGCTCTGTTCCCCATGGTGGTGAGACGGTCAGAGGGGGATGCTGAGCATATGCTAAGATATCCTCTAGTTCTTCAAAAACTCCAGCAGCACTGCTGTATCTGATCCACTCATACCAGCGCTGCACAAACTAACACACCACCACCATACTAGTGTCACTGCAGTGCTGATAATGACCCACCACCCAAGCCCAAAGTAATTATAGAACTACAAAGTGCTCCTATATTCTCAGTAGAGCTGAAAAAAATGGATAATGAGTGTTGAAAAAGGAGGTGGTCATAATGTTGTGATTTATCAGTGTAAAACATCCTTTTAAATGTAGCTGAATAGAATATCCACACTGGGCCTGTCTTCTACACCGTGGGGACGGGTGTGAAATTTGTCACCTGTAATAAAATACGTGCACACTTTTGTCTAAATTAAATCGAAAAAAAAAAAAAAATAAATCAGGCCGCGTATCTGTTATTCTAGAGCATATTCTCCACAGACATCTCAGCCCCTTAAATTCATAAAGCTCTTCAATTAATCTATTTGCAGACCCAGGACTTCAAGCAGCCCCAATGAAGTTCTGATGGCAAACCTCCCAGGACCATTTGTGTTAGGAGAAGCTCTGCTAACTGGATCCATTTGGGTTACTAAATATTTAAACTACACCAAGAGGAAAGTCGGAAGGCTGTTGTCTTCTGAAACATTTCCCTCCTCTGGAGTCTGCCCTCGCTCTCTTCCACATCTATTTTAGTGCTGAATTTTGGATTTAAAGGCAGTGCGAAAGGGGCTTGAAGGGGAAATATAAAAGGCCACGGCTGATAAATATGAATAGCTGGAGCGCAGCTTATGATCAAGTAGAATTATTACGAAATAATATGCAAAAACAGAAACTGACTTTAGCAATACTGTATCAAACTCCCTGCGCTATTGAAAGTAAAGGTGCTACAAAGGGTTGTTTGAGTGACGCCATCGAAGAACCATTTTTGTAATATAGATGTAAGAACTTGAATTGAAATTGCTTTTATTTTATTTTTTTAATATGCATGAAGACTGGCTTTTCCCACTGAGTTTCAGTGCTGTAAGGTAATTATTTATTATACATAGATTTGTAGTACCATTTTAATATATTTACTAACCAGTTACTATGCTTTAAGACATGCAGACTAGTACAATGCAAGACTTTTACAAATTTAAAATATGTTGTTATCATTATTGTCAATGATTGGAATTATGAATGCGCACAATGTTCTCTCGAAAGCAGCTTGTCTAATCTCTATACAAATGTACTGCCAGTAAAATAGATCTCTCTGGAGCAGATTGGCACTTCGGCACCATGCCTAACGTGAGGTTCGCTTTAGAGGGGTATAAATTCTCACTAGTAGTGTGATGTCTGGAATGAAGGTGCTTCTTCCATTTCGTTCGGGATGAGCTAAACTGGTGATAATCCTAGGTTTCTGCACTCACTAGTGCTTATCTGTTACTGAGTGCCACCAAATCAACACTGCAGTGCTTCTTTCCTTCTTCTTTCCAATTTCACAACAATTGTCAGTGTAATTTTTAGCAGTTTAATAAGCTGGCCATACCTGACTCACAATTGTTTAAGGACTTTTATTATAGGTGTTGACTCTGTTCACCATCACCAAAGATTAATGACTGATTGTGCTGTTTTCCCAAGTGATCCCTGCATAGGCCTGTCACAATTACTATTTTGATTGGAATCAAAAATCATTGTGATAAACAATATTATTCTCATTTTAAGACCCTATTATTAGCATGATCATGCAGTTATGCACATTTAAAAGCAAAAAAAAACTTTTTATAATTAAAAAAAAAATAGGACAAAAACACTAAAATTGCTATTGGAATATAAAATATTTAATTATAAAAAAGAACACCTTTTTTTTATAAACAAAGCTGGAATATCAGCTTGTTTTTGCTAATAGAATCTACTTGATCATTGGGGACTTACTCAAAAATGTGTCTGCTAAAATACGCCCATGTGATCAAATACTGAGGTTATTAAAAATTGAGTTCATATATTGTTTGAAAAGTCGATAACGGAATTATTGTGACAGACCTGCTCCTGCAATATCATATAGTTTAAAACCCCTGGGAACACATTTTTCATCCGCTTTCTTATCTGCTTCTTCCTGCTCAGGGTCACGTTGGGTCCACAGCCTACTTGGAATCATTTGGCCCAAGGCAGAAAATCCCCCCTGGACGGGTCACCAGTCCGACGCAAGGCACCACACACAACCAGTCATTCACACTCTCACACTGTTACCTGGGGGCAACTTAACACGATCAATTCACCACCAACATGCTCTCTGGATTACTGTGAAACCCACCCAAACCCACTACCCCAGGCTGTAAGATACAGACACTACCTGCAGAGCCACACACATGTTTATATACTGAATTTAATTTGTTTGCATAATAATATATTTGGGTGTTATGTAAAGCATATAGCAAAAAAACAGAGAACATCAAAACTCTCTGAGAATGGTCTGGGCGTGGCCTTATGCTGCGTTCCATTACAAATCTGATGTTGGAGATTCACTTTTTCTCCTCCAATTCATAAACAAACCCAATTTATTCTATAGGTTTCACTCATTAGCAATTTAGAAATTAAATTATAAAATAAATGGACACCCAGCACTAGATACAGATACAGCTTTTTACCATATCAGTGCAGAACTAACTATACTGTACCTCATACCTCATATATATAACATCAGAATGTGAACACACCTGTCTGAGGTATAGTTCTTTAACAGTGTGTGTGAGAGAGAGAGAGAGAGAAAGAGAGAGAGAGAAAGAGAAAGAGAGAGAGATTTATCAGTTCATTCTTCCGCTTCACACAGGTAAAGGTACTCACAGTTAGCGCTTCTATGCTGCTTCTCAAATTGACTTATGTGCAAATACAAATCCGTTAACCACTAAAAACATTGATAAATGGTATCACTAACAATGCTAACCCTGGACAGTGCTAATAATAATAAGCAGGGACAAAAATAACGTATTATGGTTAGATTTACCATGAAACACCAATTTGAACAAATGAACAAATTGTAATCAAATTATAGCAGCCCACTTGCTATAAAAACCAAGCTCTGCTCCCTTGATGAAGAAACAGCCTGGGAACCCCCTGGATCCCTTTTGCAATGCTACTAGACTCATACTCTGCCCAAGCAAGAGGAATATCCCCCGGCTACGCCCCGGCTCTCTCTCACTGCCCCTCGGGCTTCTCCTCACGGAGACTCAATCCATGAGTAGCTGAAAAACACTTAGCCAGTTTATATATGACACCTTAAAAATGGTCTTGTTGGATGGGCATCCATTGGAATGCGAGTATTATTGGAATAATGTACCTCAGATATACCAAACACACAGATTGCTAGATAACTAACTAGCTTTCTAAGTTAGCTTTAGCTTAACAGGTTGCTCAGACTCGAAGAGATGAGAGAGCCTACTTAGCCTAGTGTTAATGCTGTGTTTGATTGTTGTCAGATATCAGATGTTGGAACTGGGAATGACATCCCACCAGAGTTCACCAAAAATTAGTACTTGAAAATTGTAAATTGTAAAATTCAAGTTTAAATGTCAGCATATATGTGGATGATAGTCTAAATCTTTTTTTTCTTTTTGAAAAGTCCGTTTTACATCCAAAGGAGAGCAATAATGATGAAATATGGCCAGCATTTATCAGACTTTGAGAAAATATTCATAAGACATACTACATTTACATTTATACATGTACATTTATACTGAGTGCCCTGAGGACCCAGATTAACCTAATTAGAAAGAAAACTTTAGAAAAATGTAGACTCTCAGGGGCTTTGTTCCTGAAGCAGTGTAAATGATTACTGTGTGACAGGCACAGCCATATTTCTGAACACGTGTCAATCAGACATGATGTTTGCTTTACAGCCATGATTAGCGTTTGTCATTTTTCTTATTTCATGCCATATGTGTTCAACAGGAACAATAAATAAACAACTAATTAAGAAGGAAGGAAAGAAAGTTCACAAGAAAAGCCAGTATTGTATAAAACATATGGCAGCCTTTTTCACAAGAGCAGCCTGTAATACATATTGCTTGCTATTTTTAAGGCTAATGTGAAATCTTGGTTATTAAAAGGAAAAACATGGAATTTACACAATGCACTATTTTAAATGATGTACTGTACTGTCTGGAGAAAAAAAGCTGTTGCTAAAATGTAGATCATGTTTTTTTTTCTTTACAGTGATTATCCTAAACGTTACTGTGTTAAAAATAGACAATAGAGACATTAAATGCTTCTTTTGTTATCTAGGTACATGCATCTGAATGACTTCTCTTATTGTTTAAGCCTCCAGGAGCCAGGCCTTTTCTTCAGCTTCACACAAGAAAATAAGCCTTGAATAACTCGATTGTACAAATCACCCTTAATTTACCCTCTAATTCGATATTTAAATATGCTCTCAGGATACACAATATTTATCAGATATTTTGACATTGATAAAATGCATAATTAGTGAAAGATTCTTAAAATAATAAAAACACTTCATCCATTTAAATAAGCCTAAATGCTCTCTCTGTATTAAAATGTACGTAAATTACTGGTAATATCCACAATTCATACAGAAAGGCTTATAATATTACTTACCACAAAACAATAAAATGGATGTTGTTTTCATCTTCTGGAGTTTTTCTGACAGGGGGTTACTATTACCAGCCTCTTATGTTTGGGGGAAAAAACACTGATTCAGTTTTATTAGCCTGTTTAGTTTCCTGATATTTTGATTGTGAATAAAAAAAAAAAGATAGATTGTGGAAAATGCATTTATTTGACATTTTAAATTAGTTTCATGTAAAAATAGCAAATATTTACCTTTTATAGATTTTTTAAGGGTATATAACACCCTATTATTTTGAAAAAAATGAAGATAAATTAAAGATACAGAAAAAAAGTGCATTCCAGTGCTTAGTTACAGAATTACAAGCCTATTTACCACCCTGTTATTGGTATTAATTGACACTATTTTTCCTTTTAAGCTGGGCTTGTGTAGATTGACTGGTTTATGGGTCGTAGCAATATAGTTTAGGATAGCATAGCCTATCATAGTACTGTTTGTAACAATGCTCATATAAAAAGTGCTTGTTTGATAGCACTCATTGGATTGAACACAAAGTACAATGATTTATATACTTATATACTTTATATACAGTATTCAGTTTTCAGTAACTGTCAAGTATTTTCATATTATATCTGTGCTGTATCACACACCCTTAGTTCAGGGCATTCAGCATAAATCATAAAACATAATCAAAACAAATAATTTTGTGATTCAGGTCAGAATTTTATCTAAATCTATTGTCGACAGCTGATAATGAGGCAGCTTTAGAAGTATTAGAAAGCTTTTGTTCTTTGCTAACTGCCAAACTGCTCATTTCCCCCACAACCTGTTTAAACAAACCATATGGACTCTATATCTAAACATCTGGCTCAGAAACTGCTAAAGGGAATCCAGACAATAGGGATAATAGATAACTGTAGGTCTTTAGTAATTTCGCTACAATGCTAATTATCATGTGTCGTCCAGAGGCTGGAAAATAATTCAGTATTAATATTTATAGTGATTAATATAGTATATAGACAATGTTTCAATAACTGTGGAGGGCTGCATCAAGCCGATGACAACATGGCAGTGTTCTAATTTTAATAATAGAAGACCAAAGTAACATACATATAGAATACACAAACAGCTCTGGAAATATACCACTTATAGATGATGAGTTTATTTAAATATTTACCAAATTGAAAACCATTAAAATATAATCAAGAGAAACTGAACTGCTTACATTTTTGCACCAGGAGTGGCATAAAGTTCCAAAATCCAAAATCAGTGTGTAAGACTAGTGGAAGAGAACATGATGCCAAGATGCACGAACTGTGAAATATTGATTTCTAAACCCTTAAAACTTTATGAGTATGAACTTGCTTCCTTTGCATTATTTGAGGTGTGAAAGTTCTAAATATTTTTTGTTATTTCAGGCATTTCTCATTTTCTGCAAATAAATGTTCCAAAAGAAAATATTTTTATTTGGAATTTGGGTGGAAATGTTGTCTGTAGTTTATAGAATAAAACAACAATGTTCATTTTACCCAAACATTTACCTATAAATAGCATTTACAGGTTATAATTAATAAATAACCTGTATGTGTGACTGTCTTCAATAAATTCTTCGTCATTTTAGGTGAATAAAGCTGCATCAAACTATAAAATTAGTCTAGTCCTGGCCAGTCCATGTGTGAAAATGAGGCTCTCTTGCTCCCTGAACCACTCTTTCACAATTCCAGCCCCATGAATCCTGTCATTGTTATCTTGGAATATGGCCATTCCATCAGGGAAGAAAAAATCCATTGATGGAATAACCTGGTCTATATTCAGTATATTCAGTATAGTCAGCTGACCTCATTCTTTCAGCACATACTGTTGCTGAACCTAGAACTGCAGACCAACTGCAGCATCAACCCCACATCATTTGCTTAGTTAAAGTTTGGCCAGGTAGTGATATAAATTTATGGTATTATATTCCTTACATACATTTTGGCTATATTTTGGTCCTTGCACATCATGCACATTGTATTAGACAAATCCTGTTTATACTTTCTGTAACTGTACAGTGCTTTATAAAGCTGACCTACTCATGAGCATGATTTTCCTATAGATGGTGGATTTTTGCTGGATTTCATTTAGAACAAAAGCGCATATATAGCATCCTCGCCCACCTACTAGCGTGCTCTGACGTTAGCCTGGAGGTCACCCTTTCTGAATTATCGCGGCTAATGCATATTATGGGAATATTGCACTGGTGCGTGTTTGTTGTTTATTGTGTAGGCAGTATTGGATTTATTTTGCCTCTAAATTGCACACTGCGAGATATGATGACAGGTTTAGGCCACATGATACTGCAGTTGCTATATCATATGAGCACATGCCCGCCTGTATTCGCCTTCGCTGTTTTTATTTATTTATTTTTCCTCGCTGAACAGTTGGGCTGCACAATATTTTATTTGTTAATTATTCCTCTGATATTGGCTTTTGCAGTACAGATATAGCTGATGGCTGCAGTATGCAAAGCAGCCTCTAACCAACGCATAGTGCTGTGTAACTGTGCACTGTGTCCAGCCATGTGTGCTGATGTCTGATATTGTTCACGAATTTATCTGAGGATGTTGATACATACACATTTATAACTGTAGTGCAGTAAACTAAAACATGGTCCACTGGCAGTATCACACTGCACAGCACAGCTTCACACTGTGTAAGTAGGGCTGGACGACATGGGGAAAATCGGTTTCACAGTATGTTCTTAATTTTTTTCATGTATTTCCCTATAGTATTCATGTGAAAAGTATAAATCAATCTGCATGTGGTTTATATCATAAGAAGCCCTTAGGGTTATGCCCTGTCTGCTTGAATTTAGAATGTTTCAGTGAATTCGATGACCGTAACCTGTAATGAACATCAGCTAGTGACAGATGTATATAATGTATGTCTATTAAAACCAACTTTGTTTTGTTTTGATTGTTTCTTTTTAGGAGATCCTAGGCTACTCAAATTTGTCTTCATTTTGGAAGAAAATATTAGCAGAATTTAGATAATTTACCATCATTTGATCAAATGGTAACTTGGTGAAGTCCAAATAAAATAACAAAACCTTATTTATAAGTTCACGAATACAATATGGCTTACAATGTGAGTTTTTTTTTGATCCAGCCAAATATAAATAAGGACCCAGTTAGACTGATTTATAGGAGACGGTCACACATGTTTACATGGCAAAGTTAAAAAACAAAACAAAAACTCCTTTTCACCTTTTTGCCTTGGGACTTTTATATTGAAATTTGACCTTTTGTTTTATTCAGCGGGAATTATAATAATAACTAATTATATTATTTAATATTATACACATATTGTGATATATGCTGATATCAAATCCTTGTCCAGCCCTATGTAGAAGTCTAAAGCAATCATATTGTGTAGAAGTATAACTGAAATTAACCTCCTATTTTGTCTGTTTCATTGAGTAGTCCAATTAAAAAAAAACCTGATTAGTGAGCTGAGCATTAACACTATGATTAAATATTAAAATACTAATCCTAAATTAATATTAGGCCCATTCTGCCTGCAGAGAGTAAGAATATAAATCCTCTTGCTTCAGTACATTCACATGAGGATAATGGGAATAATGAGAAAAGGGATATATGGGCACATCCAAGCATGCTCTCCCAGTTTTTGGCAACACAGCTGTCTTTCTGTTTCAGGATTCTTCCTTCCTTCCTTTATAGAAAATAACTTTGATGTACATAAAGGTGCACTTGTAAATGAAATTAAAAATTAAAATGTTACTGTTTAGCTACACTCACACTTTTACTCTTTGTTTCACTGGCCAATTTATTAGAAATACTTACCTTGTACTTCCACTTATTGGTCATTTTTTTAAACCCCTACTGTTTACTTCCTGTTACTGACCAGTCTATTAGAGCCGTTTACCTTGTACTTTTCTTATCTAGCCACTTTATTAGACACTTATTAAACACTTACCTTGTGCTTCTTTTCATTGGCCAGTTTGTTAGAAAACTTTGTAGTTTCTCTCACTGGCCACTCTATTAGAAACACCTACCTTATACTTTCTCTCATTCCTCTGGCTGTGGACAATTGCTGAAGTGCTGAAGTAGAGAGTATGTCCACCATCTGAAAATATCAAGCCAGGAGCGACTCTGTGGTCATAAACTGGCCACTGATGAAAGGCTAGAGGATGGCTAACAAGACTTGTGCATCAGTACATAGGCTGCCATCTCAGATTGTTAACTGGTAAGGTAGGGGTAGATCAGAGTGGTCCACCATCACAAAATATCCATCCAAGAGTGCATATGTGGTCAGAGATGACCCTGAGGATGGCTAACACAACATGAGCGTGATCATCAGATCTCCAGCTCTACATCGGTAGGTCTGAGTATACAGCCGCCCCTTAGGGTTGGGTTGGGTTGGGTAGTCGAGTTTAACGCCACATCAGCTCGTCGGCTATTTCGCGGCAGGAAAGGTACTGTCTAATCACAAGGTTCTACGATCTAAGCCATCGCAAGGCAGACAGACACAGACAGACACACAGACACATTCACTCACACACTCACACCTAAGGGGCAATTTCAATCAAGTTCCAATTAGCCTGAACGTGCCGTCTTTGGACTGTGGGAGGAAACCGGAGAACGCGGAGGAAACCCACGCAGACACGGGGAGAACGTGCAAACTCCACACAGAAAGACCCGGGACGCCCCAGCCGGGAATCGAACCCAGGCCGTCTTGCTGTGAGGCGGAAGTGCTACCCACCGCGCCACCGTGCCGCCCCCCGCCCCTTAGGACTTGGTACTGTATCTCATATAACATGCTTAGCAAGTGTGTACAGGAATATCCCTACAGTCCCTGCGTATCCCGGCACAGCCTGAATCTGACTGCGGGTGCTGTCGAGCTGCATGCTTGAATAGGTCCAGCTCGTTTGAAATGTTCCAGCAGCGTGCATTTCTATTTACTCATAAAAAAAAGAGAAAAAAAGCCTGATCTGCCAATGGGCCGCTATTGAACGCCGTGCGGCGTGGGTCCATGCAGCTGCCTGCGCATCTCTCCCACTGTTACAACTTCATTTTCCATGCCTCCTCCTGTCTGCATAAGAGACTACAGCTCCATTGGTCTCCCCGGAGGCCGAGCGCAGGAGCTGTCTCCTTTTGCCTTCAAGTACCAAATCTAATGTATTCTCTTTGTGTTCTCCAGGACAGCTATATTACCGCTGCATTCCGCCGCGCTAAATAAGTGGAGGTGGAACGAGGGCGCCTTGCCACAGCAGCTGCCTCGGCTTGCGTTTGTCTGCACGCTGCTACAACCCAGCGTCTGAGAGACTCTTAAAGGAGTACCTAGACAGTAAACGAGTGACGGCCCAGAACTGGCCCATGCTTACACTTTTATCTGGCCCACATACTGCTGTGGAATGACTGCAATGACCTTGTCCACATTTGGGTGCCAAAAGACAGCCTGAGCTGTCTATAGTTGGGAGAGTTTTAGTCCAAAATAGAAATAGTCTAGGCTAAGGACATGTGTTAAAAGTGGCTGCCACTTTGACTATGCTTGATCTGGGCTGTATTCAGGCCAGATTTTGTAGACTATTTCTAAGCGGTTCCTAAATAGGTTGTTATGCAGTTGCTAGGTTTTAATTTGATGCCCTAATAGCCCTTCCCACAACTGTGATATGGGCTCTGTTCCAGTTCATGCACATTATTTTGAACCATTAAATTCATTTCCACAAAAAAAAATAGGTTTTGGAAAATGATAAATTTCTTCCCAGCTGAAACCAATGAATAGTAGGTTCTTCAGCATGAACCTAGAGCCATTGTGTGCAACTTGCCTCTGTTGCTAAGTAGTAATCGAGGAGATGCAAGCTAGCATGCATTGCTCTGGTATCCAAGATTGTGATTGAGTTCTGCAATTGAGTTGCTATTTCCTTTTTGGTGATGCACCACTGTTCATATGTTTACATTTTCTTACATAGTCTGTCATGACATGAGCATTTGACTTCAGCTTTGACTGTTTTCCCATATTTATGCATAACAATGAGTCATACAGTTTTAGAAAGCACATAAAACAAGTCCATTAAAGTTTACTTAGGCCTGCATTGGAGTTTGAGGCAAGTGTTTAATCACTTGGGTTGGCTGGAGTCTGCACAGAGCTAATTAAGCTTCCATCACTTGTTAGCTACATTAGTCTCTCAGCTCCAAACCAGAATGTAAACCTCGGACCCCGAGCATGTCTTGGCTGAACATCAGGGTAAAACTGTGTAAATGAGATTTTTTCCCAGAACTGAATTCATGCAGAGACGAATGTGAAACCCTGGCAGGGCGGCTCTGGCAGGACTTGGAGTACTGTCAGACACCACACAACTACCTTTTCAGTGATGAATTTCCTCTGCACCTTTTTTATAGATCCACACATGCCTTTGTTGCTCACCTGCAGCGTCAAGCACAACAACATTTCACATGTTTCTTAGATTATTGACTGCTCCTTAAGCTTCAATACTTTATCATTACCTAAATGCACATTATTGGAACACATTCATAATAAAACATGAAATAATATGGCTTCAAGTGGCTTAGCAGAATACCAGGCCACGATTTTTTACCATCAGCAGCCGGAGTCTGAGAGAGCACAACTGTATATGCTCTCTCTGGGTAGGAAGATGGTGCACACTCTCTCCTCATCACTGCTAGTGTGATGTTAGCCAGCACAGGCGTCTGATGTATCAGAGCTGGGGTTCCAGTGCTTTCTTTAAAGTGTGTTGGCTGTGAAGTTGTGCAGCCATTTAACATTCTTTGATTCTTCCGGGAATATGTAATAGAAGAAATTAGCACTTGAAACCCATTGGATGGATCTTACGTCCAAAATCACACATTGTGTTCTCAGCTTAATTACTCAGGAATGTCTTCCTGCATCAGCATAAACCATATATGGTTAGAAAGGGCGGAACGTTTCTAAAAATAGTGGATACATTTTAGTAAAGCATCTGCAAGCGGTCCATTGGGAGGAACACCTAAAAAATAAGATCTCCTTCAAAGTTCTTTGTTTTATCCTTCCATTATAACTCTATTTATTTGCTGAAAACACATAATCAGTTGTATTTACATTCACTCTCAGGTCTCTGAGGAATCAGTGGCAATTATGATGTCATGCGATTAACTCAAAGTGTTGAAAAAACACAACAAATAAATATGTGCAATGTGATTTCTTATAACTCTAATCATGGCGCCCAGTATGGATAAAAAGGGACCAATCAGCTTGCTGCTTGTGTGGAGAGCAGAGGAGAGTCAGTGTGCTATGGGGAATTTTTACCAAATTATACAAGTCTGCAACGACTCTTAGTCTGTAGCTTATCAGTGAATATATACATTTGCAATGCCCAAAACATCTCTACTATGCTAGTGGTGGTGATAAATTACCTAGCTATGTTTAGCAACCTTCCTGAAGCTCAGTGATTACCTGTTCAGCAGAAAAATAGCCAACTTACCCGTTTAAAAGGCTGCAGCAGTGGGCAGGTTTAGAGGCTAAATCCCACACAGATTTCCGTGACATGGCACACAGTTCAAATAAGGACATACTAGCTAAAGCTCTGCTCACAACAGATGGCAGTGCTCAAACTTTACTGTACAAAATAAAATCCGTAATGGTTTACTGGTAACTTTAGGTTCATTTTTCACATTTGCCAATAGCAAAATTTGACCTGTGTTTCCATAGGAACTGCAGGGGAGCCTGCCTGATGGAGACAAAAACGGTTGTAAATGAGGTCCTTGAGTGGCCACGTCCTAACACTGAAGAAGCCCAGTCCGAGGCCTGGTGTTGAGAGCACTGCAGGTGTGTGCTGGGGGAAAGTAGCACACCTGCCCAGTGGCCTGACTGTTGCCGTTTAGTAGAGAGCATTTTTATCAGGCTGTGCACCATCTATCCCAGCCCAAAAAGAAAAGTCTCGGGAGCAGTCTCAAGACTGTTTCTGTTACTCAGAGGCTGCCGCGAGATCAGGCAGCGTGTGTTTGGGAATAACACGGTGATGCAGGGAACATCAGTGCAGCTGCTGGAGGTGAATCAGAACACCCTGATCCAGTGGCATTATAACAGGGTGAAAACAGTCAGAAACAGGAGTCTCTAGACAGGAGTCACTGGTGAAAATGAGGAAGGTGTCCCCAAAATATTTTTTTTAAATAATGTGTTTTAAAATAATTTGTCTTTTTTTATTTAATACACAGAGATATCAGAATATTTTGACCGTCTCCTTCTTTCTGTATTTATTGGCCATCTGACTGTAGGCTGTATCTGTTTCTCTGCATCCTTTATCATCCTCCTTTCACCCTGTTCTTTAATGATCATGACCCCACCTCAGTGTGAGAAATATCCAGCCAACAGAGTCCTGTAGGCAGCGTCCTGTGAGCACTGATGAGGGATCAGAGGATGACCAACAGAAACTGTGCAGAAACAGATTCAGAGCTTCTACAGAAATCTCATCTGTTTCATTCTGCACTTTTTGTGTTGGTCATCCTCTAGTCTTTCATCAGTGATTCTATTGGCTGGTAGACTCATCTTAGTCTAGCAGTGACACTAAGGGGATAAAAAAATATGAATAATAATAAAAAAGCACAATTGTTTTTCATTATTAAATTATAGTGCCTGCTCTTAAATAGTGTGTATGAACTGCTTGAAATGTGTGTGTCTCACAGTGGTGTGCAGTGAGGCCCTTCTAACCATTCAGAGCAGGGGTGACAATAGGTGCATGTAAATCATTACATAATATTTAATCAAGAAATATATATTATAGGTATTGTAAGTGTAAGAATTTATTTTATAAATTAAAAACAGCAACTAATTTAAAGCATTAGTCTGTGTTTTTCAGTTGCTACAGGACTCTTATCTTATCTGACCAATCAAAGCTTTTTAAAATGGCTTCTGCCCCCACGTAACTGCGTGCCCCTTCTCCTGATTTTGAGAGGGGTGTAGTAATGAGTCTGTTAGCAAAGTTGCAGGACAATCTAACCAGTCAGATTCATGATTTTCATTCCGGGGGCGGAGCCATGGCTGTCTAACCCCTTCTCAGCGCTCTGATAAAGGGGCTATGCATTGCTTAGTGTAAAACGGAGCGCATGCTGGATTAGTTCAGTAGTTAACTATCATGAAATTACAACTGTAAATAAGACAGATATTGTGTCACATCATATTAAAAAGTCTTTTTGAAGGCTGTCCTTCAATGTGAAACTAATTCACAATAATAATAGGCCGCCTGACTGGTGAGTTTTTGTGTGTACTTAATGTTTTGGCTGACCTGACGTCTTGTAGGCATACAAATGAGTGATCTTTGTTGGTCGGCTGTACTTGTAGGAAAATTAAACATTAATTTTGCAATTTTTGTATTTTTGGGCTGTTAATGTGCATTAAGCTCATATAACTAAGTCGAGATATGTAGTTCTGATATAAATCTACCCACTATAGTACATACAGTTGTGGTCAAAAGTTTACATACACTTGTAAAAAAACATAATGTTATGGCTGTCTTGAATTTTCAATAAGTTCTACAACTCTTATTTTTCTGTGATAGAGTGATCGGAACACATACATGTTTGTCACAAAAAACAGTCATAAAATTTGGTTCTTTCATAAATTTATTATGGGTCTGCTGAAAATGTCACCAAATCTGCTGGGTCAAAAATATACATACAGCAACAAAATTTGTCAATTTTGGTGATGTAGCGAGTTGTGTCAATCAAATTAGCTTCATGTCATGGCCTCTTCACTTCTTGTAAGTGATTCTGATTGACTACAGCTGTTGACTTCTCATGAGCCCATTTAAATAGGGCTCATTTGACCCAGTGATTAGACTCAGCTACAAAAGCTACAATGGGAAAGTCAAAGGAACTCAGTGTGGATCTGAAAAAGCGAATTATTGACTTGAACAAGTCAGGGAAGTCACTTGGAGCCATTTCAAAGCAGCTACAGGTCCCAAGAGCAACTGTGCAGACAATTATACGCAAGTATAAAGTGCATGGAACAGTTGTGTCACTGCCACGATCAGGAAGAAAACGCAAGCTATCACATGCTGCCGAGAGGAGATTGGTCAGGATGGTCAAGAGTCAACCAAGAATCACCAAGAAGCAGGTCTGCAAGGATTTGGAAGCTGATGGAACACAGGTGTCAGTCTCCACAGTCAAGCGTGTTTTACATCGCCATGGACTGAGAGGCTGCCGTGCAAGAAAGAAGCCCTTGCTCCAGAAAAGGCACCTTAAGACTCGGCTGAAGTTTGCTGCTGATCACATGGACAAAGATAAAACCTTCTGGAGGAAAGTTCTCTGGTCAGACGAAACAAAAATTGAGCTGTTTGGCCACAACACCCAGCAATATGTTTGGAGGAGAAAAGGTGAGGCCTTTAATCCCAGGAACACCATGCCTACTGTCAAGCATGGTGGTGGTAGTATTATGCTCTGGGGATGTTTTGCTGCCAGTGGAACTGGTTCTTTGCAGAAAGTAAATGGGATAATGAAGAAGGAGGATTACCTCCAAATTCTGCAGGAAAACTTAAAACCATCAGCCCGAAGGTTGGGTCTTGGGCGCAGTTGGGTGTTCCAACAAGACAATGACCCAAAACACACATCAAAAGTGATAAAGGAATGGCTAAACCAGGCTAGAATTAAGGTTTTAGAATGGCCTTCCCAAAGTCCTGACTTAAACCCCATTGAGAACATGTGGACAGTGCTAAAGAAACGGGTTCATGCAAGAAAACCATCACATTTAGCTGAACTGCACCAATTCTGTCAAGAAGAGTGGTCAAACATTCGACCTGAAGCTTGCCAGGAGCTTGTGGATGGCTACCAAAAGCGCCTAGTTGCCGTGAAAATGGCCAAGGGACATGTAACCAAATACTAATGTTGCTGTATGTATATTTTTGACCCAGCAGATTTGGTGACATTTTCAGCAGACCCATAATAAATTTATGAAAGAACCAAATTTTATGACTGTTTTTTGTGACAAACATGTATGTGTTCCGATCACTCTATCACAGAAAAATAAGAGTTGTAGAACTTATTGAAAACTCAAGACAGCCATAACATTATGTTTTTTTACAAGTGTATGTAAACTTTTGACCACAACTGTATAGTACATATAGTACCTAGTATATATAGTACCCACTATATTAACTGCACGCCACTGGTGTCTCACACCCAATGAGTGAGACTTGAGAGCCCTGTTAATATGAATTAAGACATCTAAGCTTAAGAATTTTAGAAAAGCAATTTAAAAAAAATCCAAAACTATAGCTTTTCATTTTCTCATAGATAAAAACAGCAGAGGGGTTAACTAGAACATATCTTTACTGAACATAAATAAAGCTTATGTTGTTCCATAGCTATTAGTTTGTTTGCTCTTTTTTTCTTTCTTTTTTATCAGGATTGTGTATACATTAATAAAAGTCATTTGGACACAAAGTAACCAGCCTAGGAGTGTCTTTTAATATCTCTATAGGATTCTTCATGTTGGTTAAAATTAACTTTTGTTTAGCTATTTTCTAAACAGAGCTGCTGTAACACTTAGTTTGTCCACAGGAGGGCAGCACTTTTATTTATCTATTTTCTAAACATAAATGCTGTAATACTGAGTTTGGTCCACAAGAGAGCAGCACATTTATTCGGCTACTTTGTAATACTTAGCTTGTCCACAGGAGGGCAGCATTTTAATTATCTTTTTTTCTAAACAGATACACTGTAATACTTAATTTGTTCACAGGAGGGCAGTAAAATTTAATTTATCTATTTTCTAAACAGAGTTGCTGTAATACCTAGTTTGTCCACAGGAGGGCAACACTTAATTTGCTATTTTCTAAAAATAGATGCTGTAATACTTAGTTTAGTCCACAGGAGGGCAGCACTTTTATTTAGCTATTTTTTAAACAGCGCTGCTGTAATACTTAGTTTGCCCACAGGAGGGCAGCACTTTTATTTATCTATTTTCTAAACAGAAATGCTGTAATACTGAGTTTAGTCCACACGAGTGGAGCATTTTTATTCGGCTACTTTGTAATACTTAGCTTGTCCACAGGAGGGCAGCATTTTAATTATCTTTTTTCTAAACAGATACACTGTAATACCTAGTTTGTCCACAGGAGGGCAGAACTTTTATTGATCTATTTTCTATACAGCACTGCTGTAATACTGAGTTTAGCCACAGGAGGGACACTTTTATTTAGCTGTTTTCTCGACATTTAAGGCAGTCCTGCTTACATGAGGAATACGTAACACCTTTTTCCAAATTGCTTTAAACCATTGGCTGATGCACAAAATAACAGACAGCTACTTCACACTTTTGATTTGCAAATGCAAGAATTGATTGATAGTGGATCTCTGTTGTACGATCAGATCTGCTGTAATACTGAATTTGTCCACAGGGAGCAGCACATGGTGGGTCTCAGGTGGAGGTGAGCAGCTGTTAAAGTGTCTGTATGTGAGATTACTCTGCTGCTGCTTTAGGAAATGGTCTGGTAGTGGAGTTTATACTGGGAGGACTGGTGTTTAACTCCAGTAAAAAGAGGATTGGTGGTCAGTAGGAATGTTAATGGGACTGGAATGGACTCTGGAGTTGGTGGTTGTTAGTGCACAATGCAGACCACTGCATGAGTTTTATACACTCTCTCCACCTTACACTAGGTAGAATTAACTTAGCAAACACATGTATTAGATTCTGCACCACACAGTAAGAACTCTTAATAGAGCATTTACTACCAAACCATGAGCAGAGTGCTGTGTTAAAGACTCACACAGTCCAGGACTGATCTTCACACTGATGGTAACTCCTCCTGCTTGATCATGAAAACAACCTTTCTAATATTCTTTCTAATAACTCTTCAGTGGATCCTCTGGGTCTCCTCCCTGTTGGTTGTGTCTCTCGTACTTCTCCAGTAGGAGGAGAAAAAAGGCTTCTTCTAGAAATGATATTCCATACTATAAATTAATTTACTCAGATTTCATAAATAAATTCAAAGAAAGATTTAGACTCAAATAAAGATTTATTTTCTGGAAAATAAAATCCACCAGGAGAGTTGCTTTAGTGTTTGTCTAATCATGTCCTCTCAATTGGGCCAGGCTCCGCCCCATGATTACTGTGCAGATGCTACCATCAGTGTGAGTCTTACTGCTGGAGTATAAAAGTCAGAGAAGCAAAGTGCTCCTATGCGTTTGGGTCTCCCTTTGGTGGAACCCAAATGTACTCATTGCTCTCACGCTGCCCTGAACTCTTGGGTTTTGGGGTCAGAATGTGGGAGTGATGGTGGTGGTCCTTCATGGGGGATCTGGATGATTGTAAAGTTGTCCAGGTTCTTCCAGAAGAACTATCTAGAAGGAATTTCCTTTCATGTAAAAAGAAGATATTGTGCTTAGTGTCTATGAAATAAAATTGTAATTGTAATTAGTATAACAGACACAGTTAATATTTTAAACAATAAACTTGTTCTAAATTTTGCCAAGAGGTTTAGAACTTTACACACCTGGTTTGGCTGAATTGGCGACTCCCTCATTAATAAACCCATCTGGTACTTTTGGAGGTTCATCAAGGGCCACCATCAGCCTTACAAACTGACCCCAACATGCAGTATGCAGGGTCAGCTTGTGACCAGGTTAAATTTGGACTCTCCAATTAGGAGAGCCCAAATTTATAAAGTGCTGCAGCTTCATTGACTCTTATATTTCATCACCGAGCTTCACACTGATGGTAACCTCTCCAAAGTGGTCACAGAGGCGGAGTCTGAAATAGCAGAGACAATATGATTGGACGAACACTACAGACATTAGCATAGTGCATCAAGCAAACATAAACATCTATTACTGAATCATTTAACAGATTTACATTCAGTTTTATATGGCGAGAAAAGTTCAGAATTTTTAAGATCCAATTTTCAGAAACTCCTGAATGGAGAGTTCTGAATCCTACTCACGTGTTCTTCTGTTTACACCTCCAATCTCAAGTCTTTAGTACAACGCTGTGTTAAACTGACGGGCACTCCAGAACTGATCTTCACACTGATGGTAGCTCCTCCCACTTGATCATGAAGTTAAAAGAGATTAAACTCACACCAACTATTTACCTTTCAAACACTTCATTTTACAGTTTTCTGTTTTTTTAAGAAGCTGTTTTGGTTTTAAGAAAAATGTAGCCTAAATCTAAACGACTTCAAACCCACAAAAAGGACGTCTCTCTAAACTTTTAGATGGTTTAAAATCTATCCTTCACATCTTCATATGTACCTATTTTCTAATAAGATCTCCTGTAATACTGAATTTGTCCACAGGGAGCAGCACTTTTATTTAGCTACTCTCTAATCTGGTGACAGGAAGCACATGGTGGGTCTCAGGTGGAGGTGAGCAGCTGTTAAAGTGTCTGCATGTGAGATTAATCTGCTGCTGCTTGTCTGGTAGTGGAGTTTATACTGGGAGGACTGGTGTTTAACTCCAGTAAAAAGAGGATTGGTGGTCAGTAGGAATGTTAATGAGACTGGAATGAACTCTGGAGCTGCTGGTCGTTAGTTAACCATGCAGACCACTGCATGAGTTTTATACACTCTTTCCACCTTACACTAGGTGGAATTAGCTTAGCAAACACTCACATAAGATTCGGTACTACACAGTAAGAACTCTTAATAGAGCATTCACCACCAAACCATGAGCAGAGTGCTGTGTTAAAGACTCATACAATCCAGGACTGATCTTCACACTGATGGTAACTCCTCCTGCTTGATCATGAAAATAACCTTTCTAATATTCTTTCTAATAACTCTTCAGTGGATCCTCTGGGTCTCCTCCCTGTTGGTTGTGTCTCTCGTACTTCTCCAGTAGGAGGTGACGGAGTGGCAGCCAACACTAAGTGTTCAGTTTAGACAATAAGGATCATATTAAACTGAAGATCTCCATGGCCATACACCTCTACTGACCCAAAAGCACCAGAACATTCTGGTCCAATCTTGATGAACTTAATGAACGTAGAATGAATATAGCAGTCCAGAAAGTCTGTTCAGTATCTAACCTATAGATAAAATGTATCCATATACATTTCAGGACTCATCCTTCTGCTTCTGTCTTCAGTCACATCTTCAGTAATCACCAGTGCTTCAAAGCCACTGAAATGAGGAGGCTTAGTAGAAAAATTTAACTGCATCTCAGGTGTTTCATTTTAAATTAGATGTGTTGGTCTGCAGAGCCCGAATCATGAAGACTGTGTGACTGCAAGTGTTTTTCAAAGTTATATGAAAATGATTCTCCTTGTCAATATGAAAAGTGTATATTTTATAAAGCGTTAAAATGTGTGAGAAGCAAGAAAATCCTTAAACGGTTAAACATCTTTTAACTATTTTTGTATTTTCAGCAGGAGAACAATACACCAGTGCAGGACAGGAGTTCTCCAGGACCAGGACTTGGAGCCACTGGTGTAGGATATGCTGCTAATTAGCCTGCTAGCAATGCTATAACATGTGAAAGTGGTGAACATTGATCTGATCCTACCAATCCTCTGTGATGAGTTGAGTGTGCAGTGGGGAACAGAGCTGCTGCAATGCTGAGTCTGACCACCGGGGGCAGCAGCTCTATTTACCCCCTAAACTGAATAAAGGAACAGGAAGTGAAGTGGGAGCAGGAAGTGGTGCGAGGGCAGGTAAGGTGCTACCTGTTGGGGGTAAATGGTGGTGTTTGTGTTTGTAAACAGTTTGTATTTATGATTTAGAATCAGATCAGAGAAAAGTTGTACAGCGCTAGATTAACTCTTACTGTTGGGGCTCTGATTAAAGCGGGTGCTGGAGTTTGTGATCTGCTGCTGATCAGATTTATCAATCTGATTAATACTCTGATGCTGGATTGATTGAAGGCTTTATGGAGAGTATTATGTTCTGTATTATTATCTAAATGTAAATTATTAATAAAGTATTAAATGTTGCTGTTCGTTCAGGGTTTAGAAGGGGAATGTTTACCATATTTTTTACCACAACTGCTTTGATCAGTTACTATTTACCAGTGTTTAATTCCTTCTTTTAGCATTGTCCTAGATTAACACTGTTAGCATTGAACCAAGTTAGCACTGTTAGCTTTGACTCAAGTTATCATTGTAGACATTGTTCAAAGTTAAAGTTCTTAGTATTATCCCAGGATAACACACCGTTTTTTACGATTTCTTTAACCAATTTCTTTAATCTGCTCATCATCTAGTCACTTGAGCACATCTCAATAGTGATTTCTCATTTATTTTATATAAACAGTAAATTATTTTGAACAGCTGTCTGCTGTTTCTCAAATGATCAATTGCTTCTGTCATTCAGATCATAAAATATTATACGTTACTCTGCTGAACTGAGCTGCACACCAGAACAGCCAGCCATTAGTTCACTGCTTAAGTCCTTTCATTTAAATGATTTAAACTAGTTATCAGAGTCTGTAATGCAGATTTTATACATTTCTATCAGAATTTTTCTGGTACACATCTCCTGAATTGATGATTAACTAATCATGACTTTTCCTAATGATGGGAAGTTTGTGATCATGTTCCAGATGAAATAAAGAACATGTTATCAATCATACACTGGCAGAGGCTGGTTAAAGGAACAGCTGATTGTTTAAACGTTTCATAGAGAGAACGGGTGTGTAGAAGCATCTGATGTGTATGTATAACTGTATCTTGTCCAGAATAATAATGCATTTAATTCATAAAAATCATGTTGTATATTCTGGACTTTAGCATAATGAAACTGGAATGAAGCAAAAAATATACCTGAATAATGCTGGCTTTAACCTGATGAAACACAATGTACTGACAGTCTTTACTGTCTGTTCTGTGGTACAACAACGTCGTATTTCAATAAATTACTGTATAAACAGTAAAATCATAAAGGTAATTTCTGTCCTATTTCTTGCATTCAGGTTCTCATAAACAGTAATGTGTAATTGTGTACTACTGAAACTGATTCATGGTTCACAGGAAAAAGTGCAGCATTTTAAAATAATTTTCAATCTTCAATCCTCACAGAGTAAACTGATACACGACAACATGAGTAATCATTTTGACCGTCTTGTTCATAATCAGTGACATAAGGATTTGTCGTTCTGATGACTGACAATTTCATTGACGTAATTATGGACCTTTTGGGCATTAACAAAGAATGATATTCCATATTATAAATGAATTTACTCAGATTTCATAAATAAATTTAAAGAACAAAACATGAATTGTGTCTTTGACTCAAATACAGATTTATTTTCTAGAAAAAAAATCTAATAAAGTATAATTAAAATAAAATCCACCTGGCAAGTTGTTTTAGTGTTTTTCCAATCATGTCCTCTCAATTGGGCCAGGCTCCGCCCCATGATTACTGTGCAGACAGATTACTACCATCAGTGTGAGTCTTACTGCTGGAGTATAAAAGTCAGAGAAGCAGAGTGCTCCTATGCGTTTGGGTCTCCCTTTGGGAGAATCCAAACGTACCCATTGCTCTCACGCTGCCCTGAACTCTTGGATTTTGGGGTCAGAATGTGGGAGTGATGGTGGTGGTCCTTCTTGTGGGATCTGGGTGATTGGAAATATGTCCAGGTTCACCCAGAAGGACCAACTAGAAAGAATTTCCGATCAGGTAAAAAGGAAGATTCAGCAGTTAGTATATATTTATAATATCAAAGAGTAATGATATGTTGTGCATCCTTTATTATTTTATAACACTGAACTTTTTCTAAACCTTTTTAAGAGGTTTAGAATTTTACACACCTGGTTTGGTGGAATTAGTGATTCCCTCATTAATAAACCTCCAGCTCTCCAGACACCCATCTGGGACATTTGGAGGTCCATCAAGGGCCACCATCAGCCTTACAAACTGACCCCAACATGCAGTATGCAGGGTCAGCTTGTGACCAGGTTAAATTTGGCCTCTCCAATTAGGAGAGCCCAAATTTATAAAGTGCTGCAGCTTCATTGACTCTTATATTTCAGCACCGAGCTTCACACTGATGGTAACCTCTCCAAAGTGGTCACAGAGGCGGAGTCTGAAATAGCAGAGACAATATGATTGGGCCAACACTACAGAAATTAGCATAGTGGATAAAGAAAACACAAACATCTATTACTTAATCATTTAACAGATTTACATTTAGTTTTATATGGAGAGAAAAGTTTAAAAATGTTAAGATCCAATTTTCAGAAACTCTGAAAACTAATGAAGAGCTCTGAATTTTACTTAGGCATTCTTCTCTTTACACCTCCAATCTCAAGTCTTTAGTACAACACTGTGTTAAACTGACGGGCACTCCAGAACTGATCTTCACACTGATGGTAGCTCCTCCCACTTGATCATGAAGTTAAAAGAGATTAAACTCACACCAACAACTAACCTTTCAAACACTTCATTTCACTGATTTCTGTTTTTTAAGATGCTGTTTTTGTTTTAGTAAAAATGTAGCCTAAAACTAAACGACATAAAACCCATAAAAAAGACGTCTCTTTAAACTTTTACATGGATTAAACTCTATTCTTCACATCTATGGTACTAACTGCTCACTCCAAGCTCTGCCCACAAACATGTTCTAAAGAAAGACTGTACATGCAGCTCTTTAGGACTTTATTTCACACCTTTATCTGATTAGCTAATTGCTTAATGAATATGTAAATGAGAGAAATGTGGGCGTGTCACTTAAAAAAATTGAGTGAATAGTACAGTTTAAGGTTTGATGCTGGACCTCCTGCTCTCCCCCTGTTTCCTCCACATGATTATCAGACAGCTAGCAATGCTAAAAGATCTGAAACTGATAATCACTCTTAGTCTAGCGTTTAGACTTAGTCTAAATAAAACTGATCACTGCACTACTGCTCAGTACTGATGTGATTAAGGAGGATTTCTGAAGGTTTGAAACACTCTGGTGAAAAGGTCTTATGTTTTGTAGTCTTGGGTTTAGGGGTTGTGGGTGAACTTACTATTATAAATTGCTCTCTAGGTGTGCACTCTGTTGTAGGATTGGTTGGTGCTTTAAATGATTCACAGTATCTCTGTCTAATTTCAACACCCACTGTCCGGTCTGCAGTTACATGTACTTCTATGTCTAATCAGATCTGCTGTAATACTGAATTTGTCCACAAGGAGCAGCACTTTTATTTAGCTACTCTCTAATCAGGTGACAGGAAGCACATGGTGGGTCTCAGGTGGAGGTGAGCAGCTGTTAAAGTGTCTGCATGTGAGATTAATCTGCTGCTGCTTTAGGAAATGGTCTGGTAGTGGAGTTTATACTGAGAGGACTGGTGTTTAACTCCAGTAAAAAGAGGATTGGTGGTCAGTAGGAATGGTAATGGGATTGAAATGGACTCTGGAGCTGCTGGTTGTTAGTGCACAATACAGTTTAGGGATGCAGCAATTTAGCTCAATGTAGTTAATCAGGCCACGCCCACCTGAGCTTAATTAATGCACAGAGACAGGAAGAGGGCGGAGCTGCAGATCTGTGGGATCAGGTCTGATTAGAAACAGATCCAGTTCATCCTCTTTGATTCCAGACTGAGAAGCTTTGGGTCAGTTTTCCTGTTGGCTGCTGGGCTTTACATTAGTTTACACACACAAATAAATAGATATATATTTGTATATATAGGTTTTGGCTTTTTTATCTTCAGAGAGACTCACATCTACTCTCACATGGTGTTCTTTAGTAAATCACTCAATGACAAACCTCCAACAACGAGTTAAAGTTTGGAGAGCCAGAAAAAAAATACTTGGAGTTCTACACTCACATAAGATTCTTCATCACCACACAGTAAGATCTCTTAATAGAGCATTCACTACTGAACCATAAGCAGAGTGCTGTGTTAAAGACTCATACAGTCCAGGACTGATCTTCACACTGATGGTAACTCCTCCTGCTTGATCATGAAAATAACCTTTCTAATATTCTTTCTAATAACTCTTCAGTGGATCCTCTGGGTCTCCTCCCTGTTGGTTGTGTCTCTCGTACTTCTCCAGTAGGAGGTGACGGAGTGGCAGTCGGTACTAAGAGTTCAGTTTAGACAATAAGGATCATATTAAACTGAAGATCTCCATGGCCATACACCTCTACTGACCCAAAAGCACCAGAACATTCTGATCCACTCTGCTCAGAACCTGATCGATTGACCATAATTCAGTCTGATGATGTCTGATTAAGTAGGTCTCTTCATTTTAAGGGTAAATTGTGAAATTAAACTGACAGGTGAACACTAGTTGATCAGTCATTAAAGAAGCAATATCATTCCGTTTAAGGTCTTTATAATGAATGTAGAATGGATATAGCAGTCCACACACACTCTGTAGTATCTAACCTAAACATAAAGTGCATATACATTTCAGGACTCGTTCTTCTGCTTCTGTCTTCAGTAATCACTAGAAGCCCTGTGCTATTGAAAGTCATGCCATCATGTGAAGCATTTCAAGACTTTTCCATACTTTCTTCTTCCCATTGTTCTAGTACAGGTTGCATCTGTTCACAGAACTCTGTTCCCGATCCGGGCTAGCTTCTTTAGTTGTTTTTATTGGATTAAGGAGGGAATCGCCCATGCAAACCATACAATGCTAAAACATTGCAGCAATGCTGAGTCTGACCACCGGGGGCAGCAGTTCTATTTACTCCCTAAACTGAATACAGGAACAGGAAGTGAAGTGGGAGCAGGAAGTGGTGTGAGGGCAGGTAAGGTGCTACATTTTGGGGGTAAATGGTGGTGTTTGTGTTTGTAAACAGTTTGTATTTATGATTTAGAATCAGATCAGAGAAAAGTTGTACAGTGCTAGATTAACTCTTACTGTTGGGGCTCTGATTAAAGCGGGTGCTGGAGTTTGTGATCTGTTGCTGATCAGATTTATCAGTCTGACCAATACTCTGCTGGTGGATTGATTGAAGACTTTATGGAGAGTATTATGTTCTGTATTATTACACTATATTGTTTAACACAACTGCTTACTTCAGTGTAACTATTTACCAGTGTTTAATTCCCCCTGTTCGCATTGTCCCAGGTTAGCATGTTAGCATTATCTCAAGTTAGCCCTTTTAGCATGGTCCTAGATTTACACTGTTAGCATGGACCCAAGTTACCATCGTAGGCATTGTTCAAAGTTAACATTCTTAGTATTATCCCAGGACAACACTGACAGCTGTACTAATGAAATTTCTCTGTTGGAAATTTTGACATCTGTGTTCAAATGAAACACAGCATAGTGTTTACCTTCTCAACATTTACATTTTTTTTTACCATTTCTTTTACCAATTTCTTTGATCTGCACATCATCTAATCACTTGAGCACATTGAAGTATATACACTTTTATATATCTATATTTTTTTAAACAGCGCTGCTGTAATACTGAGTTTTTGCTATTTTCTCGACATTTAAGGCAGTCCCGCCTACATGAGAAATACATAACACCTTTTTCTAAACTGCTTTAAACCATTGCCTGATGCACAAAATAAGAGACAGCTACTTCACACTTTTGAATTACAAATGTAAGAAATAATTAATAGTTCATCTCTGTCTGATTGGTTGGTGCTTTAAATGATTCACAGTATCTCCATCTATTCTCGACAACCATTGTTTCTCTGGCCTGCAGTTACTTGTACTTCCATGTCTAATCAGATCTGCTGTAATACTGAGTTTAGCTTCAGGTTGCAGCACTGTTATTTACCTACTCTCTAATCAGGTGACAGGAAGCACATGATTGGTCTCAGGTGGAGGTAAGCAGCTGTTTAAAAGCTGTTAAAGTGTCAAAAAATATATTTGTATACATAACTTAAGACTTTCTTTTATCTTCAGAGAGGTTCACATCTCTCTCATGGTGTTACTTAGCAAACCACACACTGACAAACTTCCAGCAAACAGCAAGAGTTTAGAGACTAAGAAAAAAACGTTGTGAGTTTTATACTCTCTCTCCACCTTAAACTAAGTGGAATTAGCTTAGCAAACACTCACATGAGATTCTACATCACACAGTAAGAACTCTTAATAGAGCATTCACCACCAATCCATAAGCAGAGTGCAGTAAAATCATAAAGGTAATTTCTGTCCTATTTCTTGCATTCAGGTTCTCATAAACAGTAATGTGTAATTATGTACTACTGAAACTGATTCATGATTCACAGAAAAAAGTGCAGCATTTTAAAATAATTTTCAATCTTGAGAAATTTAGAAAATCCTCACAGAGTAAACTGATACACGACAACATGACTAATCATTTTAACCGTCTTGTTCATAAACAGTGACATAAGAACTTGTCGTTCTGATGACTGACAATTTCTTTGACATAAATATGCACCTTTTGGGCATGAAGAAAGTATTTTGAGTGAGGTACGAGCATTAGCTGCTCATCCATTATGTGCTGCTGTTTGCACAAACTGTATTAAGAAATGCTCACACTGTAGTGCAGCTATCAGTCTGATTCAAGAAATGCACAAAAGTAACTGAGGTAATCAGTAATATAATAAACATGTATATATTATCAAAATTTTATTTTTTAGCCTTTATATCCCCCCCCCCCCCCCCCCCCCAAAAAAAAAAAATAGTTTATCTGCACGGGGACTTTGGGAGAAATAGCTAAAAATCAATTGATATTTAAAGAGAGAAAACAAGGAGGTGCAAAAAATGTAGAATTAAAAATGAAAATCGCTATGTTTAAAA
Organism: Astyanax mexicanus; assembly: GCF_023375975.1. Classification (NCBI taxonomy): domain Eukaryota; kingdom Metazoa; phylum Chordata; class Actinopteri; order Characiformes; family Acestrorhamphidae; genus Astyanax; species Astyanax mexicanus. Next base: position 15,711,631 of record NC_064432.1, on the reverse strand, counting down.
TCAGAGCAAGTGCTATTTACAGACAAGAGGACTGGATGGGTAACATAAATTGGTGAGAAAAAAGGTTTCTTCTAGAAATTATATTCCATACTATAAATTAATTCACTCAGATTTAATAAGTAAATTCAAAGAACAAAACATGAATTGTATCTTTGACTCAAATAAAGATTTATTTTCTAGAAAAAAAATCTAATAAAGTATAATTAAAATAAAATCCACCAGGCAAGTTGTTTTAGTGTTTGTCCAATCATGTCCTCTCAATTGGGCCAGGCTCCACCCCATGATTACTGTGCAGACAGATTACTACCATCAGTGTGAGTCTTACTGCTGGAGTATAAAAGTCAGAGAAGCGGAGTGCTCGTATGCATTTGGGTCTCTCTTTGTGAAATCCCAAATGTACCCATTGCTCGCATGCTGCCCTGAACTCTTGGGTTTTGGGATCAGTATGTGGGAGTGATGGCGGTGGTCCTTCATGGGGAATCTGGATGATTGGTCCGGGTTCACCCAGAAGGACCATGTAGAAGTAATTTCTGATCATGTAAAAAGATGAGACAGTAGTTCATAAATATATGTATAATGGAGCAGTGACAATATGATGTACGCTGTTTATTATTTTTGTACACTCAACATCTTCTAAACCTTTTTGAGAGGTTTAGAACTTTACACACCTGGATTGGCCGAATTGGCCACTCCCTCATTAATAAACCTCCAGCTCCCCAGACACCCATCTGGGACATTTGGAGGTCCATCAAGGGCCACCATCAGCCTTACAAACTGACCCCAACATGCAGTATGTAGGGTCAGCTTGTGACCAGGTTAAATTTGGCCTCTCCAATTAGGAGAGCCCAAATTTATAAAGTGCTGCAGCTTCATTGACTCTTATATTTCAGCACCGAGCTTCACACTGATGGTAACCTCTCTAAAGTGGTCACAGAGGAGGAGTCTGAAATAGCAGAGACAATATGATTGGACCAACACTACAGAAATTAGCATAGTGGATCAAGCACATGTAAACATCTATTCATTAATCATTTAACAGATATACATTCAGTTTTATATGGAGAGAAAAGTTTAGAATTTTTAAGATCCAATTTTCAGAAACTCTCAAATGGAGAGTTCTGAATTTTACTTACGTGTTCTTCTCTTTACACCTCCAATCTCAAATCTTCAGTACAACGCTGTGTTAAACAGACGGGCACTCCAGAACTGATCTTCACACTGATGGTAGCTCCTCCCACTTGATCATAAAGTTAAAAAAGATTAAACTCACACCAATAATTAACCTTTCAAACACTTCATTTTACTGATTTCTGTTTTTTAAGAAGCTGTTTTTGTTTTAAGTAAAATGTAGCCTAAAACTAAACGACTTCAACCCCATAAAAAAGACGTCTCTTTAAACTTTTAGATGGTTTAAACTCTATTCTTCACATCTATGATACTAACTGCTCACTCCAAGCTCTGCCCACAGACATGTACCTAAAGAAAATCTGTACATCCAGCTCTTTAGGACTTTACTTCACACTACCTATATCTGATTAGCTAATTGCTTAATGAATATGTAAATGAGAGAAATGTGGGCGTGTCAGATAAAGAAATTGAATAGTACAGTTTCAGGTTTGATTCTGGACCTCCTGCTCTCCCACTGTTTCCTCCACATGAGTATCAGACAGCTAGCAATGCTAAAAGATCTGGAAGTCCCAATCACTCATCTTAGTCTAGCGTTTAGACAGTCTAAATAAAACTGATCACTGCACTACTGCTCAGTACTGATGTGATTAAGGAGGATTTCTGAAGGTTTGAAACACTCTGGGGAAAAGGTCTTATGTTTTGAAAGTGTTGGGTTTGGGGGTCGTGGGTGAACTTACTATGATAAATTGCTCTGTAGGTGTGAGTGTGTGAGTTAATGGTTGTAAGTGGTGCCCAGCCCAGGGAGGGACCAGTGATTGTATGTAGGCTCTCGACACACAAAAAAAAACACATATAAAACGATAGATAGACGGATGGAAGCATGATCTTTTTGGCATAATGTGAATCTGATACTTGTTCTTCATGTTGTATCAGAATTTAAAGATTAATGCACCAGTAGAAATGCTCCAAAATGACTTAATGATAAAAAGATTAAACTCACTTTTAAACTCACAGCACTTTTATATATCTATATTTTTTTAAACAGCGCTGCTGTAATACTGAGTTTAGCCACAGGAGGAACACTTTTATTTTGCTATTTTCTCGACATTTAAGGCAGTCCCGCCTACATGAGAAATACATAACACCTTTTTCTAAACTGCTTTAAACCATTGCCTGATGCACAAAATAAGAGACAGCTACTTCACACTTTTGAATTACAAATGCAAGAAATAATTAATAGTTCATCTCTGTCTGATTGGTTGGTGCTTTAAATGATTCACAGTATCTCCATCTATTCTCGACAACCATTGTTTCTCTGGCCTGCAGTTACTTGTACTTCCATGTCTAATCAGATCTGCTGTAATACTGAGTTTAGCTTCAGGTTGCAGCACTGTTATTTACCTACTCTCTAATCAGGTGACAGGTAGCACATGATTGGTCTCAGGTGGAGGTAAGCAGCTGTTTAAAAGCTGTTAAAGTGTTAAAAAATATATTTGTATACATAACTTAAGACTTTTTTTTATCTTCAGAGAGGTTCACATCTTCTCTCTCATGGTGTTACTTAGCAAACCACACACTGACAAACTTCCAGCAACCAGCAAGAGTTTAGAGACTAAGAAAAAACGTTGTGAGTTTTATACTCTCTCTCCACCTTAAACTAAGTGGAATTAGTTTAGCAAACACTCACATGAGATTCTACATCACACAGTAAGAACTCTTAATAGAGCATTCACCACCAATCCATAAGCAGAGTGCTGTGTTAAAGACTCATACAGTCCAGGACTGATCTTCACACTGATGGTAACTCCTCCTGCTTGATCATGAAAATAACCTTTCTAATATTCTTTCTAATAACTCTTCAGTGGATCCTCTGCGTCTCCTCCCTGTTGGTTGTGTCTCTCGTACTTCTCCAGTAGGAGGTGACGGAGTGGCAGTCAACACTAAGTGTTCAGTTTAGACAATAAGGATCATATTAAACTGAAGATCTCCATGGCCATACACCTCTACTGACCCAAAAGCAGTCCAGAAAGTCTGTTCAGTATCTAACCTAAAGATAAAGTGTCTCCATATACATTTCAGGACTCATCCTTCTGCTTCTGTTTTCAGTCACATCTTCAGTAATCACCAATGCTTCAAAGCCACTGAAATGAGGAGGCTTTGTAGAAACATGGTTAAAATTCCTAAACTTGTCATAGCATATTTTTATTCAACCCATAAAATTAAACCTGAAAGTCTACAATTTAACATTAAAAAGTGTGAGAAGCAAGAAAATCCTTAAACGGTTAAACATCTTTTAACTATTTTTGTATTTGCAGCAGGAGAACAATAAACCAGTGCAGGACAGGAGTTCTCCAGGACCAGGACTTGGAGCCACTGGTGTAGGATATGCTGCTAATTAGCTTGCTAGCAATGCTATAACATGTGAAAGTGGTGAACATTGATCTGATCCTACCAATCCTCTGTGATGAGTTGAGTGTGCAGTGGGGAACAGAGCTGCTGCAGTGCTGAGTCTGACCACCGGGGGCAGCATCTCTATTTACACCCTGAACTGAATACAGGAACAGGAAGTGAAGTGGGAGCAGGAAGTGGTGCGAGGGCAGGTAAGGTGCTACCTTTGGGGGTAAATGGTGGTGTTTGTGTTTGTAAACAGTTTGTATTTATGATTTAGAATCAGATCACAGAAAAGTTGTACAGTGCTAGATTAACTCTTACTGTTGAAACTCTGATTAAAGCGGGTGCTGGAGTTTGTGATCTGTTGTTGATCAGATTTATCAGATTGATTAATACTCTGCTGGTGGATTGATTGAAGGCTTTATGGAGAGTATTATGTTCTGTATTATTATCCTAATGTAAATTACTAATGAATTATTAAATGCTGCTGTTTGTTCAGAGTTTGGAAGAGGAATGTTTACCATATTGTTTAACACAACTGCTTTGATCAGTGTTACCATTTACCAGTGTTTATTTCCCCTTATAGCATTGTTAGCATTGAACCAAGTTATCACTGTAAGCTTTAATTCAAGTTATCATTGTAGACATTGTTCAAAGTTAACATTCTTAGTATTATCCCATGATAACACAATTTTTTTTACCATTTCTTTAACCAATTTCTTTCGTCTGCACATCATCTAATCACTTGAGCACATCTCAATAGTAATTTCTCATTTATTTTATATAAACAGTAAATTATTTTGAACAGCTGTCTGCTGTTTCTCAAATGATCAATTGCTTCTGTCATTCAGATCATAAAATATTATACGTTACTCTGCTGAACTGAGCTGCACACCAGAACAGCCACTCATTAGTTCACTGCTTAAGTCCTTTCATTCTGATTATTTAAACTAGTTATCAGAGTCTGTAATGCAGATTTTACACATTTCTATTAGACTTTTTCTGGTACACATCTCCTGAATTGATGATTAACTAATCATGACTTTTCCTAATGATGGAAAGTTTGTGATCATGTTCCAGATGAAATAAAGAACATGTTATTAATCAAACACTGGCAGAGGCTGGTTAAAGGGTACAGCTGATTCTTCAACTATTTATATACCTGAATAATGCTGGCTTTAACCTGATGAAACACAATGTACTGACAGTCTTTACTGTCTGTTCTGTGGTACAACAACGTCATCTGTCTATAATTACTGTACAAACAGTAAAATCTCTTGCATTCAGGTTCTCATAAACAGTAATGTGTAATTATGTACTTCTGAAACTGATTCATGATTTACAGGAAAAAGAGCAGCTTTTTAAAATAATTTTCCATCTTGAGACATTGAGAAAATCCTCACAGAGTAAACTGATACACGACAACATGACTAATCATTTTAACAGTCTTGTTTATGCTCAATGACATAAGGTCTTGTTGTTTGCTGTCTCTGATAAGTTAATTGACATAAGTATGCACCTTTTGGGCATGAAGAAAGTATTTTGAGTGAGGTACGAGCATTAGCTGCTCATCCATTATGTGGTGCTGTTTGCACAAACTGTATTGAGAAATGCTCACACTGTAGTGCAGCTATCAGTCTGATTCAAGAAATGCACAAAAGAGATAATCTGTAATATAATAAACATGTATATATTATCAGAATTTTAATTTTTAGCATGTATATTTCCCCCAACAAAAAAATGTTTATCTGCACGGGGTCTTTGGGAGAAATAGCTAAAAATCAGTTGATATTTAAAGAGAGAAAACAAGCAGGTGCAATAAATGTAGAATTAAAAATGAAAATTGCTATGTTTAAAATCAGAGCAAGTGCTATTTACAGACAAGAGGACTGGATGGGTAACATAAATTGGTGAGAAAAAAGGTTTCTTCTAGAAATTATGTTCCATACTATAAATTAATTTACTCAGATTTCATAAATAAATTCAAAGAAAGATTTTGACTCAAATAAAGATTTATTTTCTGGAAAATAAAATCCACCAGGAGAGTTGCAACAGTTCTTGTCCAATCATGTCCTCTCAATTGGGCCAGGCTCCGCCCCATGATTACTGTGCAGATGCTACCATCAGTGTGAGTCTTACTGCTGGAGTATAAAAGGCAGGAAGCGGAGTGCTTGTATGCGTTTGTGTCTCTCTTTGTGAGAACCCAAATGTACCCATTGCTCTCACGCTGCCCTGAACTCTTGGGTTTTGGGGTCAGAATGTGGGAGTGATGGTGGTCCTTCATGGGGGATCTGGATGATTGGAAAGTTGTCCAGGTTCTTCCAGAAGAACTATCTAGAAGGAATTTCCTTTCATGTAAAAAGAAGATATTGTTGTGAGTGTCTATGAAATATAATTGTAATTAGTATAACAGACACAGTTAATATTTTAAACAATAAACTTGTTCTAAATCTTTCCAAGAGGTTTAAAACTTTACACACCTGGTTTGGCTGAATTGGTGATTCCCTCATTAATAAACCTCCAGCTCCCCAGACACCCATCTGGTACATTTGGAGGTCCATCAAGGGCCACCATCAGCCTTACAAACTGACCCCAACATGCAGTATGTAGGGTCAGCATGTGGCCAGGTTAAATTTGGCCTCTCCAATTAGGAGAGCCCAAATTTATAAAGTGCTGCAGCTTCATTGACTCTTATATTTCAGCACCGAGCTTCACACTGATGGTAACCTCTCCAAAGTGGTCACAGAGGGTCACAGAGAGTCTGAAATAGCAGAGACAATATGATTGGACCAACACTACAGAAATTAGCATAGTGGATCAAGCACATGTAAACATCTATTCATTAATAATTTAACAGATATACATTCAGTTTTATATGGAGAGAAAAGTTTAGAATTTTTAAGATCCAATTTTCAGAAACTCTCAAATGGAGAGTTCTGAATTTTACTTACGTGTTCTTCTCTTTACACCTCCAATCTCAAATCTTAAGTACAACGCTGTGTTAAACAGACGGGCACTCCAAAACTGATCTTCACACTGATGGTAGCTCCTCCCACTTGATCATAAAGTTAAAAAAAGATTAAACTCACACCAACAATTAACATTTCAAACACTTCATTTTACTGATTTCTGTTTTTTAAGAAGCTGTTTTTGTTTTAAGTAAAATGTAGCCTAAAACTAAACGACTTCAACCCCATAAAAAAGACGTCTCTCTAAATGTTTAGATGGTTTAAACTCTATTCTTCACATCTATGATACTAACTGCTCACTCCAAGCTCTGCCCACAGACATGTACCTAAAGAAAGACTGTACATGCAGCTCTTTAGGACTTTATTTCACACTTCATATATCTGATTAGCTAATTGCTTAATGAATATGTAAATGAGAGAAATGTGGGCGTGTCAGATAAAGAAATTGAATAGTTTCAGTTTCAGGTTTGATTCTGGACCTCCTGCTCTCCCACTGTTTCCTCCACATGAGTATCAGCCAGCTAGCAATGCTAAAAGATCTGGAAGTCCCAATCACTCATCTTAGTCTAGCGTTTAGACAGTCTAAATAAAACTGATCACTGCACTACTGCTCAGTACTGATGTGATTAAGGAGGATTTCTGAAGGTTTGAAACTCTGGTGAAAAGGTCTTATGTTTTGACAGTGTTGGTTTGGGGGTTGTGGGTACCTATAAGGGGTAGTTGAATTTACTATGATAAATTGCTCTGTAGGTGTGAGTGTGTGAGTTAATGGTTGTAAGTGGTGCCCAGCCCAGGGAGGGACCAGTGATTGTATGTAGGCTCTCGACACACAAAAAAAAACACATATAAAACGATAGATAGACGGATGGAAGCATGATCTTTTTGGCATAATGTGAATCTGATACTTGTTCTTCATGTTGTATCAGAATTTAAAGATTAATGCACCAGTAGAAATGCTCCAAAATGACTTAATGATAAAAAGATTAAACTCACTTTTAAACTCACAGCACTTTTATATATCTATATTTTTTTAAACAGCGCTGCTGTAATACTGAGTTTAGCCACAGGAGGAACACTTTTATTTTGCTATTTTCTCGACATTTAAGGCAGTCCCGCCTACATGAGAAATACATAACACCATTTTCTAAACTGCTTTAAACCATTGCCTGATGCACAAAATAAGAGACAGCTACTTCACACTTTTGAATTACAAATGCAAGAAATAATTAATAGTTCATCTCTGTCTGATTGGTTGGTGCTTTAAATGATTCACAGTATCTCCATCTATTCTCGACAACCATTGTTTCTCTGGCCTGCAGTTACTTGTACTTCCATGTCTAATCAGATCTGCTGTAATACTGAGTTTAGCTTCAGGTTGCAGCACTGTTATTTACCTACTCTCTAATCAGGTGACAGGTAGCACATGATTGGTCTCAGGTGGAGGTAAGCAGCTGTTTAAAAGCTGTTAAAGTGTCAAAAAATATATTTGTATACATAACTTAAGACTTTTTTTTATCTTCAGAGAGGTTCACATCTTCTCTCTCATGGTGTTACTTAGCAAACCACACACTGACAAACTTCCAGCAAACAGCAAGAGTTTAGAGACTCAGAAAAAAACATTGTGAGTTTTATACTCTCTCTCCACCTTAAACTAAGTGGAATTAGCTTAGCAAACACTCACATAAGATTCGGCACTACACAGTAAGAACTCTTAATAGAGCATTCACCACCAATCCATAAGCAGAGTGCTGTGTTAAAGACTCATACAGTCCAGGACTGATCTTCACACTGATGGTAACTCCTCCTGCTTGATCATGAAAATAACCTTTCTAATACTCTTTCTAATAGCCCTTCAGTGGATCCTCTGGGTCTCCTCCCTGTTGGTTGTGTCTCTCGTACTTCTCCAGTAGGAGGTGACGGAGTGGCAGCCAACACTAAGTGTTCAGTTTAGACAATAAGGATCATATTAAACTGAAGATCTCCATGGCCATACACCTCTACTGACCCAAAAGCATCAGAACATTCTGGTCCAATCTGCTCAGAACCTGATCGATTGACCATAATTCAGTCTGATGATGTCTGATTAAAACTGAATTTAACTGTAAAGTAGGTCTCTCTTCATGTTAAAGAGTAACGGTTTATTTTACCTTGAGTGTATTGACAAATATCTTTCAATAATGATTACTTATCTTAGTATCTATAATTACATAATTATTGTGTGAAACCTTGTATTTTATAGGCATTAACCAATACTCACATTATATTTGATCATTTTTACTCACAGTGTATTTTACACGCATTTATATAAAAGATTAACCAATAATCACAATATATCCTTTACACATATAGTAAAACATTGTTTGATATGGCATGTGACTAACACAGACTTTATTATATGACAGATTAACCCACATTAACATATAACATATGAGATGTAGCTCAGGCTTGAAGTATTTTGTTTTACTGCATGACCCTAACTAACGGTCATCAATTCGACTGGTACGGGGCTAATTTGCTACAAAAAGGCTATTAGATCAAAGCAGCCTTTTGGTGAGTGAGTGCCTCCCTAAAAAACCTCTGCTTCAAAGCGGGGGGTGACGCACACACACAGATAGTGCCAGGATGGAAGAACACAGTCAAGGTCAAACACTAGTGGTCCAGTCAGACACGTGCATGCTAACATGAGATGATTTTAACAACGCCTCATCAACAGGCTTACGTCATTTTGGGTATAAAACATGGAGTCAGATCAGAGGGGGTCAGAACTCTTACTGAGACGGCTGTAACACTGTCTTATATGTATTGGCTCTCCTGAATATTCAGTTTGTAATAAATACTTGATTTGCTTTCAGCTTCACTCCACCTGTCTGACTCTCTCTACCAAACGAACACGCAGGGGAGTTGTACCCCGGACGAGAGGTGGGAGTAGCCCACCTTTCATTTTCTTTTCTACAACAATGTTCAGGGTAAATTGTGAAATTAAACTGACAGGTGATTTTTTTTAATAACACCAGTTGATCAGCCATTGCAGAAGCAAAGTCATTTCATTAATGAAGATCTTGATGAACTTAATGAACATAGAATGAATATAGCAGTCCAGAAAGTCTGTTCAGTATCAAACCTATAGATAAAATGTATCCATATACATTTCAGGACTCATCCTTCTGCTTCTGTTTTCAGTCACATCTTCAGTAATCACCAATGCTTCAAAGCCACTGAAATGAGGAGGCTTTGTAGAAACATGGTTAAAATTCCTAAACTTGTCATAGCATATTTTTATTCAACCCATAAAATTAAACCTGAAAGTCTACAATTTAACATTAAAATGTGTGAGAAGCAAGAAAATCCTTTAACAGTTAAACATCTTTTAATTATTTTTGTATTTGCAGCAGGAGAACAATAAACCAGTGCAGGACAGGAGTTCTCCAGGACCAGGACTTGGAGCCACTGGTGTAGGATATGCTGCTAATTAGCTTGCTAGCAATGCTATAACATGTGAAAGTGGTGAACATTGATCTGATCCTACCAATCCTCTGTGATGAGTTGAGTGTGCAGTGGGGAGCAGAGCTGCTGCAATGCTGAGTCTGACCACCGGGGGCAGCAGCCCTATTTACACCCTGAACTGAATACAGGAACAGGAAGTGAAGTGGGAGCAGGAAGTGGTGCGAGGGCAGGTAAGGTGCTACCTTTTGGGGGTAAATGGTGGTGTTTGTGTTTGTAAACAGTTTGTGTTTATAATTTAGAATCAGATCAAGAGAAAAGTTGTAGAGTGCTAGATTAACTCTTACTGTTGGGGCTCTGATTAAAGCGGGTGCTGGAGTTTGTGATCTGTTGCTGATTAGATTTATCAGATTGATTAATACTCTGCTGGTGGATTGATTGAAGGCTTTGTGGAGAGTATTATGTTCTGTATTATTATCCTAATGTAAATTACTAATGAATTATTAAATGCTGCTGTTTGTTCAGGGTTTGGAAGAGGAATGTTTACCATATTGTTTAACACAACTGCTTTGATCAGTGTTACCATTTACCAGTGTTTATTTCCCCTTATAGCATTGTTAGCATTGAACCAAGTTAGCACTGTAAGCTTTAATTCAAGTTATCATTGTAGACATTGTTCAAAGTTAACATTCTTAGTATTATCCCATGATAACACAATTTTTTTTACCATTTCTTTAACCAGTTTCTTTAATCTGCACATCATCTAATCACTTGAGCACATCTCAATAGTGATTTCTCATTTATTTTATATAAACAGTAAATTATTTTGAACAGCTGTCTGCTGTTTCTCAAATGATCAATTGCTTCTGTCATGCAGATCACAAAACATTATACGTTACTCTGCTGAACTGAGCTGCACACCAGAACAGCCAGCCATTAGTTCACTGCTTAAGTCCATTCATTCAAATGATTTTAACTAGTTATCAGAGTCTGTAATGCAGATTTTACACATTTCTATTAGACTTTTTCTGGTACACATCTCCTGAATTGATGACTAACTAATCATGACTTTTCCTAATGATGGAAAGTTTGTGATCATGTTCCAGATGAAATAAAGAACACATTATCAATCAAACACTGGCAGAGGCTGGTCAAAGGGTACAGCTGATTCTTCAACTATTTATATACCTGAATGATGCTGACTTTAACCAGATGAAACACAATGTACTGACAGTCTTTACTGTCTGTTCTGTGGTACAACAACGTCGTCTGTCTATAATTACTGTACAAACAGTAAAATCTCTTGCATTCAGGTTCTCATAAACAGTAATGTGTAATTATGTACTTCTGAAACTGATTCATGATTTACAGGAAAAAGAGCAGCTTTTTAAAATAATTTTCCATCTTGAGAAATTGAGAAAATCCTCACAGAGTAAACTGATACACGACAACATGACTAATCATTTTAACAGTCTTGTTTATGCTCAATGACATAAGGTCTTGTTGTTTGCTGTCTCTGATAAGTTAATTGACATAAGTATGCACCTTTTGGGCATGAAGAAAGTATTTTGAGTGAGGTACGAGCATTAGCTGCTCATCCATTATGTGGTGCTGTTTGCACAAACTGTATTGAGAAATGCTCACACTGTAGTGCAGCTATCAGTCTGATTCGAGAAATGCACAAAAGTAACTGAGATAATCTGTAATATAATCAACATGTATATATCATACAATTTTTTATTTTTAGCCTGTATATTTCCCCCAACATTTTTTTTTAAATCTGCACGGGGTCTTTGGGAGAAATAGCTAAAGAGAGAAAACAAGCAGGTGCAATAAATGTAGAATTAAAAATGAAAATTGCTATGTTTAAAATCAGAGCAAGTGCTATTTACAGACAAGAGGACTGGATGGGTAACATAAATTGGTGAGAAAAAAGGTTTCTTCTAGAAATTATATTCCATACTATAAATTAATTCACTCAGATTTCATAAATAAATTCAAAGAAAGATTTTGACTCAAATAAAGATTTATTTTCTGGAAAATAAAATCCACCAGGCGAGTTGCTACAGTTCTTGTCCAATCATGTCCTCTCAATTGGGCCAGGCTCCGCCCCATGATTACTGTGCAGATGCTACAATCAGTGTGAGTCTTACTGCTGGAGTATAAAAGGCAGGAAGCGGAGTGCTTGTATGCGGTTGGGTCTCTCTTTGGGGGAACCCAAATGTACCCATTGCTCTCACGCTGCCCTGAACTCTTGGCTTTTGGGGTCAGAATGTGGGAGTGATGGTGGTCCTTCATGGGGGATCTGGATGATTGGAAAGTTGTCCAGGTTCTTCCAGAAGAACTATCTAGAAGGAATTTCCTTTCATGTAAAAAGAAGATATTGTGGTGAGTGTCTATGAAATATAATTGTAATGATAGTACAACAGACACAGTTAATATTTTAAACAATAAACTTGTTCTAAATCTTTCCAAGAGGTTTAGAACTTTACACACCTGGTTTGGCTGAATTGGTGAATCCCTCATTAATAAACCTCCAGCTCCCCAGACACCCATCTGGTACATTTGGAGGTCCATCAAGGGCCACCATCAGCCTTACAAACTGACCCCAACATGCAGTATGTAGGGTCAGCATGTGACCAGGTTAAATTTGGCCTCTCCAATTAGGAGAGCCCAAATTTATGAAGGGCTGCAGCTTCATTGACTCTTATATTTCAGCACCGAGCTTCACACTGATGGTAACCTCTCTAAAGTGGTCACAGAGGCGGAGTCTGAAATAGCAGAGACAATATGATTGGACGAACAATTGATCACTGAATCACTTAACAGATTTACATTCAGTTTTATATGGATAGCAAAGTTTAGAATTTTTAAGATTCAATTGTCAGAAACTCTCAAATGGAGAGGTCTGAATTCTACTCACATGTTCTTCTGTTTACACCTCCAATCTCAAGTCTTTAGTACAACGCTGTGTTAAACTGACGGGCACTCCAGAACTGATCTTCACACTGATGGTAGCTCCTCCCACTTGATGATGAAGTTAAAAGAGATTAAACTCACACCAACAATTAACATTTCAAACACTTCATTTCACTGATTTCTGTTTTTTGTAAGATGCTGATTTTGTTTTAAGAAAAATGAAGCCTAAAACTAAACGATATCAAGCCCCTAAAAAAGACGTCTCTCTAAACTCTATTCTTCACATCTATGGTACTAACTGCTCACTCCAAGCTCTGCCCACAAACATGTACCTAAAGAAAGACTGTACATGCAGCTCTTTAGGACTTTATTTCACACTACCTATATCTGATTAGCTAATTGCTTAATGAATATGTAAATGAGAGAAATGAGGGCGTGTCAGATAAAGAAATTGAGTGAATAGTACAGTTTCAGGTTTGATCCTGGACCTCCTGCTCTCCCACTGTTTCCTCCACATGAGTATCAGCCAGCTAGCAATGCTAAAAGATCTGAAACTGATAATCACTCTTAGTCTAGCGTTTAGACTTAGTCTAAATAAAACTGATCACTGCACTACTGCTCAGTACTGATGTGATTAAGGAGGATTTCTGAAGGTTTGAAACACTCTGGTGAAAAGGTCTTATGTTTTGACAGAGTTGGGTTTGGGGGTTGTGGGTGAACTTACTATGCTAATTTGCGTCTATTTGTGAGTGCCTCTGTTGTGTTAGAAATGGTGGATTCGTTCTGATATACTGTGCAAATCAGCAGGATCGAGCAACTGAGGCCACACGGTGTGTAAAGGATAGTTGCTCATCATCCAAAACACCCAGGTTCCTAGCAACATTTGTCAGGGAGAGAGACAGTGTGTCGATGGTTATGGTGAAGTTCTGTTGGATAGATTGTTTTGCTGGTATGACCAGAGGTTCAGTCTTTGAAAGGTTTAGCTGGAGGTGATGCTCCTTCATCCATAAGGATATATCTGAGAGGCACTGTGATATCCATGCAGAGATCAAAGGGTCATCAGGTGGGAATGACAGATAAAGCTGAGTGTCATCAGAAAAGCAATGGTAGGAAAAGCTGTGTGAGCAGATAACCTGGTCTACAGAGGTGGTGTATATGGAAAAGAGAAGGGATCCCAGTGGATAAAGAGTTGGCTGAGGACAACTGTTCCAGTTATGACACCTACAATGAGCTCCCCCTGAGGTATGATTTGAACCATGACGGTGCATTGTCTGAGATACCCATGTTTGAGAGTATAGATGGGAGGAAGTCATGGTTAGCTGTTTCAAAGGCGTTGACTGTGTTGATAATACTGTAAACTGTAAAAAACTACTTTTGAAAGGTTAATTAGCCTTGTCATGGCTCAAACCTTCCTTCCTGACCAATCAGGAGCCTTTTCCCTCTGTGTGTAAATCATGGTTTGAGTGTGGATTGATTTGACACAGCCCTTCTCTCTTGCACTGTGTTTGAAGCTGTGGTAGGTGGTGATCTTCCACAGAGACTGAAACACTTGATACCAGCAAAGCTTTATTATGCCTTACCTTTAGTCTGTCGTTAGATGATTTGCTTTTACTGAACATCTTACAATTTCTTAAAAGTAGTTTGAAAGTTTTAAACATAGTGATAAGTAACTGAAAAAACTTAAGAATCCACTTGGCAAGTTGCTTTATTGTTTGTCCAATCATGTCCTCTCAATTGGGCCAGGCTCCGCCCCATGATTACTGTGCAGATGCCCATCAGTGTGAGTCTTACTGCTGGAGTATAAAAGTCAGAGAAGCGAGGCCCTTGTATGCATTTGGGTTTCTGTTTGGAAAAGTCCAAATGTACCTCTTGTACTGCCACAATTTTCTGGGTGTTGGTACTAGGGAGTGATGGTGGTGGTCCTGCTGGGGACTCCTGGATGGTGAGAGACCCATCCAGATACACTCAAAAGAACCACCTGGAATGGTTTTCCAACAATGCAGAAACAAGATATCAAACTCAATAAAACTGCTGTGAAAGTGAAAACAAATGAAGATTATTAACGGTCTAGTATCCAAATTTATAAGTTTCTTTTTTCCCAAAATTTAAAATCTTGTTAAGAAGTTTAGAATTTTACACACTTGACTTGGCTGAATTGGTGATTCCCTCATTAATAAACCTCCTGCTCCCCCATCTGGGACATTTGGAGGTCCATCAATGGTCACCATCAGCCTTACAAACTGACCCCAACATGCAGTATGTAGGGTCAGCTTGTGACCAGGTTAAATTTGGCCTTTCTCATTTGGAGAGCCCAAATTTATAAAGAGCCCCAGCTTCATTGACTCTTATATTTCATCACCGAGCTTCACACTGATGGTAACCTCTCCAAAGTGGTCACAGAGGCGGAGTCTGAAATAGCAGAGACAATATGATTGGACCAACACTACAGAAATTAGCATATAGGATCAAGCAAACATAAACATCTATTACTTAATCACTAAACAGATTTACATTCAGTTTTATATGGTGATAAAAGTGTCGAATTTGTAAGATTCAACTTTCAGAAACTCGAATGGAGAGTTCTGAATTTTACTTACGTGTTCTTCTGTTTACACCTCCAATCTCAAGTCTTTAGTACAACACTGTGTTAAACAGACGGGCACTCCAGAACTGATCTTCACACTGATGGTAGCTCCTCCCACTTGATCATGAAGTTAAAAAAGATTATATTTAAACCAACAATTAACCTTTCAAACACTTCATATAACTGTTTTCTGTTTTCTAAATGACATCAACCCCATAAAAGTCTCTTATTCATAGTCTCTCTAAGCTTTTAGATGGTTTAAACTCTATGCTTCACTTGGGCACTTAGGACCATAAATATAAAGACCAGCACTGAAACCATCTAAAACTTGAGGAACTTTGGATAATAAGTGATCACTCGTTACCCTTTTTTGGCTTTTGTTGGTGGATTGGTTAGAATATGTGTTCTTGACCAATTAGTAGCAGTATGAGTAATTAACACTGTATTTTTCTCAAAAGGCCATTGGAGAATGATTATTGCTCAAAGGACTACACAGTCTGAAAAAAATTTGTACTTCTGTTTTTATAAACAGTGGATTCCATGCGTTAGAATAGCTATTCCATTGGTTTTTGTACCGCTTCTCATGGTTTTCTCATCTGTGGTAGATCTGACTCCGCCCTCATGATGACGCCTGCAATCAGTGTCAACCATCAGTGTGAAAATCAGTCCTGGAGGAGGGAGCTGGTTAATTTACATGCATTTGTGTTGTTGTTTATGTACACACACAGACACAGACACAAAGTATTTATGTTGAGTACTCTTTGTTTTAATGTAGTCAATGCCATTGGCGTCTTATTGCTGTTTATATGCTTTTTAAAAAAAATTGGATGAGTTTTAATCAGTGTGAAAATGTGCACTGAAATAGAAGTACTTAAGTGTTTTAGATCAGTTCATTTTTATTTGTTGAAATATTCTAGTTCTTCATTTGTAACATCTTTCACTTCTAAACCCAACATAATCTTACCTTAACGCCTAATGGTGACACAAAGAGAAATATCTAACTACGTTTTAAGCCTGATATGTTAATTTCTGTAGTGTTTGTCCAATCATTTTGTCTGTGCTACTTCAGGCCCCACCTTCATGACAAACCTTAAGATGCCACCATCAGTGTGAAGATCAGCGCTGAAGTATAAAGACTCAGTGAAGCGCCGCACTCATCCAAACATGATTTCTTCTTAAAGGAGAGCTCCACACGTTGTGTTAGGTTCAGTGAAGAACTGCACTAGTGTGAATATGGTGTTTCCGTGTGGGAATGTACCAGTTCACTTATTCTTTATCTGGACTTCTATATAGTGTGTGTGGTTCAAACAGAAAAACATTAACCAACGAATTTGGTATAGCCAAGTTTGCTTATGCTGATCCCTTGTAGTGTGTGTTGGGGATGATGATGTGTTGTGCTGATGAAAGCTTGGTGTCTTCCTGTAGGAGAAGAAAGTTTGGTCACACTGACACTACATAGTGAGTGTTGGGGTCAGTACAGCAATGTTCTTGTGGAAACTTGGTGCCTCCCTGTGGGAAAACCTGAGTTTTCACTAGAATTAAAAACATGTTTTCTGTTACAGTTTAGTTTTCAGGTACATAGTGTGTGTTGGGATCAGTGAAGCACTGCACTGGTGTAAATTTGTTGCTTCTTGAAGGGAATTCCCAAGTTTAAATAGATGTGGTGTTGCAGGAGTGAATAGAATTGCTCAGTTATGCTTGCCAAGGTGGCCACCAAGTGAACTGACTTGTTTTTAAAGACTTTGGCTCAGTGAGTGATAATGATTGGGACCACAATTGCTTCTGTGTGAATTAAACATGATCAAGCTCTGTGTATCACTTGATCTTTGTCTACAAACTAGCTACAGATATTTTTAAGTGACAACGAAGCATTGTTGTTAGTTGCTTCGGATAAGGGGGCGTCTGCTAAATACCTTAAATGTAATGGAAATAACTCATACCTGTCCCATAACTTTTGCCATACTAGTCTATATACACTATAAGTAAATATTTAAACGTAGGTAAAGCTTATTCTTCTGAAGATAAAGCTTTTTATCAGAAGTTCTCTCAAGCAGCTCTCTACAGCTTGACAACACACTGCTTTTAAAGCAACAAGGGAGAAAGACATCACCACATTCACAGAAATGAAATTTCAGGGATTAAGCTTTTGGTTCAGGGTATAGTGACCACACATAATGGGCAGCATGTGTAACTGCAGGCCAAGGAAACCAATGGGCGTGGCGAAGAGGCAGGCATACTGTCAATCATTTCATGCATCAGCCAATCATACAACAGAGATCCACTGTCAATCATTTCTTACCTTGACCAATCAAAAGAATAAAGAGAGGAAGTAGCTGCCTGTCAGTTTGTGCATCAGCCAATGGTTTAAAGGGATTTAAAAAGAGGCGTTGCGTATTTTTCATATATGCAGAAAGCGCCTTAAATGTTGAAATTCTTGCTTTTAGCCGTCGATCATATTTTGCATTGACCACTTACAGAGCAGAACGATCTATGCATCATTTTTTGCATCAGCCAATCTTGATGTTTTTAGATCATTTAACATCCTAATTTGAAACTGGTTCTTTTATCTGTTAAAACATAAGGGGAAAGGTGCGAGTGGAAATGCTATAAGGAGTCATGACAGTAACTAAGACTTTGTAAACTGCACTTTAAAGGAAATTGGAAAAGGGTAAAGCATTTAAATAATTGGCTGATGCACAAAATGACATACAGGTATTTCACGCTTTTGATTGGCCAATGCAAGAAATGATTGCCATTTGACCTCTGCTTTAAGATTATCTGATGCACAAAATAACTAACAGTATCCCCGCCCATTCACCAAACCCATTGGTTATCCGGGCTGCAGTTACAAATATAGATCAAATTTGGGCATTAAAAAAACGAACAACTTCTAAATTGGCTGATGCAAAAAAAAAAAAAATACTCTGCAATTGTTCAAATCAAAATGTTATTGACGGCTAAGAGCAAGAATTTAATTGGCTGATGCAAAACATGATTGACAGGCTCATGCCCACTTAGGTCTCTTTTAGCATTACCCTTTTCCGTAACGGGGCTGGACTTGGACCATGTAACCATGGACCCTAAAGAGTGCTGCACTGGCCTGTAAGACATGTGTGTGGGGTCTTTTGTGTTTAATATGTATCTGATTACTGTCAGAGAAATCTGTTCACAGACACTTGTCCTCAATATTTATATGATAACACCTCATAACTTATCCAGGTGTGGGTGTTCCCAAGCTGTTACCTGAATAAACACTCAAAGATAAATTGATTTACTATTGTCCCATGACTTTTGGCATGTCAGTGTCCAAAGTATACCATTATATATAAACTAAATGTCCTTTATTATCTCATTTATCTCTTTATTTCTGTCTTCACTAAACCATACAGGTTAGAGTTAGCCTTTAGAGCATCAAAAGTTCCTAATTTCCTATAAGAAAAGGAGAACCCAATTGTTGCTGATGCACCACAGCAACCACTTGTGGTACCCATTTGATTGGTTAAGTGTTACTATAGTACTAGAGCATCTTAAAAAAAAATAAAAATATATCCTTGAAAAGTTGCTTTATTTCAGTAATTTAGTTGAAAATGTGAAACTCATATATTATGTAGATGTATTACACAGAGAGTGATTATTTTTATTGTTGATGATTTTGGCTTACAGCCAATTAAACAAAAAATCAGTCTCTAAGAAAATTAGAATATTATATAAGACCAATTGGTACTTTTGGCAGTGAGTGTGGGCACTGTGCCAAGTCCTGCTGGAAAATGAAATCAGCACCTGCTGTAAGATTTTGTGGGAAAACAAAACTGCACTGACTTTTTAGACTTGATAATAAAACACAGTGGATCAACAGCAGCAGATGACAGACATGTCTCTCCAAACCATCACTGATTGGTGGAAACTTCACACTAGACCTCGAGCAGCTTGGACTGTGTCTCTCTCTTCTCACTCTTCCTCCAGACTCTGCTCCCTTGATTTACAAATGAAATGTAAAATTTACTGATGATCAGTGATGGTGTGGAGAGACATGCTGATCATCTGCTGGTGTTGATCCACTGTGTTCTATTATCAAGTCTAAAATCAGTGCAGTGTTTTCACATTTTGAACTGAATTACTAAAATAAAGTAACTTTTCACTGATATTCTAAGTTGCACCAGATGCACGAGTCTACTTGCGTCATCTGCAAACTTTTGCATCCCATTTCAGTGGAGGAAAAATTCAGTAATAATCCTGAATTATTTAATAATCCTTAAAGTTTCCAGCCTGGATTCACTTCTGATGATTTACACGGTGTGAAAAACACTGAATTGAGGAATAAAAGCAGGTTTCAGATATAAAAACACAGAAAACACTGATCAGACCTGTAGCTTGGTGATGGTGTTCTAAGCTTCATAACGGAAGACCTGAGACGTGTACAGACATCACAGACATATCATATCAAACAGCAGAACTTACCATATCTAACCAGCACAGTAGCGTCATTCTGATATTAAACATCAGATAGAAAACAGCAGTGAAGTTTGGAGTGTGTGGCCTGGATTCTTACTAAGTTCAGCTGGTAGCTAGCATCGAGCATCACCATTTAGCCACCCGCCACTTTGTTCACTTCAGTCCCACTTTCTTCATAATAAAAGTCCCAGGGCTAATTCTATTAAAATGTACTAAAACAATAAAGAGCATCCAATATTTAATTTTATTTGAACTACTTTAGGGCTGGTGTATTTTAGTATTTCAGAGCTACAAATACAAGACATTTGAGTAGCCTACAATCTCCTTCTATCTTCTATACAATGTTTTGTAATTTGTAGGTAAATATAAATAAAGGTGCGACTATAATACATTGGTAAAGTGTTTTTTTGGTATTTACAGCATCTGCTCCTGACTGATGTTCATTACAGGACACTTTTCATTCATTCATTTAGTCCTTAGCTAAAAATTCAGTTGAATTGTACAGTTTAAAATACTTTAAAGATGAATGCATTTAAGTGTGAGTAAATGGATATTATATTTTGTGACAGCACTATCAAAAACCTAAAAATCTGAGATAGAAAAAAAAAAGAAAATAAATGAAAACAGTAAAAATGAAATAACTAGTAACTAGCCAAAAGACAAAACAGATTTCATAGAGACCTAGAACACCAAGGGGCAGTTCCCCAAACAGACATAAAGCCTAGACTTGAATTAAAAAGAAAACACAGACATAAAACCTACACAGAATTAAAAGAAAAATGTAGTCTAAGATTAGACTTAAAGGTCTGAACAAAAGTTAAATAAAATACTTAAAAATTCCCCACATTTACCGGAATCACTCAAAATGAATTAAAAGGGATTCAATGCATTTTTTTGACAGAAAACTTGCAAATCGGTCAAATTTGTCCAGAACACAACAGGAGGTTTAAAAATAAGTCTTAAAAATGGCATAATGTATGTAATGAAATCATGAATGCTACTGTCAAGAATCAAACGCAAGAAGGAATAACCAAACTGATTCGTCGGATTTCACTTAGGTAATATTTTATTTGTTGGTTTAATTTTTCAAAACTATTTTTTATAATAAATTTTGTACTTTGAGGTCAATAAAGAATCATCACAAGTGAACAGAAAATACTGTAGAAAAGAATAGCACTGGTAGAATTAGAAAATAAACCGACAGAAAAAAAATAATGATGCTGTTAATGCAGTTTAGCTCATGTTCGCCTCTTCTTGCTTTCCAGAAACAGGTGGCGGAGACGGAGACGGACGGAGAGATGCAGAGATGAGCAGACTGACAGATGCACAGGAAGTCGGGACGTCCGCACAGGGGTGGAGCTGGAATGACTGAGTGTGGTGTGTACCCCTCTCACCATACATCTTGCCTACATCCAACATTGGCTTAGTGGTCAGAACCACGGACAGCTCATAGTGTTCCTAGTCTCAGGAAGGGGTTTCCTTGCCATTGGAGACAGCAGGGGTAGCTGGAGATCAGGTGGTGGGCAGTGATTTCTCCTGCAGGCCTGAAACAGCGGGACTTGACATGAAAACCCATTCACACACATTTAACACACACTCCATCTGATTACTTCAGGCCTTCAACATGTGCATCATTTGGTATGACTTGTTGTTCAAAGCCTAAAAAAATAATAATAATAATAATAATAATGATAAAAAAAGCCATTGCCGGTGTCGTCGTAAAATCGTCTATATCTAGCAACACTTAATAACATTTAGTTTTTTCTTTTTTCTCTCGTTTTCAAACGTTTTATTATTGAAAAGAAAAATGGTCGAGGAGCAGATATAATTTTGCATCATCTATACAACAGGCTATAAAACACCACTGTCACACAGTCCAGAGAGCACATTTAGATGTGGGTGTACTGTATAAACATATGTAGTAAGATACTGTTTTGCGTGCAATCGAGTGTTCCCCCTCCCATGTGATCACTTCTTTTGCGAAAAAAAAAAAGACAAAAAAAAAAATAATAAAATCCCGCCGCTGGCACCGTGGCCTCGAGTTTCCCCACCGACGGAGAAAGTAAGGCCTTGAGATTGCTTTTCTGAGATTGCTTTCAGATCCTCAGGCCGGCAGGCTTTCTGTTCTTTTTGCACCCTTGATAGATTTAACCAAGCGGCCTCGCGAGAGTCCACACCGGTCGCCGCTTCTAAAAAAAGGTGCAAAAGACGAAAGAAAGAAGAGATTTGGTTGATTCTTCAGACACCAGCTTTAGACGTTGGTCCCTTTTATTTCCCCCACCCCTATCTTCCATTTGATCTGCGCAGTGTTTGAGTGAGTAATTTTCGAGCTTGTGCATGGTCTCTAGCCTTCACTTCATGGTAGAAAAACGAGTCTCGGCAGCGAACAGCAAGCAAACAGAAATGAAACGTCGACGGCTTGTGACATGACCCTCCCCGACCCCTCTGGACCCTTCGGTTCGCTGTTAAAACCAGCAAGTGCAATCACAACATCTTGTCAGTAGAAGTGCAGATGGGCTTGTATTGATAATCTGCTTATCAGTTATGGGTAATTGTTGGGTATTTAATCAGCTTTGTTTTCCTCAGGCCAGTCTGTTCTTGGCCGGACCAACCGGCATGTCCAACTGAGCCCGTGCCAGCCCGATCCGCCGTCGCCGCCACCACAACCGCCGTCCTTCTGTTCCCTCCATCCGTTCTGGAGGAAAACGCAGAAGAACCTTCAGCCCCGGCCGCCTCCTCAGGTGCCACTTGCATCTTGCGGTGTAATTCCACATCTTAGATAAATTTTCTACAATTTTTAAAGCAGTTTGTGTCTGTTTCAGTTCATATTTTACACAGGATGGGTTTTCGTATAATTCTTTAGGAGACGAAAAAAAAAAAGAGGAAAAACTCAAGAAGTCCTTTAAAAAGTTGGTCCAGCAAGCACCCAGCGAAGGAGGAGTGATCAAACATAGTACTCCTTGTCCTTGTTTTTCTTGCCCTTGCTGGCGCTCTTGGTCGCGGCGACCGGTTTCTCCTTGACCACCGTGCCGTTGGACTGTGCCGAGTTGCTGATGTAGTTGCGGCTCTCGTCCACGTGGTAGGAGCCCTCGTCGCGGTTGCGGTATTTGTACATGGCATAGAGGAGGATGAGGATGCAGAGGGCGGCGGCTGCCACGATCCCCACCACCATGCCCGTGGTGCTGCTGGACTCTCGGACCACCTCCACAGGATCGGGGTAGACTTTCAGGCCAGGACCCGTCGGGCTCGCTGGGGAAGATAAGAAGAGAAGGAAGAAGCATCAGTCGACATGTCGTTCACTGGCCACTGTTACAAAAACTGAAGTTAAATGCAGAGTATTAGGCTCAACCTGACCTCATTGTTCTTAATCAGATATTGGTAGTGATTGGTAGTGGCATTACATAATTATTCTTAATTAGTCTATCAACTAAAGTCTCTAGATTTACACTGGGAAGGTGATGGGTTTCCAAATGGGGGCCAGAAATGTGATTGCCTATTTTGTACTGTTGGCTAATGACACATTTTAATAAGCTTTTAAACTACATCTCTAATTCCTAGCCATGTTCTCTCACATGTGGCAAGTGTTCTCCCTCATCTACTGATTTCAGGTCTGGCACAGTAGCTTCCTTTAGCCTGAGGAAATGATGCTGTAGCTGATTCTGTGCTGGAGAATGCTCTCTCTCTCTGCTTGGTAATGAAATGACCTGTGAATACCTTCACTACACCACAGAGCAGAATCTCAGCATTATTGAGGAGAAACCTCTTATCAAACGCAGCAGCTACTACGTTACACAGCACCGCCGATCCCAACACTAACCAAACACGCAGGCCACGCTATTATCATACAAATTACAAACTCTCAACCAGCATCGACTGTGATCTGGCCCTCAGACGAATCCAGTGACCGCCCTCTAACATACTCTAAACGCTTGATAAGGAGGGATTAACGACTCGGCAGACAGTGCTGTGGGAGCCATTTGCTGCTTAGTTTACCGATAATTTATATACACCCTAAACTAATGTTTTTTGTAGACAAAACAGTGGCAGGTTTACACACACAAACACTGGAAATCACTGCCATCTTTGAAGGTGCTACATTTAACCAAATATTCCCAATATTCACCCAAGCGTAAATACGTCTGCAAACCAACACCAGAACATCATCTCGTGCCTTGTGAGGCTATTAGGTTAGCTCTGATGCTCCTTCAACCACAGATGCAGCTCCTCTTCTTTGGAAGCTGATGGATGTAATTTATATGGTGTTCAAAAGCTAGTTAACTATGTTCTAACAAGCGCTATATAGGCTGTTGTAATATTAGGTTAGCATAGCTAGCTTCTTTATGATCAGTGTCCACACTAGTAACTATTTCACACTGTTGGCTAATCGCTGGCATTTGCATTTGTGTACTTGTGTAAAGTATGTTTTTAAGACTTAGACTGTGGGTCACTCTAGAACTGGGAAATTGCACTAAATAAAAACATGTTTCTGAGTGAATGAACCTTTCTGTTCTTTCTCGGACACAGAAATGTTTTACAGCTCTGAAGTGGTTCAACTGTCCAACTGCTTTTGTAAGCCTCTATGCAGCTTTATGAATGTGAGTGTGAACTTGAAGAGCCATTTTTGGGTCTGTCAATGACTTTTCCAAGGGATGATTCATTAAATTATACAATACTACAAGATGCTACAAGAATCTCTACATAATGTAAGGATTTTTCCTTTTTGGAGAACTCTTTAAACCTTAATGTTTTTAATACTGTGTCCAGATCACTGGAAACAGAAGACTAAGTTTTGTCCAAGTCGAAATGTGCGAGAAAATAAAAAGTAAAAACATCAAGGTGCTGAAAAAAGGAGGTGGGGGGGAAAAGCAGTGCAGGATAAGAGACATTTTATCAGATGAGAGCATTAGCGGAGATAGAGAGCGAGACAGCAAGCGAGCGAGAGAGATAGATAGAGAGACAGAATAATGAAGGGTTATGGTGCCGAGTGCTATCAGAGTTGATAGGAGTGGGATTATAATTTGGATGGCTCTCGTACATAATGGAGGCTCACTGATATGTAATCAGTTTCCCATTCAAAGCGGCAAATGGCTCCCACAGCACTGTCTGCCGAGTCGTTAATCCCTCCTTATCAAGCGTTTAGAGTATGTTAAAGGGCGGTCACTGGATTCGTCTGAGGGCCGGGTCACAGTCGATGCTGGTTGTGAGTTTGTAATTTGTATGATAATAGCGTGGCCTGCGTGTTTGGTACGTGTTGGGATCGGCGGTGCTGTGTAACGGAGTAGCTGCTGCGTTTGATAAGAGGTTTCTCCTCAATAATGCTGAGATTCTGCTCTGTGGTGTAGTGAAGGTATTCACAGGTCATTTCATTACCAAGCAGCACACAGCCAGAATCAGCTACAGCATCGTTTCCTCAGGCTAAAGGAAGCTACTGGTGCCAGATACTGATCCAAACTTGAGGGGGAGGGGCTCTATCTGTTTTTTCTTGTGACAGAAACCTTTGTGTTTTGAAGAGACACATGTTGAACAAAACAACTCAGGCTAGGAACTTCAAATATTGTAGAAGAGTAGAAGCAGTGACCATACAGGGCCTTGAGTGGGTTTGTAGATGTGTTTTTGCTGAACATGTTCCTTAAGGAACTTTTAGGGGTGCACCTTAAGGGTTTCAGATTGAAGCACCCCAAAAGTTCCTTAAGGAACCTATAGAAGATCCCTGTATCTTCCCTCCTGAGCCCATCGTTGCATCCATATTTGGGACGAACATGATAAAAACCTTGGACAAAACCTTCTGGTTCTCACTTTGGCCAACCATACAGAGACCTGCTGTATACCCATCACATATGGGCATCTGGTTATCTGGTTCTAGTTTTCCTTTCACTCTGAGCATTTTCTTGCTGTGATTTCACCACCACCGATCCCCGTCCTTATCTCCTGTCCCGACTCTCTGACCCTGAACAACAAATAGCCAGAGCCGGCCCCAGACTTCTCCCCCATCTCGTCCGCCGATGTGGTGACAGCCCACAGGCTTTCGCCTTGAAGGAGTGAGCTTTCTTCACACCTGTCCAAAGGGATAACACGGGCGGTGGCAGACACAACTAATCTGTTCCAACGCTCAGTCACACTCAATTTCCAGCGGCATCTCCTCTCGTCCTTGAGCGTCTGCTGGCCCCCGTTAGCATTCCTGGACTTACAGTAGGCCTCCACTCCCACTACAACAGGGTTATTAGACAATGACGGGCACCTTCTGACCGCAAACTTTTATAGCCCCAAGAAGGAGAGCCAGTCAGTTTGTGTTATCTGACACGAGAGACAGGAAGTTTGGTGGAGGAGGAAAGCACACAGTAAAAGAGAGAGGAACTGGGAACACTTAAAAAAAAAAAAAACAGATTGTCTACACTAGGACTACAATGGTAACTGGTTTATTGGTATATTATAAATAATGCAGAGTGGGAATAAACCCACAAACGTAAAGATTTTGTTGCTAGATTTATTGACTTATGGCACTTTGGCACTTTTTTAACTTTAGGCTCAACAAGAGGCACCACACCTAAATAGCAAAGCACAGCAGAGAAACAGGCAGAGAGAAGCAATACTGATTTTACCTCCATTGTCACAATGTCTCCATTGTCTCCATTGTTTGACTTGTCACAATGATAAATAAACACCTTAAAATATATTTTCTATTGTGTTCTCTTAGATAAAATAGGCCAATATACATTTCTGCGGAAAATCTGTAACATTAACTATGTTTTTTTATGGTTGAAGTGCGCTGTGTTTCCCAGGATTAACATTACCTTGCTAATATAGAGCTGCCAAAATTGTTAAAATTAATTTAATAAGTAAAACTCAAACAGCTCAATTTTTGTAGCTACTGAACCAACATGTAGCTTCTGAGTGCTAGATTTTTATGGGAAAAAACAAGTTTGTCGCTTTGAAAGCAGAAAAGAAAGGATTTGGGCCACATGGTTTGACACTGAATATTAGCATTTCTTAGCAATGCTAGCCTTCTATCTCCAGCGTACAACGACTAGCTAAAGCAGCTACATTTGTTTGGATATGAACCCGGCTGCTCTTATTAAGGAGGAAAAGTATGTTAGTTGGAGTTTCCCACTTTATCATGACTATAGTCCAGGAAGCATTTAGACACATTCATTTTTTAAGAGTGAATTTCCTCTCTATTCGGCCAGACAGGGAGAAAGAGAGGGAAATGGGACGGATGGGGTGCCAGGAACACCGGGAGACATTGGCTTCCTGTTGTTTCGGAGCGACGGTAAGCTAGCAGCCTCGTCCCTGGCTGCCTTTCACACCTGCTAGCCACACAGATGTGCTGATTGGTCTCATGCAGGGCATGGCAGAGTGACAACAGACAGATACAGTAATACAGCCAAGACTGCTCAGATTTACATCAGTCCCCCTGTCTGCAGACGCCCGCGATAATCTGATCCACAGTCTGCAGCGGTGGGTGGGTGTACGTGACACAAAGCGATGTGAACTGAGATCAGTCAATAAGTGTCATTCACTTTTTTAAATTTATGTACCTAAAAAAAGACTATAGTTGTGACAGGTGCACATTAATTTCTCTCTTTCTCTGGCCAGTGCCCTGATATTAAAATCCTTTTCATAATGACATCGTCATGAACAGTCATGTGAGAAATTTAGAGCAGCCCCTGAAAACCTGTCTTGTTTGAACTCATTAAACATACAGGCATTGGAGCTATAACTGAATACTACGAAATGGACGTAATGTAATGTTATATAATATATATATGTCTTTAAAACATATTTTATAAACTGTAAATGACAGAAAACGTTTTATTGTTGCCAAAATTTTCTAAAATTAAAATCTGGTGCATCAGATAATCTGCTTGCTCTTTTGTGTTTGTGTATAAGAGAAACCTTTTAAAAAATTGTATTGTTATCGCTATATATGAGTTTTTACTCTAAATTAAAAAATAAAGCTGCTCCAAAATTTTATAACCACATTATAATCATCTGAGGCTGATGGGCTGCACATGATTCTTATTTTAGTATTTTAAAATAGTAATAAAAGCAGAGATATCCTTTTTCTTGACTAGAAAATTGCATTGCAATTAAGTACATTTTACAAAGGATTTCTTAAAGAAATCTAAGAATTATCCATGTTTTAAATATGTTACAAATGATTAAAGAAATGACTCTGTGAGCGTATTATCTAAGGGCTTTCACTCTCCTCTTTTCTTCTCCTCTTGCTTATTTTTTGTGGACAGTTGGCTCTCCATTAGCACGCTGCAGCTTAGCGACAACAGTTGGGCTGAAACTGTGCCTGAAACAAGTGTTTGAAATAATGGGGGGCTTTTATGAATTCCACTTAAGAGCATTCAAGGGTAAAATTAGATAGAGCGAAAGGAAAAATGACCTCCGATTGCAGCAACAGTAATACGTGTAATAGTAATGTAATAGTGTCTGTGTACAATATGTATAGGTACAGTGAAGGTGTGTGCTGGGGAATACAGCGCTGATTCTGTGGACACTATGTTGTCCCTGCCTTCCAAATGAACAGATATGGGCTCCAATAGAAGCAGACTGTCAGAGGCTGTCACAGCATCTGTGCATTTGCAGGAAGCGGCACATTGCTGCCATACTTGTTGCACACGTTTTGCATCACATCTATGCATTCCTAGCTGTTCTGAACCCTTGGTAAATAGTCAGCGCTTTTGAAAAGTGTTAACAATTAAGGCTGCAGGGTTACTTCCTTTCTTCTTCCTTTTCTTGGTATCTAATTCCTATTTTATATATTTGGCAAAAAGCTCAAACAAAACTGTTTATTTAGTGTGCAATCTGAGGGAAGCGACCAGTTGGCTTTTACTACTGTAAGTAAATAATTGGTGTTTGTATTTCCAAATCTCAAGCAATTGTGACGTCATCAACATGGATAAGCATGATGACTGACCAACACCCTTAAATGACTTGCAACTGGACCTCTATCAGCTTAGAGAGAAACTAGCAAATGTATTATATTATAATGGCCAAACTACATATGATAAATGGGGGTAATGAAGACTGGACTCTGACTCTGATTAGAATTTAGAAGACTTAGAACAAGATTTTGACTCAAAACTAGACTCTAGAAGATTTGTAATCATATTTGGAAGACTTCACTAAAACCTGTACCCTAGAAACAATGACTTGCAACATTTGCAAAAACTAGTAAATCAATGTAGATTCAAATCTACAAAATTTGGGACTAGATTTACATTACAGTACTCAATTCAGACTCTTAGTTAGGGGTTTAAAACCACACTCAGAATTGCACCCCAAAGACTCAAAATTAAAACAAGGTTTTCATTCACAGACTCAGGACTGTATTCCGACTGATACCACAGACACTACACTTCCACTTATACATCAGAGACACAGCATTTGGCTGATTAGCATCAAGAGATTTGAGACTAGACTCAAACTTACACCACAAACACTGAAAACTAAACTTTCAACATTTCAAACCAGAGAATCTAGACTTGACTATGGCTCGCACCACAAAGGACTCACTCCCCAAAGACTCAAAACCAGTTTCAAATTCGCATACAGAGACTTGACTCAAACTTACACACTGTAGATTGAAATTCCACTCACACGTTGGACACTGGCTTGCACCTCAGACTTGAAATTTGATTTAGACTCACACAGAGACTTGGAACTAACGTTGGACTTGCACCCCAAAGACTTGAGACTCATGAATCAATAGAAAGTAACTAGTGAACTTTAGAACTTCAAGCAGTGATCTTGCTTTTGAGTCCACAACTATTTGTATTTTGACTTTTTGTAATTTTTGTAAACTTTAGTCACATATTAATTTCTTCATATCAAATCCACTGTGGTGGTTTACTGACTCGACTGTATACCAACTTTAAATACCCAACTCAGGCAGTTTTGTCTGTTTAAACAGGTACTAACTGTGAATATCCCTCTCTCTGAACTCCTTTAAGCTGTATGATATGTGACCTGAGGAAGCTGAGGTAATGTTGTGAGGTAAAGTGAAAAAAGTGACGGTGGGCAGGATGCGTGACGCTGGTGACAAACCCTGCCACGTTAAAGGAAATCAGCAGAAGGAGAACGGGCTGTGCGGAAAGTGTCTTTCGGCGGCCCTTAATCCTTGGAGGATCCCGAGACGTGGCTCAGAGAGGGATTATAGCCGAGGAGAGCAGGGGCTGCTTGGCTAATTTGCTTTGAAATGCCTGACAAGCTTCCATGTGTTTCGCCAACACTTCCTCACTCAACACCCGTACCAATCCCAACCTAGCACCCCAGCACCCCCTGTCCCCTCACTCCCAAGCCCATTTCCTCGCCGGCTTGGCTCTCGGCCAGCCTGTCGTCTGGAGAAGAGCGGCGGGAGATTCTGGAGTGTCAGCGGGGATTTGAATATATAGCTTCTTTTATTGCCTATTTTCCCTCGTTTGTCAGCGGCAGAGAGGTTCATTTGCTTGGTAATTTCAAGGGGAAGTGGGATCAGGGGGTTGGAGGGAAGAGAGAGAGAGAGAGAGAGTGGATGTAGGGAGTCACATTCTCGCAGGTAAAGTGGTCACTCTGTCTGCTGCCTATTCTCCGAGGTAATGGGGTGATCACATCTGCCTGGGCTGTAATGACAGGGCAGTGCAGCTGCAGACCTTTCATTAGCAGGATTGATGGGGTAAACGGCTCATCATTTGGGACACTGACATGGAAGGGTGTGACAGTGCATGAGAAGATTGTGATACACAAATGGAAAAATGTGACAAGCAATATTCAATCAATATTGATGCCTAATGATGTTTTATTGTTTGAATACCAACACCAACCAGCAACCTGCTGACCTATACAAAAGGTTATGGACAAACAACACTCTCCTCCTGTTTTCCAGATCTAATGCCTTTAGTAAGATTACACTGTGAAAAACGGCCTGTAATTTTGAATGAACTCAACTTAGTTTAGTTAAAAGTTCTCCTAACTTCTCCTAACATTTGAGTTTGGTTTCATGAACTCATAGATTAATTTAACAAGGCTTATTCATGAAGTCACCTTTGCTGGAAGTTTTTTTTTATTGATTTATCCATATTAAATATCTAGTAGAAAATGGGAGATAGGACTGAATTTTAGTCCTCAGTAAATAGCAGATTAGTGCTGGGGCACCAGGCACATCCTGGGTGGAAGAAGACTAATTACGACCTCAAAAGTGTATGCGTTTCCTGTATGTGAGTGAGAAACCATCTGGGCAAAACCATTTGTTGCTTATGTGTGAGCTGTATAAAAGCCTGGTCCAAAGTTGGCCAAGGAGTTTGACTCTGACAGCCGGCTGAGGATGATTGAACCGAAATAAACCTGCTTTTCTCTGAATCTGAACTCAGATGTATGTGATTTGGTTGATAAAGAACAACAATAGAAACCACACTGTTGAGAACACCGGCACAACAAAACCCAACACCATAAGGGTCCCCCCCTCTTGCAAATGTTGTTCCAAACTTGTGCTTTTTACTTTACTACTTTAAAGACTCAACATTTTAATACAATCTCTACTCTGGAGGCTTGTTTCCATTATTAACCAAGGGCCATTAAGGATATGGTCGCATTTTTTACTTGCTCAGAATGTCAGCTGCAAATCTTCTTCACTTCAGGATGCAGCAATAGAGAAAAGCAGCCAAGGCTTTGGGATACAGCTATTCAATTGAGCCTCAATAACTTGAATAAATGAGCCCCAACTGAAATCGATTGTATAGTGTTTTTACTATTCATTCCTTTTAATCTGCAAGTTCAAGAAACATTGAGTAAATTTACTTTTCACAGGTATGTAGCGGTGCAACGGTCTAACTGCCTTTTTTTTTTTAAAGAAAAGTCAGCACCTCAGCCCTCCATGGTAAGGAGATTGTGAATAAGTAGTCCTATGCCCATGTGCTAAAGCAAATTCTAACCTACAGATGGGAATAAATGGTAAACAAATTGAGGAAAAGTGAGCACAGACTACGCAATCATACACAATATTTAAACAACTTTAACTGAAGCTCATTTACAAATGGTTTCAGGCTCACTTTAATATGTACTAAAACACAGAGCACAGCAACTGAGATGCAGAAGTAAAAATGTTAGTCTCACATCTGACCTTTAGTGAAATATTTTGGAAGGAAAAAAATCTTCCACCATATGGCCAGCAGATCCCAGTCTGAATCACAGTTATTTAAAGCCGGAAAATTAGACCTCCTTTTTTAAAAGTCTGTGAGGTTTGGGTTGAGGACAGATTTTAGTTTTTTGGTTTGTGCATAAATATACAGTCTAATTAAAGCTCTGCAGTAAAAAAAAAACATAATGACATGTATTGCACTCAGTTGTACTGTACATGGTGAGGACTGTTTACGCTACTGCTGCTTAATTGGGTAAAACATTGAACAGGAAATACGTGTATGTATGTAATGCAAAGAAGGAGCACAAGCAGAAAGTGGAACAGAAACAGGGCAGTGGGGGATCCATTTGAAAACATTAGCGAGGCTTTCCCCCATTGTTATTTCTCATAATTTGCCAGCATGTTGCCAGATTCAGTGCACCATTAAACGCCATTAGTAACGCTGTGGAGTGCAGAAACTTCTAGCCTGACGCTACCTGCTAGGAAGAACGCAAAACACAGTATATTTCTTTAGCATGCATGAAAGGTTCTGAACACAGTGCCTGTTAATGTTAACACTGATCCTGATTAAAACTGCGAATGAAAAACCAGCCAGATGGCCACCAATGTTAACTGATATTGGCTGAATGTTGGGTGATCAAGAAATGTTCAGACAGCAGACAAATTTAGCATCCCACAGCCTGTTCCTGTTTTACTTAATCTTATTAATCCTTAACTTTTATTTTAGTTCTTCTTTTAGTTTTATTATTTCCTTTTTTTAAATTTTGTTTCCTTATTTTATTTTCATTGTATTTATTATTTTATTATTATTATTATAGTTATTATATTATTATTATTTTTATTATTTTAAAAGTTTTGTATTTTTGCTTTTTATCTTATCTTGATTTTCTTTTATTGTTATTACTATTTTTATTATTATTATTGCTTTTATTTTTGTTAGTTCATTTATTTACAAGTTAGTTTTAGCTAATTTTAACCCATTTTTGTTGTATTAGTCTTACTTTTTTTATTTTAACTTTTTGTCAGTTAAACCATACTTAATTATAATCATTAATTTTATTTTATTTTTTTATTTTTATTTGTATTTTATAATAATAATAATAAAAATAATAATAATAATAACAATTATTATTATTATTATTATTATTATTATTATTATTATTATTGTTGTTATTATTATTATTATTATTATAATTATTATTATTACTATTATTATTATTATTATTTATTTATTTATTTATTTATTTATTTATTTTTTAATCTATTTTTATATTTTATTTACTGATATTTTACAATAATTAAATTTACTTTTTATTTTCTCTGTCAATTCCTGTTTCTGTAAATGCTCGGCTACATTGAAAATGAGGGCTGCCCTCAATGTATATCCGAGTTAAAATAAAGGTTGATTGATTGATTGATTGATTGATTGATTGATTGATTGATATGGCACACAGATGTGTCATTTGTGTGGCAGTGTGTGGCATTTGTGTGGCAAATAATGGTTATATTGGGTTAGTTTTAAGATCCAGTGTCTTCCAAATGTCACAAAATAAGAAAATTTAGTTACGATATGGAGATAAACATCGATCCCTGTGACTTCCATGATGTGAAATTAAAAATTAAATACAAAAAGTGTACTACACATGCCCACATGCATCTAGATGTATAAAAATGCATAATAATAGTCAGTTCTGAGATTTCTATTAACCTGATAATATATATTTTCAAATAAAAGGCAATGTCTGTCTGACACCTTGACACACTGATGCCCAACTGATGTCCAGTGTCTGCTAGCCACAACTACATCAATTATAAAGACAGCACTTGTACATTTTGAATTTTGTCACATAGCACACTCAGTCTCTGCTGATGCATCATTATAAAGCTTCTGTAATAGGCAACATTATATATTCATGTCATGCTTCTCCACCATCAACGATATGGATACATTAAATTGCTCCCTTTGGCAATCTTCAATTTGCTTCCAGTAAAAAGAAGCACAGTCGATTAAGTCTGCTTTGCTTTTCAGCGTTCATTGCAGATCATTATTTATCTAAAAACGTCCAAAAAGTCCCGGAGCTTTGTGTCAGCTTACTATATAAGTACGCTCTCTGTTAATATGGTAATGTCTTTGCTTAGGATCTTCTTCATGGACTAATTTAGCTTGTAGAGTCTGCTGAGGAGTTGCAGTGATGGTTTACTACTATACTTTCTGCTAAAAACCTCCAAAGAATTAATGGCACAGTGGCTAGCACTATTAGCACTATGCTAACAGTCTTTTTTGTCATAGGCATGAGGTTATTTTTTGTCAAAGGCATGTCGTAATTTGAAAAAAACACAGCTTAGGAATACTAGCTTTCTTCAAAGTATCTGCAATACCTCCCATATTCATTTAGCAAAAAAAGCAGTTAGCATTTCACAGAAGAACTGAGTTGGCTGTAATCTGTAGCCTCTAGAGTGGATCAGCGTGTGAACGGGTCATCGCTTCTAGAGCTGCATCACTCCCAGCTACAATGCACCGGGGTATTCACTCCAATCACTAATTAGCTCACAGTCCTTGAGATGACGCTTCCTTTGAGCACTATCCAACATCCAAGTCAGCATATGGAGGATGCTAACACATAGACACGCCTAGAGGAAGGTTCCCAGTTCTCGCTCACTCTCTTACTTAGAAAGGGGGGGATGTTCAATTAAGCAGCCAGAAGGAATGTTTACACATGTTTAAAGAAATTTGCTTTTTGAATCATTAACTTTTTTAGAAGTAATGATTTTAGAAGTATTTTTAATCTTTTGCAGACTTCCACAATTCCATGTCCCAGAGATTTCATGGATATGCCTCTACTTCTGAAATATTGACAGTTTTTTTTTTAACCCACATTTTTTATTTGATTTTAATGTAACACTAGTTTTGCTAGTATTGACCCACGCCCTTGACTGGGCAGAGAAGAAGAAAAGAGGGGGAGCGAACTCAGAGTATTGGGGTGGAGTTCGGGGCAGCTTCGCTGTAAAGCGTGAAGCCGAAGCCCCCCCTCACACGAAGAGAAACACGAGAAGAGAATAAAATTAAAGAAGGAGGAAGATAGGGAGGAGGTGGGTGCGAGGTTTGTTCAATGAGCAGGAAGTGACGGTTTAAATAGGGAAGGAAGTGGGAGGAGTGAGGGCGTGGATCACTCCCAAAACTTAGTTATAATACATAACTCCACTAATTATCATGCCCACGAAAAAAACTATGATTTACATTTTTTTTTAAATAAAGAGAAAAAGTTGATTCAACAGTAGATTCAGAACTACATTCAGTTATCAGCCCTTAAATAGCCGAGCATATAAACATACCCCAAAGAAATTAGAATAAGGAAGGAGTAAAATCCAGATGTTTTTTTTATTAAACTTCAGAATGCTATTAGAAAACCATAAAGTATGTCTAGAATCACCTGTTAAACCATTAAAATCCTATTTTTAAGATTACAGCACGAACCCAACAGGGAAATGAAAAATACCATTATTAGAAAAAAAAAAATTAAAAGCTAACAGTGACAACTCATGGGTCAAGTGTACAAACCTCTTTAAATATTAGTAGTAATTAAGCTCTGAGTACTTAAACTACTGAAATATTACAGTAATCCCTCTCTCATCACCTCACTCACAGCTGGAGAAAGTTTGGTCATGTGTGTCCAAACCCATGGTCAACACACCGTGCTAGTGTGTGTAATTAGGGAAAGCTTATCACAGAGTGTTTATATGTTTGGGAACAGGTCAGCATGGCGAGGTTGCTGAGCAGACAGAAGAAGGAGTCGCGGCTTAAGGATTTCATTACAGTTTCTGCCCACGTTTCACCGTCGCAAGGTCTAGATGGAGCGATGCGCTGTGTTTGTAGAAGCTTGCGCTTTTTATTGGCCCATAAAACAGGCAGCGCTAACTGCAGACACTTGCTGACTCTACACAAAGCCGTTGGTATATGTGTCCGGCTTAAACGTGACATTAACCTCTCTGCTACCAGCTGTTGTAAAAGAGCTCATTAAGAAAGAATCAGTCAAATGGGACTTTATAAGACGTTGCTGTCAAAGTGGATAATAGGTCGCTTTACATATAGTACAGCATATACAGTATAAGACAGATGGAGTGGCGGTGTATGCATTACTCCATTGCTTCTAATAAGAATTTGGAAGTGGCAATAGGTCCTCAAAGACTATAGTTTTTTTTTGTAGCCGTTAGAAGCCAGTAGAAGTAGCCGTTAGCCTTTATCAGAAGATCAATGCTGGTCGCCAGGGTTGTAGAGGAACGCTTGCCCCCTGTTCAGAAAACAAGAGCTTTGCTGCAAGGTAAAGTTCAGTGTTTTATTACTATTATTCTATTCATGTCCCCAGCTTGGGCCATAACACGCATTTCACGGATCAGAGCTCCCTTTATGTAGTTTTGGGCTGCACAGGACCGACGGCGTTTGTTCACGTTTTGTTTGTTCCGTGTGACAGCATAAAAGCAATTCTGGACAAGGTTCTGACAGAGCTGCTCTGAGCACCAAACAAGCCTTCACTGCCACCAGCGCTGGGCATGCCGGTTTTACACCGTGCTACATGTGACCTCCAAAAACATCAGGATCTGTCATGTAGTGAGTGCACACTTCCTGTCAGCTTGGCAGTTCCAGGTACTGAAGCAGGAGGAGCGATCATCTGCAACAATTTGAGGAGATTTCATGACTTTCATTTCTGTTTTCCACAGTTTAGAAGTGCCAATTGACCAACCTAATCCCAATCTTCTGCAATAATCCCTACACAAGCAGGGGGAAGGATACCATACGCGTCCTAAAATACATGTGAAGTCCGCTATTGTCTCTTGCCACTAATGCAGTATTAATAGGCAGCTGCCCATCCCGAGCTCCAACAGATTCCTGTTCCACTCAGCATCACACCAATGGCGATGTTGGGAAAGAATGCCATTTTCTCATTTAGATAGAGAGAGTACAACCAAGGCACCACCATTTTATGTAATAGCATGAGGCACTGTCATAAAGTCTGCCATCATCATGAACAGCTATCATAGCTTTAAGGCAGCCATTGGCTGAAGACAGTTTCTTACCATTTCCCAGCAGGTATGCAAGTCAGACTGACAATAACAATGGCAGAAACACAAGGAGTAAGAGTAGTATTGCCATTAACAGCTTGACAGTAGTTATTAGGAGCAAGTCTCCTCAACGTCTGCTCATGGTGAAGGCCATTTTTGTTTACTAATTGTGGTTCTGCAAGGCTTGTGTCCGGCTCAGCCTGGCAATCGTTTTGCCCAACTGAATCCTAGCCAGCGTGACTTACAGGAACTTTGCATCAAGTTGAACAGGTAGAATCATGTCAAGTTAGGAGTCTTGTCCAGAAGTCCTAGGCTTAAAATACAATTGCTGTCTGGTCATTTGTTTGCATGGACAACAGGCTCGTTGTTAACTTATCGGTTCACATACTTGCCTATGTGCTATCTGTGTTACTAGACTGCCAAAGCTGCAAGACGCAGACGCCTCACATTGCATGGTGAGGATGTGCACAACCAACACATCAATGGGATGCTGTATACCTGAGGTATCTATCATAATGCATACACAAATACATGAACAAATAATTAATAGCAAGTATATCTCTAACCTTACAGTTGAATATAGTATGTTTCCCAAGCCAGGGGAACGAACCCTAGTCTGTCACAGGGAAGACAATAAGCCAACAACATGGCTATTCAACAACCATATTCTTACATGGTTATTCCAATGTAACAGGTAATTAAATCTGATGTGTTTGAGCATGAAAAATGACCAAACTCTAATAGGTGCACGCACCCAAGAAAAATAATTAAAGGACCCTGGTCATAAAATTAAAGCAGACTTTCAGGTATATGACTATTGTGTATTTTTAAAGTCTGGTAGAAAAGAAAGCGTTTCTGGATGTGGATATTGGTGTTGGAAAGAAATGGTTCAGTGCCAGGTAGTTTAAAGCATGGACGCCCAGACTGCACTAATGCACCTGTTTTCAATGTGTGCCTTTTTCCCTCTAATTACGTTCTTGTGCTGAGCTCGGCCATGCAATGTACTTCGAATGCAATATTTATAGGTTTCATTAACACCACACATTAAAGCAGCACAGAAGGACAGGAAGGATAAAAGGCCCCCATAGGCATGTGGTTATCTAGGCTAGGCCAAGAAAACACAAAATGCTAATCAGGACTAGAGCTTGACAGGACCAGGTATTGTGCACTCTGCAGTCCCACTGTGTAGCTCATAGCACAATAGCGCATTAATCTTTCCGGGACATATTCCAGTATATTGTGGTATATTTCAATAGTGGTGACCCGGGATTTAAAACGCATCTTTATCTCATCTATTCCCCTGTTCTTATCCTCAGTCGTGCTGGCGAGGCAGAGCCTGCATTCCCTGTTCTGTGGTTTCACCAGCTGAGAGGTTCAGTTTGCTGCAGTGTGATCTAATCTGGGTCCTGCTGGAAGATTAGCTTTGGCCAGCGCCGCCACCAGAGCCCAGCGTTTTCCGGCAGTAAAAGAAATAAAGGCGACAAATAAGGCTGGGGATCGATATCACTCGATCGCTGATAGTGCTGCCTCATGTATGATCTAAAGCCTGCCAGACTGACCTTGAGCATCAAGCGAGACGTCATGACGTGCGTGATGATCTTACTGTCACTCTGTTCAAAACACTGCCAAGGGTATGCATGTATCCACCCAAGAATAAGGCACACAACCTGCTTTATCTTGCGGGTGGCTGGGGACTGAGCAATTTCGGGGTGGAAAGAGGTATTTATCGAAGTGACAATTTGAGCACTAAAGAGTGTGTAGAAAGTGGGACACGCACTTGATTGGAATCCCCCAGGAGCCTGGGCAATTTTGGGCAATTCTCTGGGACTCTAGGACTGCTGAGAATTTCAGTAAAGGCCATTCTTTTTCCGTTCCTGCACAAAGAGAGATGTTCTTCCTCAGGCTTGAACAGGATGATGAGACTAAGGGGTAACCCAAGACGCCTTCTCAGCGGCAGTACATCCAGCCCTTCATGCGTGGGGTGAGATATCAGGAAAATGCAATCCGCTGCTCCGCCAGCCATGGAAATGGCACTGAATGTAGATATTGATCAGTATACGCTGTTAGACAACTGTCACCCCCAGAGCCCATGGCAGCTGGTGTCGAATCTCCCAGGCAGCCCAGCAGAATCGTTTTTTTTTTTTTGCGTTTTTTTTGCTGAGGGAAAGGCTACAGTGTTTAAGCATTCCGCATTGCCCTCCTTTGACCTTGCGCTATACGCTTGCTGCAACAACTTGCTACTGTCCTTTGTTTACTGTCGAAAGTAAACAATGCTCATCTGCTGCACGGGTGAAAAAAAATGTAATAGCTAAAAAAGTCTAAAGCCTGGTGGTGGTTTCCCTCCAGAAAGCTGATCTCCATCTGTCAGGCTCAGGGACAAGGGACAGATACACCTCCTTATCTTCTCAGCTTGCACCCCAGACACAGGTTGGCTGTGGATGGACAGATGTTGGATTACCATGGGGCGGACATTAATTTGGTGCAGCGGCTTATTGCTTATGTTCCGATCGATAGGAAGCGTAAAAGCCGGTAAGACTTTGGACTTAATTGTTCGTTCCACTTATGAGCCACGAGGCCTTGACTGTAATCCTTTTCTCTTAAGGTGCCAGCAGGCATACTTTCATTCAGGTGGTGTACAGTCAGAGAGGGGAGATTAACACCACATACTAAACGAAGTATATATTTGGATTTACAGGAATTTCTTTAACTTAGAATGATGTTATTTTAATCCTGGATCTTCTAGATTTAAAATAACCCTTTAAAATAAAAGTCCATTGTTAGGTTTTAAGGTTTATGAAAACATTCTTTATTAGGTAAATCAAGGTAAATCAAGGTTTCTGTCATATTTCTTGTGTTATCCTTTACAGCCTATCAACAGCAAGGCCCTGCAGCAAGTCAAGCAATCAGTATGACAACCAGGAACAACATAGTTTCAGAGTTTAATGAAAACACCATATCTCAAACTGTTAAACATGGGGGTGGATGGATCATGTTTTTGTCAACTTGTGCTGTAACCAGTGGAAGTGGGGACATTAACTAGTTAAATACTATAAAAAAAATCTAAAATCAGCTTCAACAGCAAGATAATACCACTAAACAAACTCACTAAATCCACAATCGACTACCTCAAGAGGCACAAGGTTTTACCATGATAACCCTAACAACAGTTTAGTTTCAGAAATAAACAACAAAAATAAGGTAGACCTTTTAAGAGCAGCGCAGCAAGACACAATTGCATTATTATGCCATTATATTAGCATTATATCAGTGACCTAAAATGATCTTACAACAAAAACACAAAAACACAAATTCTTATACTATCAATTGTTGTACACCATGCTTACATTTGGTGCAAAAATAATCTCCATAATCTTTTGAAATCTTTAAAAGATGAAATGTTCAATATATACTGATTATTATTAAATCCCATCACTGTTTCCTACAATCACCTGAACACCTCAGACAACAGCGTCTCTTTTTCCGGAGGAAATTGCCCTCGCTCTGGAAGAATGGCAGTGACAGTGCTTGCGGAGAAATGACAGATTTCTGGCTTATTGAAACCACAAAATGGGAGCAGTTTGTGTTTTTTTTCCTCCAATTGCTTTACTATCTCTATTTCCACTGACATTCGAGTGTTCCTGTTCTGACGGAGCGCTTTAGGAAAACAAGTAACGGAGAAGTGCTGGAGGCTGACGTGATGTGCATTGCGAACGTTCTCCTGCCTGAAAACAGAACGAAAAATATTTACTACCGCAGCCATCGTTTGGTACGTTCACATGCTCGTCTAATTAAACGCAGGTATAGTAAAATGAACTGTTTTCTGCACTAAATAATTTCCAGGTCAAAACACTTACTCATCCCTGGGTAGGATTGTCTAGGTACGATTGCCCGTCCTCTTAATTAGGATATTGTGTTGTTCTCCGTGCGGCGCAGGAAGTCGAACACTCAGCACGCTAGAAAAACAGTGTTTGTTTTCCTCAGAGAAGGCACTTGACGTAGTCGGCGCACTAGGAGCGTGTCATGTGTAATCAGCGCCCGTAAACAGAGGCGCTCGCAAGACAACACAATTCTCGCTCCCCTGGCTGCCGCCGAGCTTAATTAATGAGAGCGGGGACCTGCTGCATGTCACATCGCTGAGGCGGAGTGAGGAGAGGTGCAGAGAGGAGCCGTTCAAATGGCCCAGCTTCCCCCGTTCCCCCATCCTGACGCCTCCTATCTGGGTTAAGATCCTGTCTCACACGCTCTCACACTCAGACATGAAACAACAATACAGCAAAGCAGCTCTAATAACACCCTCAAACAGTCTTATTAGAGGCATATCCTGAAGAAGAAGCCCCCTAAAAAAACATAGAGCTGCTACTGTATGTATGCTACATTTACTAC
The DNA here is from genome assembly GCF_023375975.1 of Astyanax mexicanus. NCBI lineage: Eukaryota > Metazoa > Chordata > Actinopteri > Characiformes > Acestrorhamphidae > Astyanax > Astyanax mexicanus. The sequence continues at coordinate 15,670,182 of NC_064432.1, read as the reverse complement.
ACTATTTAGCAGTAAACACGAGCTTTGCTATAATGAACCCCGCCTACAGGATGCGGGGAGGGGGAACTGTGCTGTGAGAAGGTTTTATTTGTGGATGTAAATGATGCAAATGTAAAAAACAGAATCAATGTACAAAACTGAGTCAGCTAATTAATTACAACCACATTCCGTGATTATTCTCGATAACAAAATAGTAACATTAAGATTCAATCAACAATTTAGCAAAAATAAAAAGCTAATCTACTATCTGAACTCAACAGCTGAAATGGAATAAATCACATGCGTAACATATTAAGGTTTGACAGCACTATTTGAAACTATACCAACTATATTCTTCTGATATAACTAGAAATAAACCACTGATTTTAAAAGTGCCGCCAACGCTGCATTACTAGACATTCAGAGGAAAGCATTGAATCCTCAGCTCTGGTTCATTAGCCAACAGAAACCTGTTTTAGCCAGAATCACACTGGTAGAGAATGGCTAATTGTGCTCTCTCAGGCTCCAGCTGCTGATGGCGAAGGAGCATGACCGTCAGCTCTTTTAGGCTTAGAGGCTCCATGGTTTAACTCTAACTGTATTTACTCATGTCGTATATTTACTCTATTTACTAGCAAAGGCACTGTGAGGCTGAATACAACGGTTTCCTTATATATAATTTGGAAGAAACTTGCAGCACACCAGTTAATAAATTGAGATATGTAGCTTCCCAACAGCTAATAATAAAACAGCATTGTTGTATTCGGGCAAAATTTACATGATCCCGCCAATAACGTTCCAAAGATGATGATGCAGACCAACACATACTGGTGTTGGCGATGCAGTAGTGCCATATTCCATAAGTAACCTACAGTACAGTTTTTTTTTTTTTAATTCCTGATGGGAATTAGTACTTACATCATGAAAGTACTGAGAGCTGATGTTGGAGAATAATGCTAATAATGTTAACTATTACAACAACAGTCATAAATCAGAAGTAATCTAATAAAGCAGAGCTCAGAAGCCTTTCATAAAAACAAGAACTAGCTGAAAGCTATTTAAAAAGCTAACCAAACCAGACCATGCTCCAATACTCTTAACTAGCTACAAACACACTGTACTGAGAAAACATCAAGAAGACCAAGAGAGGTCAGCACCACCATCTGGTAAGAGAAATTATTACAAAAAAATATATATATATTTTTTTTTTCTTGCTACAGGCTTAAAAATAACCAGTGGCTTTGTGTGCGTGCCATCCCAGCAATGCAGTCCAGCCAATAAAAGCAGAGCTTATCATTTTTTTACTCCACAGGCCGCACATAAATGAATAAACAGCGAGTTTGTTTCTGAGGCAAAACAACAGAGTGGTAAGTACTTTGCAAGTCACATGCTTGCTATTTATACTGTCCATAGAACACAGAACAACAGAAATACTCAATAAAGGGGATTCTGTGACACCTTTAAGTGATATTAGCACACTGAGATTCAGTCATTTTTATGTTCTGTACTGTATTAAAAAAATCCCCTTTTTTTCTCTTCGCCTTAGATATATTTGCATATTTTTACATTTAACAAGGAATAAAGCAATTAAAACGATGACAGTAACAAGACGGTGGACACACAGTTCACCAGGGCGCCGAGACACAGAGAGACACTGACACAACCAGAGAAGGAGTAATAAAAGAGATGACTAACCTAACCCACCTGAGCTCGGCTCACACGGGTCGATGTCCTCGTCGTCGCTCGGACACTCTGCAGACGCCACCAACAGGTCGTCTGTCGTCTGGGGGCGAGGAGGAGGAGGAGAAGAAGAGAGGAACAAAGAACAGAGGGGTTGAGTTCATGAGCATGTTCAGGGTTTAAAAAGACATATAATCATGTCATATTGAATTGCTCATTTTTAAAACAGCAGTGGGAAATAATTTATTCCTCTTTTTTATAGAAATGAGGGTGAGGCATTTCTCATATACAAGAAAAAGAAACCTTACACTGAGCAGTAAGCAAGCTAACAAGCTTAAGCAGGCTACTGTATACAGTAAAAATACAGAAATGGCCACACTGATTATAGCAGAAAATGCCACTGAACTCTTTCTACAGTACACAGTGCTGTACAACAGATTATAACAAAGAAAGAAAGTTCAGAGAACTGGTTAGCTGAGTTGCTAACTAAGCCGTAAGTTAGCAAAGCAAATTTGCTGGAAAGAAACAGTAAAACCAACAAAGACCAGAAAAAACAGTGTATGCTCGTCACAGTTGAACATAGATAATTGGCACTTTTTTCGATTGGTGGCACTTTTCTAACTTGTTCAGCAATAAACAAGATAGCTAACTAGAAAATAGGGAGATAGCTAATTTAGTAATAGGGAGAAACCAAAATGATTATTTTTTTGACTGAAACTAAAACAGAACTAAATTAAACATTTGGCAAAAGGACACAAAAACACACATTTTCATGGCTTTTCATTATTTTTTCCCCTTTTCTGACCATTTTATTAAAAAAAAATAGCCTATTTTATTGTCTTCTTCTTACAAATACGTCACTGTTCATAATAAAGTGGTCTGTTTTATGTTATACATATTCATCTGAATTCAGAATAATAACATATCGAATAATTTTAGCTGTAGGCAAATCTTTAGTCATTCTCTAAATAGTAAAGTCAAAGTGGAATCTCCTCAATTTTGAGATTTGAGTGTTTCAGTATATGACTTTTTAAATGCTAAATACCACTTGGAGACTAAATCTACCTTTGTTGTAATAATAAAATGACAAAAAGTACACGCAACCAATAATGCAATTATAATAACTAATATTAATATTTACATATTCTACATTAGGTTTGTAATTCCTTTAATATTCTCACAAACTAACATTTCAAACAAAACAAATACTACAAGAAATAGCTCTCAATGCAAAATTGGACTTCAAATAGACTTTTAATTTCTAACATATTGTGTTAATTCCCTCTGCTGTTTTTTGCACTACATTTGGGAGACATCTGGAGACAAATGAAGGTATTTTTGCTCAGATTTCATCAGATTTGCTCCCGCTTGCCGACTTTTTAATTAATTTTAAATAGTATTAAATCCTAAAAGCTGTTTTGTTTGGATTTTAGTAGTTGCACGTTTTAAAGCAGCTTATCATTGTGGTACATTAGAGTAAAGTGCTTCATTCTGTGCTTCATTTCTCACTTCATTAAATCTAGCCAGTCTTTCACACTCACAGCAAATTTAGTGACACTAATTTAACACCAGCATTGTTAAAGTGATGGTGGTGCCCTCCCTGCACTGTACAGTTACCCCGTCCACAGACCGCACCAGTGGTGCTAATTTAACACTGGTGGGTTTGCTATGTGTGAGTTAATCAGAGGATACCAAAGTGTCGATCCATCTTGTATGAAGTGTTAATTTGGTCTTATTTGGGACTGTGTGTTCAGTAAATGGAATTCTGATGTGAGATACAGGCAGCTACAGTGTGCTGTAGTACTTCAGAAGGAGGAGAGGGAAGCTTTTAGAGGAAACGTCACAACATCAGGCGCAGCAGAACAGATGCAGAGTCAAATCAAGCATGCCAGAGAACTGCCACATGTGATAAAGCACCTACTATGACTTTGGGTTGGGGATCGCTTCCAGAGTGTTAAAATGAAGAGTTGTGAAGTTGGGCTTTGACATATGTCTAGTTTTACCTGTAATATTGGCTTTCTGAATATTTTATTTCTTCTTTACTTTAGTTATTATGCTGTTTTAATTCCTCTCCCTTTTTTTTAATGTGTATTATGTTGTGAAATATAGCATCAAGCTAACAACCCAACCTTAAAATAGCTTTTTTAATTGTATTTTTATGTAATATTCTGTAAGACCGGCCAGTATGAAGATTTTAAATGTTTTTATACTGTGCTGAAAGGACAAAAAGCAAAAAAATAATACAAGAACACTATACAATAATCCAGTGCTGATTACAAAACATAATTATTATTTTTCAGACCTGAAAACAGTGCTTAACAGGCTAGACCAGTCTAGACATGACTATGTGACAAGCACAAGCAAGCACAATAATTAAAATCATATTAGTATCAGATAAAAATGATATTGCAAAATAAAAACTGACGTCTACTGCAATAGCACTGCATCGTATTCACTTTATTACATTTTTTTATTCACTGTAATGCTAATACACTTCATGTTTTATGAATGTTTTTGATGCTGTATCATCATATACAGTTAATACAACATTTAAGAAGTACACATACATCATCAGATATCTGCATCAGTCCACAGCTCCTATATGTGTGATCAGTAACGCTATCGCATGGTGTAATTCCGGCTCTAGCAGGCTGAAAGGCTGTGCTGTAGCCACAGTAGGCTTATTAGGGATCTGTGAGACAAATCTGCTGTAAAGATCTAACACTAAAGCTTTACATCACACACTGTTCCAGAGAACGCCTCAGCATACAGAAGCAGAACCTGCAGCAGGAGCCGGCTCTGAGCCTGGACCTGTACTGCAGTATGGACATTATGTATGGACACCGGATTCATTAAAGGCTGATTAGGTGAAGCTTATATTTCCTCAATAAGAACCTGTGACCACCGCAGTTCCACTAATGATGTCTCTCCTTTTTTTGTCTGCAGGTCAAAGTGTTCTTCTGTCATCCCACCCTGCGTAATTCACATTCAAAAGATCCATCAGTAACCGGTTCTAACTACGGCACCGCCAATTAACCCAGCGCCCGGGGTCTGTGTAATGTAGAGGAGCAGCTGTGAGGACACCGCTCTACTGCAAATGAATTTCAGCAGATTACAGTTCCGGAACACAGTGATAAAAAAAAAAAAAAAAGAAATTACCCAGCAATGAATAATCAATGAACGAAATGAAAAATGTCCAGTTTTTTTTTTTTTTTTTTACATACTACAGCCAATGGATGACACTTTAATTAGGACAACTATTATATCCCTAGGTTTTAAATTCATATATATATACTAGGCCGATTACCCCGCCCACTCATTTACACTTCTCCTATCACTAGCAATTTCTCAACACCAGCAGGGTAAAGACAAGCACATGCCGCCTCCAACACCAGAGATCTACCAACGCCATCTACCAACCCAGAGGCATGAGAGCATGGCAGACTGTGCTCTCTCTCGGACTCCGGCTGCTGATGGCGAAGCAGCATGACTAAGATTGCATAGTCTGCCTTAGTCTGCTGGACCACATGGAGCCTATCATTATGATTCTAATATTTAAAATATTAGATATTCAAATAAAATACGAAAATGTTAAAAAAATAAAAAGAACAAAAACAGAATTAGGCATTACGCTACTTGGAAAATATATATTAAAACTGTGATTCTATATAAGCTCAGATCTAGCTATAATAAATAACTGGAACCTACAGATGATTCAGAATGCAGCAGCACGTTTGGTCTTCAACCAACCAAAACGGGCACATGTCACTCCGCTGCTCATTGAGCTCCACTGGCTACCGGTTGCTGCTCGCATCAAATTCAAAGTGCTTACAATCGCCTACAAGGTGATGACAGAACAGCTCCTTCCTACCTGCACTCGCTCCTGAAGACTTACGCTACCTCCCGGCCGCTGCGCTCCTCCAATGAACGTCGCCTCGCTTTGCCAAACACACATTCACACAGAGCAATCCAGACTGTTCTCATACAGAGTTCCACAATGGTGGAACAAACTACCTTCCACGACCAGATCAGGAGAATCTCTCGCTATCTTTAAGAAACTCCTGAAGACAGAGCTCTTCAAAGAGCACTTACTCTCCTAACACCTCTAACAAACTAACTAATTCTAACCTCATCTCCTTCTTCCTCTTCTCTACTCCTCTATCCCATTATTTCCCTCTGACATCCTTAAGGCCCTATCTATAGATGTTTTATTTTTAACTTCTATTATTTTTGTACTTAACCTCTTCTATTATTTGCACTTCAATATTGTAAGTCGCTTTGGACAAAAGCGTCTGCCAAATGTAATGTAATGTAATGTAAAATGACCACCAATTTATTTATTGATTTTTTTCATTTGAAAAGTTAAGATGGTAAAAAATATTACATTTGAAGCCCGTAAATAAAGACTCAACCCAACAGAAACACAGTGTAATCACTGCTGGCCTGTGTACATTACACACAGCTCCTATAGCTATCCAGCGGGATGCTGTAGATATTTTCTTAACAAAGCTTATTTTACCGCGTTCAGCTCATCATGCTAAATGCTAACCTAATTTTACTATTCTTGTTGGAGGGGAACGGAATGTCCAAGGGTAACGTTATTGAGGTAGCACAGCCCGGGGGCATTAAACAGAGCTGTATTCCACTTCACCTTCCAGCCTAATAAGTGGCTGTACTCAGAGAATAGACTTAAAGCTCTGGAAATAGAGCTGAACCCTCAGGAGGCAGAGCTGGATGGGAAAAGCTAACGAGGGAAATGAGGGAAATGAGTGTATTTTATATGTTAGTGTTTTATACCAGCGAGGATCTACCAGTGCTCTGCCTCTACTCTCATCATGGTCTAGCGCCTGTATTCAGGATGCGTTATCAATAAATAGATGAACAAAGCTTAGATATAGCCTGTGTATTTTGTCTTATGGGGTGTGTTTGAGTAGCATCAGCAGGATTGTCTACATTTATAGGCTCATCTTAAGTAAACTGCTTCAGGTAAAAAAAAAAGCTAATTTTAAAGACAAATATATAAAATACATACAAGTTGTGTACATTCCCATGAATGAATGAGGTTAAAGATTGGCCAACGTGCTCATGGCAAGATGCTGTACATTATTTGAGTTGGAGTACTAAAAAAATGCAGCCTAATATAAGGTCCATTTAATTTTTGAAGCTGTGTGGTGTGAATCACGTGTGTGCAGAGTAATAGAAAGTAATAGAAGCCATTACCACCCAGAGTGGACAGAACAGTCGATGGAATTGATGGGGGCCGGTGGCTTCTGGCTAGAATTGTCTGTACACAGCAACTCGTGGGCTACATGTCAGTGTAAATACTGTTAATGTTGAGGACAGATGTGTTTGTTCAGTTTAGTTTACATGAATTACATGAATTAGTAATTAGTAATAAACAGTAATAAGCGTGCAATTGGGAATAAAACTGTGGTTTTACATGCTATGGGCCCTTTAAAACATTGTACCGTCATTAAGCTCCGCCCTGTTGATTCTCAGTGCTGAGTTACACATTGTATTTAATAAGCTCCTCCTTTTCCACAGTGAAATGGAGAGCCTGTGATGAGCAGTGGCGGAGAGTGTGTGTTTGTGAGTGTGTGGAGGGTCTATTTGTGTGTGTGTGTGTCTCTGTTCTCGGAGCTGCCGGAGGAGGAGGAGGCTGCAGTGGATGTAAATTTAATTTGCTGTGCATGAGGCTGATGTACAGTGTCGGCCGTCCAGATGGCAGAGGCAGCGGATCCTGGAGCGCCACATCCATCACTTTGCCGATGTGATTTGTTTTTCCTGGCGGGAGATCCCGCTGCACTGTGCCCAAAGACAGAGGCGCTGGATCGATACGGCTCTTCTCACCACATCCTTCCCTCTCACGCTCTCCCTCCCTCTCTCCTTCCATCTATTCATCCTGTTTTTCCCACTTCTTATCTCCCTTTTTTTGCCTTTCTGCTTTGGAAGAAGAAAGGGTGTGGCCGCGCGCATTACTGAAATCACACTGGCTATTAAAAATAAAGGCAGAAAAAGGTTTCTTGGACGTACGGTTATAGATGGCATATATTTATTTAATGGCATATTATTTATTTTTGTTTAAAAAGGTCTAATACAAAATGATATATTTCTTTAAATCTCTGTTTATCCCCTAGAATTAACCCTTTAAGTGCTTTTAAAGCTGATATATTTAAATGTACTGCTTTATTTTGCTTTCTTCATTTTAAAAGATCATCATCATCAATGGCACGCTCAAGTTCTGGAATGTGTGGTTTTAGAAATGTAACTTTTAAATGCCTTCGAGATTGGGATATGAAAATGAGCTCTTTCTGATTGGATGCCCTATATTGTGCCTCATTCAAAAAGCCATTTTTTTTCTGATAGACATCTTCTACACCAAATCTTTCCCTATGTTAGCATTTGTTTAAAAAAAAAAACTATATAAAATAAGTCCAGTGCTGTCTTTATTGCTGGATGCACTCAGCTTTTAAACAAGCTGATGTTCCACCTCAACAAGTACTGGGGTTAAAGGGGTTTTCTATATAATAGTGGTCCAAAACTTTTAATGTCTCTAAAAGCCTCCACAGAGAAAGCTTTTTATTTCATGGACATCTAATGACTTATTTATCTCATTATAGCAAATAAATAGCAGTAGTAAACGGATAAGATTAAAAGCTAAGCTAATTAAGCACCGTAGTGAATGTGGCCGGACTCTGGTAAGCTGTAATAAATGCTAGGGAAAAGTAAGCTCTCAGCATTTTTCAGTGAATGGATGAATGGATTTGCCTTGGGCTTATTTGCTTTTGGGAACAAGGCAATGTCTGTCTGAAAGTCTGAAAGCAAAGCTACAGGCCGGATCTAAACCTCAACAAAACGCTAATAACAGCCCAAATGTTGTTTTCCAAAGTTACAATCAGTGCAATTATGTCAAGCTGGAGGTTAGTCTGGGTTTTCAATGCATTTTTTTCCAGTATTTCAGGCATTAATTACCTCCAGCTTGTGTAGCCTCAGTGTCTCAGTGTGGAAAAATGCTAATTGTGATACATACAATAATTGTACTGGCTGCTATCAGGCGTCACTTTCAATTTAGATGCAGTAAAGTCATTTAAAATTGACTAAAATATTTATTCTGGTTTGTAGTACATTAACTCAACGATGCCTTCGTAGGTTGTACTTGATAAAACATAATGCATCCCAAAGGTTTTGTCCCTCGCCCATTTTACTTGTATTTGAGCTTGTAGCCAAAAATAAATAAATAAAAAGCAGAAAATCTGCAAACAAGTTCTTTGCAAGTTCTTGTGTTTGAAAGCAAACCAGCGATTATGAGCCAGAGAACAAAAAAGCTCTGGGTGCAGACTCTTATTCATTTAGGACCAGGGTAATAAGAGCCTAGCAGAGCTAATCGAAGAGCAGCATTAAATGGTTAATGAAAAGTTGTGGAGAAAAAAGCAAAATCAGCAAAGGCCATAAAATATCCAGCAAGTTGTTCAGGTCCTTAAAACTCTTTTACTCTTCTGTGTTTTATTGCACAAAAAAATCCCCAAGTGGCTTCTTCTCAGTTCTTCATGACTATCGTTCTGCTAGTCTCACACATCTCTCAGTAAGTCAAGAATGCTTACTCGACTCCAACCCTCCATTTTAATGATGTTCCCTGACAGCTTTGCACGACCCGAATCATTGTCTTTGACCTGGCTCATCAAAGCGCTGACCCTCCAACCTCATCCATATTTCATAAGCGTGGGCCAGAGTTATAAAGCGCCAATAACTACAACATAAACATGCTTATGCGGCTGAGCACGGCCCAATCGGGGAGCAACCTTGACCCAACAACGTTCAATAACATCTACAATTTTCAGCATGCTACGATAGATATCTTCATGTCCATGACAAGCTGCTTCTACAGCCGGGTGATATCAGACACATACTGGATAGTTCCTTAATAGAAGAGAGGGTAGTGAAAATTTTGTTTGATTATCTGTAGCTCATTGAAGCACGAGGATAAACTACAATTTAGGATTATGGATCACAGAATGGGTTCAATATCCAGATCTGGATGCTGGAACTTTTGGGCCCTAGAGAAAAGCCCTCAACCCTCTCTAGTGGGATCATAGTATATCTGACATTCAAAAAGAACAATCTCTGAGAGAGGCGAGGTCTAAACTTAAGAGAAACAGGGTTGGAAGGTTGTTTGTTTGATCCCCTGGACCAGCAGGAGGCAGACCATCATCATTCTCTCTCTGGGGGTGTGTATGATCACAGCTCCTAGTCATGAGGAAATTGCATTGTAAATGTCTTTATATTAAATTAGTTAAATAATTTAGTAGCAACATTTGGGTGAACTAATGCTAAAAACACCAGAAAAAAAAAAAAAAAAACTTGGAGACGGAAGGTTGCTGGTTCTATCCCCTGGACCAGCAGTAAGCCAGGACCTCAACCATCAGGTCATCAACACTCTTAACATTTATGTTGAGCAAGGCATCTAATCCCCTTGTAATTTCCAGTTGCTGAAGAGGTTGCCCACTGCTCCAGGTGTGTGTTCTCTCACAGTTCTCTCAAGTCAATAGGAAATAGGAACCTGTTGCAGTGTAAATGACTTTATATTAATTTAGCTATATAGTTTGCTAAATACATTTGAACATCATCATCCTTCTAGAGGTCATCAATTGTAAGAAACACAACAAGACCCTGACAACTCACGTGCTGACAGTCTTCCGAAAACTAAGAAATATCTTGAGTTGTGACACAGAGCAAAAGCAAAGTTTGCATTTTAGCAGACATTAGGTAGAGTTCTGAAGCGAGGCCTGGAGCAGGACTGGCCTCATTAATCTGAGAACTTCTTAAAGAACCGCCGGCATGCTGGCAGACTGGCCCGATAGCGCTCATTAATCTGCCGCGACTAGGAGCCGAAATAGATGCAATGCATCACGCATTCCGAGACTCAAAGTTCTGTGCCACAATGGTGAATTACCGTCTCATTTGATGTACTTAGCAGAGTCGTCAGGTCACGAGAGCTCCGAATCGCTCTGATTTCAAGGTGAATAATGGAAAAGAAAGAGGTAGGTTCAAGGGAACGATCTCAAGGTTCCGCGATCTCAAGGTTCGGCTTTCAAAGTGCGAACTGTTTTCTGTCGCCCAGGGTGGCCACATTGGGAAAGGATAACAGTTTAGCCCCTTAAAATGACTAATTGCTCGGAGAAAATCAATTCCTAAAAGCCATCTGCGCAAAAGGGCACGGGCACCAGACGCTGCCGCCATAAATCTTCTAAGGCTGGCCCTGACAAATTGAAAATAAAAGTTTGAATGCCCGGCAGCTGAATGATGCTAACCTTGATTCTGATTGAGCTGCGAAGGGCGTGATATGAACACATGGATTTCCGGGTTCAGGGTCAGCCATCATCGGCGCTAACAGCCCTGTCGTGCCGCTCTTCGATCGGCAGAGATGGATAATCGGGGACTGGAACGGGACTGTGTTTCACATGTCTGGAGAAACACCCTGTTTGATTATTTTTTTTAGGATTGTTTCCATTGTTTTCTTCTGATGCCTCTAGTTTTAAAGTGGCTTCCATCCTCAAATAAGCTTGGATTGCCTTGAACCTTCAGTTGTTGTTCATTTCTTTTTTACACAGTCGTTCATATTTTAAACAAATTTTGTATAAAAGCTTCAAAATGACTTTTTACATTGACGTCCATTGGTTGCACTTCATTTGAAGGCTACCTAAATAACACATTAATAAGCATTATATCATGACAGTATTTATAAAGCAGCTTTTGCCATACGCTCTGTAAATACACTGCTTTATTAATAAACTGCTTTTAAAATTCAAAGCTTATAAATGTGTTATAACCTACTTAATTAAGTATCCTTAATTTTTCTTTTTTTCCGTCTTTTATTGTTTCAAACACGAGTAGCTCCTGCCTTTTTATATTGTATCGTGGAATAATGATGTCCATCAGGAAATTGCCTTACATTTAGGAGTATACTACTGTACACACTCCATACTAACATGTATTTATATTTATATATAGTGGCATAGGGAGAAGAACACTTAATAAACAAGGTTTAAGAGGGGGAATTCAAATATATTCCAAGTGAACATACTGTAAAAAAAATTAACACTTTATTATTTACTAAGAAGTCACGCATAAAAATCATAAGTTTCTCCCTGCTATGGGTTCTTTAAAACATTCTACCTTCTACCATGCTTCTGTGTATTGAGTTCTGAGTATGTACTGTGGATAATTGAGTATATTCAACTTTAAAACTTTAAACTCTATGCTACACGTTTCATACTCACCACCTGTACATGCCCTAAAAAACAAAGAGCACTGAACACTGCAACAGCTGAACACGTTGGTGGGCGGAGCATGGAGGTGTCACTTAGAATGCTGGGTGCAGTTCCTGTGTAAAAAAAAAGAAAAAAAAAGGGTTCTGTCGGGAAGTGAACCGCTGGCGTTTTTCTTCCCCAGCTCCCTGTAGCGCTTGGTGAAGGTGGCATGCTGGGAGTTTCAGCTTGTGAGTGGTGACCTGTCTGAGTGTCCCAGAGGAGAGCAGTGTTTCTCACCTACCTCTACACACTCTCTCTCTCTCACACACACACACACACACACACACACACTCCCTCTTGTTTACTCTCCAGTCTAATGTGATGAATGCTTCCTGGCATACTGCACAGCTCTCTGGAAATAAGGCTGAAAGTCAGGAGGACGTCGGAGGCATCTGAAGGTTCTGCGCCTTCACATCACAAGCCTGTTCTCCCCCTCGCCTTCACTTACACACTAACGTATGCAGGTGCAAGTGTCTGCGCTTTTCAATGTCTGACTTAAGTTGCTACAAAAACAGCGTAAAAAAACTTGATCTAAGCCTCGCAAAAATAGAACAGTGCGGGCTTTAGCTGCAGCACGAGAGCCTGTTGTTAGCAGTAGCACGAACAGAGCTGTCTAAGGCCCTCGGCTCTGGTAGCCCCTCGCGTGCCATGGCTAGACTCATCCAAGCATTGCGCCATGTAACCAAAGCTGAAGTCGTGCTACTAGCGTAACGTGGAAACTATATTCGAGCTTACTGTACATAGAGTCGGGCTTTAGAATGTGTATTTTCCATACAACTAAAGAAACCAATTGATAAATATTCCAGAGATAAATACAACTAGTTCGTCCCTAGAACTAGAAGTACAGTAATGTTCTGTAGAACTACAGAAATCTCCCTCAGAACCTTTTGAAAATCTTTTACTGAACTAAAGAAATCTTTCAAAAGACAACAGAAATCTTGTACAGAACTAGAGATTTCACCCGTCAATAAATATAATGAACCAAAATAAGCTCCGGACGAGTTTCAGTCAGGCGGTGGTGTAAAGCCTCATCCTACACTGCTGAAAGCAGCGAAGCTCCAGAGGGTCCAGTCCAACTAGGTCAATGCTGAAGGATACTTTAAATTCAGATCTTCAGCACATGGACAGCATCCTAAAACTCAACTTCGCCAGCTTTGACCGTCTTCAGATAAAAAAAAAAGCAAACTGAACTCGAGATAAATAGAATCGCGATAATACTGTGTTTAAACACATGCGATTTCCTCCATAGCCAGTGTTAACAAACAGAGAGAGGGGGAAGGTCGGGGAGGACAGCTGTTTTCAGTTATTAGGTTTTAGGCGACTTTCCTGGAGGGAGCGGGAGGTTGGAGTTTATTTAAAAGTGAGCAGCTGCTACTGAACCTGAGGCTGAGTGGGTGAGAGCCATACATCTTCGAGCAGCCTACTGTCAATGCACACTGAGCCTCTAACAAGACTCCCAGACCCAAAGGGAAATGAAGGCTCTCACACCCTGTAGGGAAGGTCTGTCAGCCCCGGTAGCTTCTGCTATTAAAGGAAGGCCTCACCCAAGAATGGAGACTGTTGCTAACAAACGGAAGCTTGAGGCAACCGGTTTTATCACTGCAAAAGTAAGTAAGGATGCAAGTCACACTTACAATTCCATTGGCAGGCCAAGGAAAACACCTAAGCCAAGATGCACAATAACGTCATTGGTGGACCTTAGAAACCACCCAGCTATGATGTACAGTTACTCCAGTGGAAGGCCTGGGAAACCACCCAAGCTACACTGTAGAGAACCTCTGCTGGTGCAGGTATGACAGCACCCATATTATTCTACTGGCATCTGTATGCTAATTCATTACATGGACAAAGCAGTCCTGCTCATGCTCTTAATAACAGCCTCGTCTATTGACTAGACTATAATTAATTTAGATCATAATTTAAAACACCTGTTTCACTTAATCAAGCCTCTGGTAGCTTCTAAATTGGGGGAATCAGGGGGATATGATTAGGGCTGCACTTAAACTGCAGGAGAACAAGCCTTCACAAAATGAAGGATAAAGGGTCTCATAGCTGAATGATACTGCTGCCCTTCAGCATACGTTTACACTAGGAACTGACAGGTCCACCAAGGTTTCCACCAGGTCCCTTATGGGTTTATTTAAGACTACTCTTATTATCCCATGTGGGCATGTACGCTGTCCAGATTCTGACAAGGAATTATAAGAAAAATCTATTAAAGATGCACTGCAGATTTGTTTCAAACATTCATTTTACATTTTTGTTCTATACTATTGGGAGTACATGTTAAGAGAGTGAGGGACTAGGATCAGTCATGTTAATGATAGTCCAAAGATTGGCCAGCATCATCTCATCTCACCTGCTAATGGGAATGTACATTTTCCTAGCTGAGCAACTCTGTTGGAATCAAGCTACAATGTACAGTCACTCTGATAGAATGAAAGTTGGCCTGCTGTTCAGCAAGTTTTTATAATGTGAGATTCAAAGTTTGAACTCTAGGTGTCAGAAACGGGCCAAAGAGTCTAAAAGCTGAGGATGCACAGTTGTAGTGCAGAGAAACGGGCCAAAGAGTCTAAAAGTAGAGAGAGTGTTCAGTTGTAGTGCAGAAAAACGGGCCAAAGAGTCTAAAAGTGGCAAGAGTGTTCAGTTGTAGCGCAGAAAAATGGGCCAAAGACTCTGAAAGCAGAGAGGGTGCACAGTTGTAGCGCAGAAAAACGGGCCAAACAGTCTAAAAGTGGAGAGAGTGTGCAGTTGTAGCGCAGAAAAACAGGCAAAAGAGTCTAAAAGTGGCGAGAGTGTTAAGCTGTAGCGCAGAAAAACAGGCCAAAAAGTCTAAAAGTGGAGAGAGTGCGCAGTTGTAGCGCAGAAAAACAGGCAAAAGAGTCTAAAAGTGGTGAGAGTGCTCAGTTGTAGCGCAGAAAAACAGGCCAAACAGTCTAAAGGCGGAGAGAGTGTTCAGTTGTAGCGCAGAAAAACGGGCCAAAGAGTCTAAAAGCGGAGAGAGTGTTCAGTTGTAGCACAGAAAAACGGGCCAAAGAGTCTAAAAGCAGAGAGAGTGCTCAGTTGTAGCGCAGAAAAACAGGCCAAAAAGTCTAAAAGCAGAGAGGGTGCGCAGTTGTAGCGCAGAAAAACAGGCAAAAGAGTCTAAAAGTGGCGAGAGTGTTAAGCTGTAGCGCAGAAAAATGGGCCAAAGAGTCTAAAAGTTGCCGTAATTAAGGAGTTTAATATTAAGAGACATCATGAAATGAAACATCAATTTGAAAAATCTTAGTTTACAAAACACTGTCATAGATATAAGATAGTAAGTCAAGTAAATGGTGCGTGAATGAAAGTAATCAGGAA
Source organism: Astyanax mexicanus (assembly GCF_023375975.1). Classification (NCBI taxonomy): domain Eukaryota; kingdom Metazoa; phylum Chordata; class Actinopteri; order Characiformes; family Acestrorhamphidae; genus Astyanax; species Astyanax mexicanus. The sequence continues at coordinate 15,654,874 of NC_064432.1, read as the reverse complement.
AAAGTATTATTTAAAGTGGTATATTTCATTATTATATTATATTTCATTGTTTTATTACAGAGTCTGTGATGGGTCTGGGACAACAACAAAGCCGAGTACCATAACAGTAACAAAAAAAAAAATCCAAGCCACAGTGTAGAATCACTCTGGTAGTGGACTTAAGGAAACATTAATGCCACACTATAAAGTGTAGATTTCAATTGTGTTCCTTTGATAAAGGTGGAAAGAAAAATCACTTTATAGCATGGAAAGGGTTCTACTATTGTTAAGGGTTCTACTAAGTCAAAGGCCTGTATCTGCTTAAAGTGTATATATATATTTTTATCTGGCTGAGGAGTGGCGTGTGCGAATATCCATCATTATATAACAAGAGCCTTTCATCCTCAAGAGAGACATATGGGTCAAAGCTATAAGAAAATGAATGCCATCCTTGAGGGTGCCTGGAGGTAGAAGAACATGAGAGATCACCTCTACATCACATACGTCACGTGAACACCTCCTGTGATTGAGCCTACATGAGATTTGATTTGTGACGGCCTTAGTAAGGCCAGCTTTGGCGCTAACGTGCTCCTCTGCTTCCTCTGAACATTCACAACCATCCATCCGTCATCCATCAGTTGTCGAGGTCGCTCTAGCTCAGTAGAGATGCAATGACTTTTCTGGTTGTCAGTCTGTTTTGCTTTTTAAGCATATCAAGTGGTCCTTGAGTCAGATTTCTCCGGATGGGCACTGACGTCATGTGGATAAAACCCTGAATGGATTCCCTAGCTGAGTCTACTTCCAAGGACGGCTGTCTAGTTTCTGGAGTGGAACAGTTTGTTCGTGTTCATTTACGGCTTGTGACGACGTCGGCCGTGTTCCAGCGCTCTCAAAGCGTTGGTTTTAATCAGCGTAAGATGGGGAACAATGCTCCGGCACAGCTGTAAATTAGAAAAATGAGGGAATCCCACCTCATTTACAACGACTGATTAGGAATTCCGATTAGCTCCTCTCCCCGCCGCTCCTCTCGTCATGAGAAGCTCATTATGAACAGGCGGTTGCGGGACATGAAATGGCTCGCACATGCCAATAAGGATGAAACGAAACAGCTGCTTTCCTGCTTAGATTTTATCTTGCAGGAGGTCGCGAGCAGCAGACTTGCTGAAGCGTTGGTGGGAAGAGGAGCTTTATAGAGATAAACAGGCAGGGAAACTGGATTCATATCAACTTCTGAAGCAAATCACAGATATACAAATGTGTTTGATCTTATCAAGCTAGTTTACCAAGGAATTCATTTACTGCTGTTCCTGAAGCTTCATAGAGAACAACAAATACCTGCTGCAAAGGAGCTGGTGGAAAAAGAGCCTGAAAACGAGTAACTGAGGTGGCTTTTCTGCAGAGCAACCTTTCAGTGTTGTGCCAGTTCACAGCTTTTCTGAACTAGTTCAAGTTCAGTTCATACATGCTCAAAGTGAACAGTTCACGTTCAAAGTCCACAATTTTAATTCTGAACTAATTCAAAGTTCAGTTCATTTTACTTTTTTGGTGAGATATTCAAATAAATACTTTTTTTCACACTACAAGCTAGAAATCACTGTACGTTCTTTGAAACTGCTCATTGTAGACATTTGCTCATGACACTGCAATTGTGGGTTTCTTACCAGCTGATGAAAATGTTCATAAGGAGAATCGGTGTCTGTCTCCGTGCCATCACTTCCACTAGCCATTTTTTTTTAATTGCAGCGCTTTCTTTTCAGTTCTGTTGATTTAAACGTTCACGGAAAAATGAGCATGTTCAATGAACGCGTTCTTTTGAACTCGTTCCCGCGCAACACTGCAACCTTTATAGGCCTACATCACGTCTATTAATGCCTTTCATGGCAAATTACAAACATACAAACAGGCCTATTCTAACTAGGGCCAGCTATCATAAGACTTGCTGAAGTAAAATACCCTCAAAATAAGTCTTTCTATGCTCATTACAACAGAAATACCTGTAATAATTGCAGGTTCCATCCCATCAGATCGATCAGATTTCAGTCCTTCTAACCCGAAACACTGCGTGTGTAAACGCATGCTTTTATAATCTTATCAGGGTACAATCCAGATCACACTAGTCACACGAGTTACCAGAAGTAAACCGGGTCAACGGTTGAAAGCAGGAAAGTATACAAAATAGTACTTCCTGGGATGCATACATCTCTAGTAAACCCAATCGTTTTGAACGGAACATAATGAGGAGTTTAGTCAAGAAGCTACTCGACTAAATATCAACTTAAACAATAAAAAATAATAAAGAAGCTTCTTCTAGAATATTGTACATGCTTCCATGTCTCAATAGTATCAACACGACCAATACAAAACCATTTTGTTTATATATATATTAACATGCACACAACTGCACTATGTCCATCAGAAAGGCTGGACAGAACCCACATGTTTATAAGAGTGATATTAAAGGCGAGTCAGTGGCAATGCGAGTTATAGCTACATGATTACATATAGTCTGGCAGCTCCTGTAATGTGGAGGTCACGTGTTTCTGTGAGGTCTGTACATGGCTGTGGGAGCAAAAGGCCTTGGAACTGAAGTAGGTTTTGGGTCAGCTTAGGTGATAAAGGATGGTTTATTGATGAGCAGCATGAGATCTGAGAGAACAGGTCAGGGTTTAGCTCTAGCCTGGAAACGGTAGAGAAGAAGGTCGTCCTGTATGCACCTCTCCTCTGCCATGCATGTACTGTATCATCTGGTCTCTCTGTATTACAGATCCTTCGTTGTGGGTAAGTGTTGCTTAAATACTTATACTTAAAAACTTATGGCCACCCAACAATACGTAAAACAATACGTCCAACAGTTGTTGAACTGACCACCTGTTGGTGGTTCTATGACTTTTTTTTCTATTACAGAAAAACAAGCGATGTTTATGCCTAACTATAACAATGCAAGTGTGAATAAGAAATAACATAACAATAATGCCTAAGCTTAACTTGAATAAGACTTAATGGCAATGTCATACAGTATGCCCAACACAGAGAAAGAGTAGGCAACTCTCTCTGACTCTGGCTGCTGATGGAGATGCCAGGATTCCAGGATTTTAACCAGTGATCCTCTAATCACAATTGCAGCCCTTTAGTCTACGCGACCACCCAAAGCCACAAACAGAATACTTTCAATAATTCCAAAGTAATAAAGAATTGATGGAAAATTCGTAAATTAATATTATTTTATCATTATTTTGGCCATTATAACGAGTTGCAACCTATGGGGTCTTTAAAAAATAGCCTACATTTTGGGCTTTGAGATTTTCCACAGAATGCTACCATAGAACTATGACTACATAACAGTATGAACTCGTTCAGTTCTGGACGTGAATTTCTTGGCAAATTTTTTCTTTTGTTGAAAAATGGTTTGGCCCGGTGTGACTGTGATGCACTGCAGTTTCTGCTGCGCCAGGTATGAGGCACCTGGTGACCTGAAACAACCGAAGATCACTGCATTCTGAGATTTGTGCTTACTGTATAACTCCGACAGCAGCTTATGAATTGCCGCACCTTTGGCTCACCTAATACGACCGTGTTCCAATGGCAGCAGAATGTATTTAATAAGGGAACAGAATATACTCAATACTCAGCTCAATTTTTGCACTCAAACACAGTCCTCATTCCTTGTGGCCAAAAAAAAAAACCCACAGGGTCTTGGCTTCCTCCATCCTCAAACATACAGCCTACATTATTTAGAACGGCCTTGACTGACGAAGCTGCTGTCCAGCATTTTTAAAACCGCAGCTTCCACACTCCCTTCCCTCTCCCTGTCCGTGTTCCTGATAAATGCAATCCGCGTCCGCAGTACAGCATCATTTTTTACCTCTCTGAACCCCTCGCTATGATATGATCATTATCCGAAATCGAATCTAGAACCTAGGGGCTTGTCGCAGTTCTCCTCTCCAGCAATCTCCACCGATCACGGCGAATTCACCCACAGCATGGGGGAAGGGCTGGAGAGGACTATAAAAAGACCAGCTGTCATTTCTTTGCTTTTGATGGACTCAGAGCTACACTTTATTTTGTCGGTCTGCTGAAGGTGCTTGGGTAGATGGGCACATTCTCCTCAAATGGCATTCTGGCTTAAAACTAGCGTTTAAAATTATATTAGATGATTTTTAGATGTTTTTAGTATTCCATAGTAAAGAACTGCATCCCTGAGTCTCATTTTCTAGCCTATAAGCTACTTCTTCAATGAAATTGTTTAGACTACAATACCCAGTATGCTTCAGTATCCCTTCAACAGCCATAGAGAAATCCACTGATGTATCACAACTATATGGATCATTCTAAATGGTCAATGTTTATACTTTAAAAATGTAGTTTTCATTGTGTTTTTGGCCTCCTTTCACACAAAGACTGTATTTCTACTGTTGAAGTGAATGGATCACCATGATCATGAGGGCTAAATCTCTCTAAAGCCTCCAGAAAGAAGAGTGCAGCTGCAGATGAGTCTGATAAAGGGGGTCAAAAATCTTAATTAGAACAATACAAATGAGCCCTTCTACTGTCCAGAAAGTAATTTTCGAGTGGAGAACATTTAAAACAATTGCTGACATGGCTGTCCCATGCATCACAGGATTTACAAGTACAGCGTCTACTAAAGTAAAAAAGTTTCCAGCTTTAAGGTAAAACCATACTAAGATGTAAATATATTCCGCACTATATTCTGCACTGCAGCAGCAATGGAGGTATAAAAGCACTGGATGTGAGCTGTAAAAAACACTACTACAGTCTCTTCCTGGAACTGCACAAATGAGTATGATGGCCACTCTCGAACGGGCGCAGAGTTTACTAATGGACACGGCTGTAAACAAACCCAGCTTTCAGCAGGTGCTGTTTTCTCAGCCCGGCTGCTGTTTGAAAGCTGGCGTCGCTCGGAACAGCGGGACGCTGGGGCCGCTCCCCCGCCACTGCCGTAAATCCGTCAAGCCTGCAATTGGATGTTCCTCACTGTAATAAGCAGATGATGATTGTGCCTGAGGTTGGAGTAAATGGGTACTGTCAGTGTCACCATCAGTGCAGCGCATCAACACTGCTCATCACCTGAGTGTGTGCAGCTGAGTGAGAGAGAGAGAGAGAAAAGGGAACGTGATAGAAGAGTAAGGAAATATATATATTTTTTTAATTAAAACACAGAAAAACACATTAAGCAAGAGAAAAATAGAGAAAAGAAAGAGAATAAAACAAAAAGACAAGAGACTGTTTATGTATTTTTAAAGACAAGAGACAGAAAGCAAGGTAAAAGGAGCATAAAATACTGACAAATAAAAAGGTACATACTTTTAAAGAGTGTAAGCAAAAGAGAAAGACAGCATGGTAGAGCAGGTGAGAAAGAACGAGCATGAGAAAGAAACTGAGAAATAGTGCGCAAGAGTGAGTGAGACAGCAGAAGTTTGAAGTTTAAAAAAGGGGAGTGAGAGAGCATAGTAGAGCGAGTGAGAAAGAAAGAGTGTGAGAGAGAGAAAGTGAGAAATAAAGCGTGAGAGAGTGAGAGAAGTGCAAATTTAGAGGCAGAGGGGAAAGTGGAGTGAGAGAGGAAGCGAGAAAAAGAGAATGAGAGTGGAAAAGAATGTGAGCGAGAAATAAATAAATATATATAAATATATATATATATATATATAAAGTTTAACAGATTAGAAGAAAAGTGAAAGCAAGGAAAAAGAGACAGTGAGAGAGAATTCTGAAAGAGAGAGAGCATGAGAAAGAGAGTGAAAGAGAAAATCATCCAGGAGAAATGCAACAGGAAGGAGAGGAAGAGGAAGAGAAAATTAAAAAAAGAGAGAGTGAGAGAGAGACTGAGATGAATTGAGAACAAATGGATATGGGTGAGAGAGAAGACAGGAAAAAGCATGTAATGTGAATGTGGCCAAAGAGAAATCGTGAAAAGAGAGAGCATAAGAGAGTAACAAAAAAAAAGAAGAGGCTGTGTGAAAGAGAGAAAGAGATGTTTAGAAATAAAGGAAAGAAGATATACTATAAAAGAGGTAGATATGAAAGATAAAGAAAAAGAAAAAAGATAAATAGTGTTTTAGAGTGAGAGAAGTAGAGAAAGACACATTCACACACCTTACATATACAGGTGTGTGTGTCTCTAAGCACTCATCACCATGTAACCGAAAGCCCAGTACACACACACACTGCTAAGCGCACCCACAAATCACGGCAGCGCGAGTGTTCCCCGCGCTCTGTCGCGCGCTCCCAGTCCGCCGTCAGGTGACAGAGCCAGATTTGTCATCCTAATATAGCCACACTGAGCTGCAGATGAATGGCCGCCGGCCGCTCTCTCGCGTGCTCACCTCTCTGGAAACATGACAGCAGTAACGTGAGAGCCAGCAGCCGAGGTTACCCCACCGCCCCCCTCCCCCCCCCCCTTCTCCTGCCTTCGCTGTGAGCTCTCCACACGTCAGCTCTCGCGCAGACCGCATGCGTGTCCCACTCGCGGCCGGCCGCGCGCTCCCTAACCGCAAAGTGTGTCAATGACAAAGAGGGCAATCTCCATTCAGCCCAGCCAGGAATCACCTTCAGCAGCCAGAGCTCTAAAACAACCACATAATGATGTCATTACAGCACACTGAGCCTTTCTACATATACATAACATTTATCATATTCATTCTAATCCCGACACTAATATTAGAACTGAGAGGATCTGTGGTTAAAGGCCACGAAGTGGTTTTTATGTGCGTCTTCAGAAAAACGCCATTTTGATCACTGAAAATAGAGCTTTTCCAACATTCTACAAAGTGTAAAGCCAACCTTATAAAACTCAAAGTTATTTTAACTTAAATGAACAATACATATTGGGTTACGTCTCAAAATTGTTAGTAAATGTTGTGTAAAAGCTAACTTATGCTCAAAGGTAATTGCAGATACAGACAGAGCCTTCTGTGTGTATTCTGCTTTTATCTCATACCTATTCATTTTCGTACACAAAGTGAGTATATATACGAGCCCTAAGATATCTGGTCTGTGCTCATCCCCATTCACTCCCCTTATATCACATGGTGTCATCAGACTGGGCGTTCTTTAGGGGTGCAGTTAGACCGTAGGGCCACTCAAGCACTGTGAAATTACACTATATAAAAACACAGTTTGGACCCTGACTTGGATTAAGTTGATTAAGTTTGAACAGGTTAAGAGCAATGTGTGAGCGTGGTTGACCACATCTAGGAGAGTTAGAAAACTGTGTACATTGTATTTTTTATTCCCATTTTTTGAGCATTTTCATATTAGTCGAGCCCTCTTATCCTCACAGCTGAAAAAAAGGCTAAACACTGGTAGGCAACACATCACCATAGGGGGCGCTCTGCCAGCGTGATTACTAAATCATATCCTGTGGGACTGGAAACGAAGCGGCGCTGTTAGAAAACGCTCCCACCATGTGTGCGAACGCCAGAGGAAACGTGCGAGCGGCGCCTGCTTCCTCCACCGCCCGTTGTTCCAGGTCCTGCTGGGAAATGTAGGCGTTGGGGCTGCTTCACATCCTGTGCTGTGTATTTCAACAAACCCAACTGTGTGACTGCGTGTGCCAGGTTGTTTGGTACACAATGTTATAACTACATTCATAGCAAGGGTAGCGTTTACTTCATAACTGGATCAGTGCCTGTCAGTGATGACCACACTGAGCAGCCAGAACAAGTGAAGACCATAGATTTCTACAGATTCTTTTGTAGATGGGCCCAAAGAGATTTCCATTTATTGTGATGTGTGAAAGCTCCCCACTGTTCTGTTCCACAAATACTGAGCCAGAATGACCAATGACTTTTACCATGACCCATAGAATCTAAAACAAATCCTGCACTGACCTGTGGGATATCGGTTTTTGTACATACTGCAATGAATATGGATGCAACCATCTTTCACATAGACAATTCGAGCCAGACGCCACTGATCACAATTATTACCATCCACTGTTGGTACATCCTGTGGTTGGTAATGATTACCTTCAATTACACCATGGATTGAGAAACGCTATGGTCTGCACCTCTGTTCTTCACCTGTTCATCAGGTCTTGCTCAAACTAACGGTGTCGTCCCTTGAGTTATCACACTATGATCAAGCTAGAAACTACAAACCCATGACTTACAAATGAATGCCTTCCAAATTGTACATTAAAACTGAATTGACAGACATTGATTTAGCATAACGTTTCCTGCATAAAACATGGTCTAAATCTTGTGCTCTGGAACTAAACAAAGGCCTCTAAAGCTCTGGTCCAGAGGTTCCTCATTCCAGCCAAATGTTTTTCTCCATCTCCATTTAGCTAACCTTCAAGGTCTACCTTTCCCAGTTGTTGTCATTACACCTCGTCCCAGGGGTGGCGGCATTTGTGTTCTTGGCTGAGGGCCACTGACATTCGTGCACTATTCATCCAGCACTTGCCGTCCGTCCCAGGTGGTCATCATTCATTTTGTATGAGACTACATCAGAAGCGACAACGGCGTACATAAGCCGACGGCTGTGCGAATACTTTAATGTGACTTTAGAGGTTCTCCTGCTCTTGCTTTCTCTAGTAGCCCACACATAGTGTGGCCTGCCAGGAATTCACTTAGTCCCTACAATGTCCTTTCAGCCCATCCCTGGGTAGTTTTTAGTGAAAAAAGGGGAACAGCTTAGGTCCATTTTTGGCCCCTTAGGGTCCAGCTGTACACCTTAAATAAGTCAATCTCCAGAGGAAAGGTGGATATCTGCACCAGATTCCTTAGAAAGGAACTGGAAAAGGATGAGGTCAAGAAAGTATGGAGTATGTGTGTATGTGGGAAATACAATTGCGAGACTACCCTTACTAATTCTACTTAAGTTGTCCCCTCCTTCAATGGTCTGTCTCCAGTGACAGACCATTGTTAGTCTTGTTTAAAACACTACACTTATTTAAACCACAACATGTAATACTAAAAAATCACCTTTAGCCTAAAAGTAAATCTCATCACAGGACATACAGGCAGACACAGTTCCCAAAAGCTGTCAAAGTACAGGATATATAATAAATCTATAGTTAATTTGGCAAGACTCTAGGGACAAAGCAAAAGTCCATATACTGTAATATGATTTAAATAACAATAATTCAATCAAAGGATTTCACCAGGTCTTTTTAAGTTATTTTTGACTGTACTGAAATAAATAACTTTCTCACAGTACCGTAGATCTTCACAGAGTTACCAGAGTATTACTCTCTTATGAGCAAGGGAAGGCAGCATTGTTGTGAATGGCCTGATTTATATTCACAGTGTGGTTCCAAACAGAATCTATCACAGAGCGACGGAGGCTACGTCAGCCTATGCCGTCCCTTTCCCACCGAAAAAAGGTATTTTTCCAGCAGATATTTAAATGATCACTATGCATTGAAATGACGATCGCCGGCGTGCGGTGCGACGCCCCCACCTATTACACATCAGCGCAGCGAGGAGAAGATTAAAGTGGGGCTTTTTGTGTTCGGTTCTTATTTCTGTTCTCTCGCTCGGTCCCCCCCCACCACCACCACCACAACCACCACGCCACATGGGAGGCAATTTAGGGGGGCCATCACTAATCACACTCGGGGAGGCAGCAGCTCACATGAATTATTGATGTGATGTGTGTGTGATGAAAGACTGCAATGCCATCCAGGATGCCATTACATTCAGAGACAAGGAACAAATAAACAAACACACACACACACACACACACACACAGCCAGCAGGATTAATTAAAGCAAATCAAGAAAGGATGCGACAAAGAAGCAAGAGAAAGACCAATTGTTTTAAAGAGAGGGAGGGTTTGTATCAGAGAGAACTGTGTGTGTGTGTGTGTGTATGTGAGAGAGAGAGAGGACAGCAAGATAATAAGGAAGAATGAGTGTGAATTAAAAAAGAAAGGGGAGTTAGATTTTGTGCTAGAGGTGTGTGAGAGAGAGAAAGACAGAGAGAGAGAGAAAGAGAGGGAAGAGTATATGTGGAGAAAAAACTCAGAGAGTTGCAGAGAGTTAGTTTGTGAGACAGAGAAAGTGTGTATGTGTGTGACATAAATGAGAAAGAGTGAGAGAGAGAGAGAGAGAGAGAGAGAGAGAGAGAGAGAGAGAGTGGGAGAGATTTTGTGCTGGGGTGTGTGTGAGAAAGAGAGGAATAGCAAGAGAATAAGGATGATTGTGTGCAAAGGAGAAAGAGAGAGAAAGAACAGGAGAGAGCAAAAAAAAAGTGTGTGGTGTGTCTGTGTGTGTGTGTGTGTGTGTGAGAGGGGGGAAGCGAGAGAATAAAGAAGAGTGTGTGCGAAAAGAAAGTGAGAGAGAAAGAGAGAGAGAGAGAGAGAGAGAGGGAGATGATTATTGGGCTGCTGGAGGAGAATCTCACACAGAAGCACCAGCTGTTGTTGCAGAATATGAGAGAAGAGAAAAAGAAAGACAGAGAGAGCGAGGGAGAGAGAGAGAGAGAGAGAGAGAAAGAGAGGGAGAGAGAGGGAGAGAGAAAGGGGGAGAGGGGGGGGGGGGGATAAGAACACCCCAGCACTGACACAACAAAGAGAGGATGACATAAGCTCTCTCGCCCATCTCTCCTCGGAGAAAACACACCTCGGCTTAAAAGTAGAAAGAGAGAGAAGAGAGGTTGTTAAAACACACTACAACAAAAAAACCCCAGCCAGCCCCGGCCACTCACTAGCACAAAACAACAACAGCATCCAGTATGAATCTCCAGTATGAATTAAGGATTTATATAGTCTGACAGTTATTGCATGACTTTACGCAAATTCATGCAATAACTACAGAGAGATTTTAATCATTAGTTCATACCATTCATATTGTCAGCATGTATTGATTGCAGACAGATTTTAATCTATTAAGCTATCGTTACCATCATTAATCATTAATTACCAATCATTGTGGAGTGATAATGCAGTATGTATTTTATACAGTCTGACTATTAATTGTGGAATGAATGTAGTCCAGGATGAATCTGTAGGGTGCATAGTTTTTTATGGGAACTGTTTTAAAATTTATATTTGTTATAGCCTGTGGTGATCATTTTTGATTTTTGTGATTAAGTCAGGGGTGTCCAAACTACGGCCCGCGGGCCATTTGCGGCCCGTTTCCTTTTTTGAAGCGGCCCGCGAGGTATTTTAGAAATAGAATGAAAGTTGGCCCGCTGTTAAGCAGGTTTTTATAATGTGAGATTCAAAGTTTGAACGCTAGGTGTCAGAAAAACCGGAGAGAGTTCTCAGTTGTAGCGCAAAAAACGGGCCAAAGAGTCTAAAAGCAGAGAGAGTTCTCAGTTATAGCGCAGAAAAACGGGCCAAAGAGTCTAAAAGCGGAGAGAGTTCTCAGTTATAGCGCAGAAAAACAGGCCAAAGAGTCTAAAAGCGGAGAGGGTTCTCAGTTATAGCGCAGAAAAACGGGCCAAAGAGTCTAAAAGCGGAGAGAGTGCGCAGTTGTAGCGCAGAAAAACGGGCCAAAGAGTCTAAAAGTGGCGAGAGTGTTCAGTTGTAGCGCAGAAAAAGGGCAAAAAAGTCTAAAAGTTAAATTAGGTAAAATTAAGAGTTTAATATTAAGAGACATCATGAAATGAAATATCAATTTGAAAAATCTTAGTTTACACAACACTGTCAAAGATAGATGAAGATAGTAAGTCGAGTAAAATGGTGTGTAAATGAAAGTAATCAGGAAGATGTATTATTTAAAGTAGTATAAGTCACGTGGCCCGTGACTTCAAATATATTTCTCCTTCTGGCCGCCAACAAAAAAAGTTTGGACACCCCTGGAATAAGTGATTGAATGAAAAACATCTATAACCATCCCAGTGAGACTAATTGAGAGTAATTGTGATGGATTTCTATTAATCCAGTATGAATCTGCAGTGAGTATTATCTTCTGTATTAGAGTGAATTATCTTGTGTAACTGGTCGAACCTGGAGCTCAATAATAGTAATCCAGTTCTAATCCATCTCACTCCTGGAATGATCAAAGCTGAAATACCACTGTTTAGTGTCTACAGCGGCTAATAACAGCGGCTAACTTAAGAAAATGTATTCATGTGGGTTCTGCTGCAGGTAAGGGGACGTGTTCACACTAATGACAGACATGGGTCAATTACACACCTGAATGTGAATCAGCAAAGCAGAAGCGCTGAGGTATGATCATAAACGAGGATGCTACTGTTGCATCTTTCCAGTCAACTAATTACCAGCTCGCTCGGTAAGAACGAATGCAGACTACAATTTGCACAATGGTGAATTAACCTCACACGCACAAAAGTATAATTACTCTGGGGCGAGAAAAGCAACCACAGAGATTAGCATAGGAAGTACAGGTTCAGAGAAGGTGTAAATACTACAATGGCATGGCGTTTTAATTGACGCCTCGGAATAGGTTCATTGAAAACAATGTTTCACTGTCAGGGAGGATAATGATAGTGTCGTGTGAATGAATACAAAACATCTGAGAAGTATGAGAGCACCGTGGTTTACGCATATTACTGCAGACTGATCAATACAGTTCAGATTTGTGCTTTGAAAGTAACTACACACATTTACAAAATTAAAAAAAGTAACCCTCTGGATTGCAGCAAAACTCATGCAGCATGCAGTTATGTATCAGGCAGATTTGACTGAAGTGCTTTTCCTGCTGCCCTATGAAAAGAAAGGCTCTCAGAGACAACTTTGGGGCTGTGTAGCTCTTGGTGAGAAACCACTCACTGCTGAAAATTCCTCTATAACACACACAGACTGGAGGAGGGTAAGCAGGCTGCAGTAGGATGGTAATTTTGAGGAATTATCACATGTCTACCACCTAGTTCACGAGGTATTTTAGAAATAGAATGAAAGTTGGCCCGCTGTTAAGCAGGTTTTTATAATGTGAGATTCAAAGTTTGAAAGCTAGGTGCCAAAAACGGGCCAAAGAGTCTGAAAGCAGAGAGAGTGCTAAGTTGTAGTGCAGAAAAACGGGCCAAAGAGTCTGAAAGCGGAAAGGGTGCGCAGTTGTAGCGCAGAAAAATGGGCCAAAGAGTCTAAAAGTGGAGAGAGTGTGCTCAGTTGTAGCGCAGAAAAACGGGCCAAAGAGTCTAAAAGCGGAGAAGGTGCTCAGTTGTAGCGCAGAAAAACGGCCAAAGAGTCTAAAAGCGGAGAGGGTGCGCAGTTGTAGCGCAGAAAAACAGGCCAAAGAGTCTAAAAGCGGAGAGGGGGTGCAGTTGTAGCGCAGAAAAACGGGCCAAAGAGTCTAAAAGCAGAGAGAGTGCTCAGTTGTAGAGCAGAAAAACGGGCCAAAGAGTCAAAATGCGGAGAGGGTGCTCAGTTGTAGCGCAAAAAAAAAAAAAACAGGCCAAAGAGTCTAAAGGCAGAGAGAGTGCTCAGTTGTAGAGCAGAAAAACGGGCCAAAGAGTCTAAAAGCTGAGAGAGTTCTCAGTTATAGCGCAGAAAAACAGGCCAAAGAGTCTAAAAGCGGAGAGGGTGCTCAGTTGTAGCACAGAAAACGGGCCAAAGAGTCTAAAAGCGGAGAGAGTGCGCAGTTTTAGCGCAGAAAAACGGGCCAATGAGTCTAAAATTGGCGAGTGTTCAGATGTAGCGCAGAAAAAGGGCAAAAAAAGTCTAAAAGTTAAATTAAGTAAAATTAAGAGTTTAATATTAAGAGACATCATGAAATGAAACATCAATTTTAAAAATCTTAGTTTACACAACACTGTAAAAGATAGATAAAGATAGTAAGTCCAGTAAAATGGTGTGTAAATGAAAGTAATCAGGATAATGTATTATTTAAAGTGGTATATTTCATTATTTGTTTTATTACAGAGTCTGTGGCCCGTGACTTCAAATATATTTCTCCTTCTGGCCGCCAACAAAAAAAGTTTGGTCACCCCTGACCTAGTTCATCAGCAAGCCAGCCACTGTTGTCTTTGTTTGTCCCCTGAAACCATATGTTTTTACCTATAAATCCAGGTTCTGGTCTATGCGTTTTCATACTGCCTGGCGGTTCAACATAAACGACAGTCAGTTACAACTAGTAGTCATTCGAGGGACAAAAACAGCTTAGTGAAGTACTTCCTACTGCCACACATCCTGAGTTGCCTCTCATAACAGGAATTCCAACTGGCTTTTTACAGCAGGATAATGCTCACCCACACACAGCAAGTTTTTTTAAATTTCTTGGCCTGCCTGGTTGCCAGATTTCCAGGATCGCCAATCGAGAATTCAAGAACCTTTATTGGCGTAAATGTTTAGAACATTTTGGGCTGTAGAGCTTGCTCCAATAAAGAAATCTTTACACTCTAAAACTGTAATTACTTGTATATATATATATATACAGCTCTGGAAAAAAAATAAGAGACCACTTTCTGAATCAGTTTCTCTGATTTTGCTATTTACTGTACAGGTATACTGTATGTTTGAGTAAAATAAACATTGTTGTTTTATTCTATACTACGGACGACATTTCTCAAAAATTCCACATAAAAATATTGTTATTTAGAGCATTTATTTGCAGAAAATGAGAAAAGACTGAAATAACAGAAAAATATGCAGAGCTTTCAGACCTGAAATAATGTAAAGAAAACAAGTTCATATTCATAAAGTTTTAAGCGTTCAGAAATCAATATTTGGTGGAATAACTAATCACAGTTTTCATGCATCTTGGCATTGTTCTCCTCCACCAGTCTTACGCACTGCTTTTGGATAACTTCATGCCTTTTTACTCCTGTTGCAAAAGTTCAAGCAGTTCAGTTTGGTTTGATGGCTTGTGATCATCCATTTTCCTCTTGATTATATTCCAGAGGATTTTAATATGGTAAAATAAAAAAGTCATCATTTTGAAGTGGCCTTTTATTTTTTAAGAGCTGTATATATCATATAACATTTAATTCCATTCCAACATCTACCAAGTAGTGATTATTAACACATCACATAGAGGAAGAGTGTGGCATTCACTAGTGTGTGAGTATGTGGGTATATACTGTGTGTGTGTGTGTGTGTGTTTGCTGAAGGGCAGTTTTCATCAGTGTGGCTGAAGGGGATGGAGTGATGGATAAGGGCAGTTGTTCGCAGTGTCTGTTCCTACACAGGGCCAATGCAGGTGTCTGACATCACATCCACCTCCATCAGTCACGTCAGAGCTGCCCCCCAGCACCGTGACCCCCAGACCAGTCACACATCTGAAGCCTACAGCAGGGGCCACACTAGTGACAGCCGTCCAGACTCGAGCAGCAGCATGTTCATTACAGGCATGAATCTCTCTGCACATCATTCAGTCTGATTAACATTTCCTAACAGTTTAATGAAGGTCGACATATAACTGACATAAACCTTAATGAGCGTTTATGAAGGCTTTATGATTCAAACAAGTGTCAGTTTATCATTACACTGTAACTGATGCAGCCATTATAAAACTGATCTGACTGGTTGTTTAGATTTAAACAGAATAAAAGGGATGCAGTATAAATAATGCAGTTTAATCCAGTATGAATTTAGCTACTTAATAGTTAAGTAATAGTTGTAGTTTAACTAACTTAACTACACAGTTATTAGACACTTATTGTGAAGTGTGACCTGTAGTTTTTATAGAATAATAAAATCTCACAGTAATATTGGTGAAATGATTTTAATCCAGGATGAATCTATAGAGTAAATATTAGCTGTGGACAGATATAATGCAGTATGAATTTAAAGTGTGTATTGTAAAAGCCTGACAGAAATAATTGTATGGAATTGTGGAATTTTAGCCCAGTAAACTGGGCTGATATTAACCCAGCATGAATCTACAAAGCCAACAGTTAATACAGCCTTTTTCTATACTTATGGAATAATTTTAATATGATATAAATCGGAAGTGTGTTTTTTTTAAGTCTGAAAGTAATAAATGTGGCAAGTTTTGAATCCAGTATGAATCTGCTGCATATTCTCTTTTCACAGTGTGAGTGTAATAATTGTAGAGTTATTTTAATCCAGTATGAATATTGTTTGGATTTGAATCCAGTGTGAATCTGCAGAGTGCTCTCTTTTCACAGTGTGAGTGTAATAATTGTAGTTATTTTAATTCAGTATGAATATTGTTTGAATTTGAATCCAGTATGAATCTGCAGAGTACTCTCTTTTCACAGTGTGAGTGTAATAATTGTAGAGTTATTTTAATCCAGTATGAATATTGTTTGGATTTGAATCCAGTGTGAATCTGCAGAGTACTCTCTTTTCACAGTGTAACTTTATTATTTGTAGAGTTATTTAAATCCAGTATGAATCTGCAGAGTGCTCTCTTTCACAGTGTAACTTTATTATTTGTAGAGTTATTTAAATCCAGTATGAATATTGTTTGAATTTTATCCAATATAAATCTGTAGAGTATTCTCTTTTTTCACGGTGTAACTTTATCATTTGTAGAGAATACTCTACAAATACTGTTTGTAATCAACAGGTTCTTGTGTTTTATGGTTTTCCAGGAAAGATAATCATTCCTCCTCTCTAGTAACATGAACTGCAGGTCAGCAGGCGTATTCTTCTAAAAGTCTGGCCAGTTGTAATTACTTGTTCGGGTGAAGGGTTTGATCAGCCTGTCTGTCCTCCGCTCGCACTAATTGTGCTCAGGTTTCAGGCTCACAAGTAGAGACGGTACCTGGGAGATCAGTGAGTTGAAGGAACACTGTTGCTAAGAAGAACTATTATAACGCTCTGACTGAGCTCAATCTGAGGTCTTTAACCTTCACTTAACATTTTTTCAGACTTTTTCCAATTAGTACGTCTAACCGGGTCAGCTGTAGCAAGACGACCTCTTTCCCACTCAAATCACATTATCTCCTGCACTGCTGAGACTCTCATTTAGCTTTATTTTAACAAAGCTTCAACCACTGCTTACAGTACAGACCTGCTCTTTACCTTAGCAAGTAGCAGTGGAAATCAGAGGGAACCTGCAATACTATATATATATATATATATATATATATATATATATATATATATATATATATCACAAGACAACTCCCAATGCTACACAGCATCTGTGTTACTGAAGAGGATACAACACTCCTAAGTAAGTAAATACCAGCAAATATGGAATTGTTGGGATCAGTTTCACTAAATTTAACAACCAATATTCTTTACTGCAGGTTTACCCTGTTCATTTCATTACAGCGCCACCATGTGGAGTAATGAAGCAGCAACTTTAGTAAGTTAAACTGGGGGCTGAGTCTTCAAGTCTTCAACAATACTATTAGGTTTTCATATAGCGTGTGAATGATAATAGCAATCATTACGTGATTTTAAGCATTTTTTTTTTTTTACAAACTGTCAGGTTTGCAGCAGCAGGGAGGATGTGAGGCGGACGTAAACGCAGGTAATATTTATTTACAAGTAAACAAACAAAAACTAAACTCAAAACAAGATACATTTAGAGACAGGACTACTGGAACTGACATAGAATAAACTACAAAAACAGAAAACAAAGAACCAGCAACCTGACGGCGTCAACCACATGCTCAAACACAGGGGCTTAAATACACACAATAGAAATGGGAAACACCTGGGATCACTGATGAGGGGGTGGAGCTACATATTGAAACATATTTACTCTGAACACATGGCTTTAAATACAAACAAAGGAAGGGAGGAACATGGAGGCTAACAAGGGACAGAACAAGGACGTGACACAAACAGTTTTTTTTGTGTAAATTGCATTTTTAGGAAAGAAATGTATGAAAATATTTTTTTTTTTTTCTGGCAGTTTTAGTAATCTTTTTGCATTGTTTTAGAATTCAATGATGAATTCTCTGAAAAACTTAAAATAAAATCTATTAGAAATTTAAGAACGTTTTTTTTTTTTTGCATTGTAACAAAATTTAGAATTTATTTAATAAAAAAAAAACAAGTTAATAAATTCACCACGGATTCTCAACTATGCAACGCTTAAGAACATGATATGTACGTTTAAACTTGAAAATAACTTTATTATTTTTTTTTTAAGGCTGCACAATATATTGTTTCAGCTGTTTCGTAGTGATGTGCGCATACTTTAAAATTCACACCGCCGGCTGTACAGTGTAGCACACGGCATGTTTATTAAATGCTAGTACATTTTATACTGCTTGATAAAAAATATTTACTACAGTCAGAGTGTCTTGTCTGTTTGCATGGACAATTCGAGCCAGATGCCGCCAGTCACGATCATGGATCATGAGCAGTCACTGTGCTGTCTACTGTGGGTGGTAACATCTAGTAACACCAATTCTATGGATAACACTGAGGACTCTATACCACTATCAGACTTCGCTCCAACTCTAGATAATTCATGTAGCCTTGCCATGAGCATGTGGTTAGTGCTTAACCTCGCTTACAAGATAACACCTCACAACTTACACAGGTGTGGATATTCTCAAGATGTCCCCTGAGGTGACACTTCATGATGAGTGTACATATCGCTAAGCCATGACAAATTGATTCTTTAAAGACATATATTTTCATATATATCTCAGGAACTCCACTCAGTCCATATGTTTGCTCAATACATGAAGCTTTGAATTAAGAGGCATGTATTGAATAAATTGAAGTTCCACAACATTGGTGCATTGCAGAGGGATGGACTTTTTTTTCAAAACCGGGAAAAATCCTGACAGCAACTAAAATTCAAGGTCACTCACGCTGACTGAAATCTATGCTTATTGATTTTTCATGTTTTTTGTTTTTTTCTCTCTCTCAAAGTAGTTCTTCATCGTTTAAGAGCCTCAGTCTCCTGACAAGAGCTCCCATCAGTCTGGAGAGCTCCTTCTTCTTTTTCCTGCATGTTTTTTTTTTATTATTAATTTTACTATATATTTCTTATATTGTCTTTATACTTATAGAGTTTATTATTGGTAAAATCAATTTAAAAAAATAAAATAAATATATCTTTGCTACTGAACAGGGTCATTATAAACAACCATTCAAAAAACTGGCCGTTGTAGGTCAACAAGGTTTTCGTTAAATTTTTTTTTTTTTTTTAAATGTGTAGTCTGGAGTGTTATAAATATTACGCACAGTCATTTTTCACACAGCATTCTGAAAATGGTGGAAGAAAAAAAAAAAAACTAATAATAATCATTTATACCCCCTCAATCCTCTCCTTCATCATCTTCCACAAGCATGATTAGCAGTAAAAAAACTCCCGTAATTATCATGCATCGCTAGCTCGCTAAGAATGCTTGATTGACAAGAAAAAGAGAGAGAAAAAGAGAGAGAGAGTTAGTGATATAACCCATGCCACATTTTTTTTTTTTTTTCTGACAGTGGAAATGACGGGCGTTACGTAACGCTCCGTTCTGATACCCCGGCGGAGGCCTTATCTATTATTTAAAGCTAGCACAGATCGCGCTCCTCACTGCTAGCAGAGACTCTATCATCAGAAGAAATAAACACGTTTGATTTGCAAGCAAATGCCTAGCAAATTATGTCAAGGGAGTGACGGGGTGGAAATTCGGCTCTTTTTTTTTTCCCTGTACGAAAATGTGAAGAGACAAGTGCCGGCTTCCTCCATGCTCCCCCCTCCTCCTCCTCCTCACTTCCAAAGAGAGTGTCCTAATTGTGCTGCATAATGTCTTAAGTGTTTATGCATTGGCTGTTTCTGCTTTATTATATATATATATAAATATATATATATATATATATTACGCTGAAACACGCACGATGAAAGTCACCAAGATCTAGAGAGCGAGCGAGAAAAACGCCTTATTTAGGACAGCCTATGGATGAACTGACGTAAAGTGATAGAAAATGATTTCTGTATAATGAACTGAGTGAACGCCACCAATCACCAATCACTTCCAGCTTTGTAAGACCTCCCTTTACACACAATATCTGCTTTCAGGCAGATTTTTTTTTCTGTTTGTTTCCCCTCCTTCCTCCACAGTGCCTCCAAATTGATCTGCCATTGGCTGCCTGGGAGCTGGCTCCGCCCCTGCCTTCTTCATACACCAGGATCTGAGAGGGTCCAGATGTTGCAGACCTGGCCAATGACAAAGCCTACACCAAAGACTTCACATTACATTTTACTATACTATTAAGATTATTATTTATTTTTTTATTTTATTGCATGCTCGCCTCTAGAGACGAGTTCTTGTAGATAATGCTTTTATCAGCATTTAATTCAAATAAAATTCTATCAGTAAATGTGGCAGGTAATATGTCATGACAGTTATCATATGTCATAACAGGGTTATGTATGTACTGTGTGTCCTGAAACATCAACAGCTCCAGCGTTTATGATTTGGTTCCAGAAACACCTAATCTGTGATTCCAGAAGAGGCTCTTCTGATTGGACGACTGCTTTATCCTTTATTTTTTCTCTCACATTTATTTCCAACCGAGGCGAGGCACTACTGAAGCCAAGCCTGTTCAAGGACTTCTATTACTGCTTCTGATCACACACACACACACACACACAAATGCCTTAACTAAATAAAGACAAGGACAACATTTGCTCTACACTATTTGCAACTGGCAACACTTATGAGTCAATACTGAGAGGACGTGATTGGAGCTCTCCCACGTCCAGTAAAAATGCTGAGCAGTGTGAATAGCCTTAAAGAACCTCTCCAGAAATAATTACATGAGCACTTCACTACTGTTCAAAAATTCAGATCATCCCTACAGGCCTACACATCTTCCACTTTTTCACTTATCTTTCTAAAACAAGCAGAGCCGAGCAGTCCGAGCTAATCACAACATCAAAACTGACAGATTTTGCTGTATATCGATAATTAAGTAGGACAATGCCTAATTAAGAAATGCGAATTAAGAGTCTACAATAATAGTATTTTAAAAAACAGTGCAGTACCAACAATCTGGATTATTTTCTGGATTATTTCTAAACAGACTCAGAACTAGTTTGAGGTTCACAATTAAACAGGTTTATAAAAAAAGTTAAACAATAATTGTGGGTTTCTGTTAGCATTTAAAAACATTATTTCTGTTTAATTTCATTTCATGTTTTTTTTTTTATCAAAAAAGAAAAAAAAAAGCTGAATTATTTGCTTTAGGTTTGCGAAGGACTTACCCAACCATTCTTGATAGAAGGTTCAGAATTGGTTGAGATGGTGTTGTTCAGTGTGTCTATGATGATGCATGATGGGTTCTATTGAGTAAGTTAAAGCTAAGTCATTTTTTGATGATTCCTATGCTGTTGCTAGATTTTAGCTGTTCTTTAAATCACCTCAGCACTAACTGAGACGGAGCAAATTTACTATTTACAGCAACTAAAGTAGTTTTTAGCCTCGTCTGTGACAAAAACACCAGCAGACAGCACAGCAGTACACGCTGGCTTTTTTCTGGAGTAAAGCTCACATATTGTTAGCCCCCTCAAAAGAGAAATTAAAGGACAGAAATGGTCAAAGGGATCATCCCAGGGGTTGCCACAACATCTGCAGAAGAGGTGGGGTGGGGGGGGTGGGGGTATGCAGCTATTTTTTCAACGCTGTATTCTGTTCGCATCTGCCATGACTCACGTGGCCCCGGAGTTTGTATGAATTCCACGGGCTAAGGCAGCTTGACTTACAAGGACACTCCCTGAGGTGGATGGCAGTATGTCAAGTCTCAATCTGTCTCTGTAAAACAGTGGGTGGCTGGAAACACAGAGAGAGAGAGGAGGGGGTGGTAGATGCTGAGGACACGGTCACTACAAGGCAACTCAGCCGTTGCAAAACCATCTGCTGAGGCGAGCTTACAGGTAGCGCCAGCTAGGCTTTAACACCTGCAGGTGTTTCCATTTGCTTTTATTGAGCCATGGGGCTAATCTAGCATCTCCAGCTCAATTCCCGAATTTCACTATCTGGAAATATAAGACTTTAATTTCATTTATACTCTACCAGTAAAGGTTTTAGCAGCGCCAGCAAAACAATTAGCATCAAGCATGCACACGGCCAAATCTACCAGCAACATCTCAAAGCCTTTTACTCAGAAAGAACAGTAGGAAAGCAAAGATTCAGCCAAAACATGCTAACAAGGCCAAAAACATTGTTAATGTGGTTGTCTAGCATTAATTAACTGCATTTTGTCAAACTATGCCTTTAAGAAAAAAATATATTGGCTAGTGGCTAACAATAAAGAATAAATCAAGGGTTTTTACTGGGTTTCTTTTATTGCTAACATGGTTAGCATCTAAGAGTCAGGTCCCCAGTAAAGTACAATCATTAAACATGCTACTATGGCTAACAAAGCATGGAAGCTAACTAACAAGCCACTCCTCTTAGTGTTAATTTAATTTTAGCAACATTAGCTTTCTAGTTAAAATAAACAATCATGGTAATGTGGCCTAATACAACTAATACAATTAAAAAATAGCAATGCTAGCATGTTGATACAGCTGCACATGCTAATAAGGCTAACACATGAGGAAAGCAGGAAGAGTCCCTCTGTCTTTCATTTATTAAAAATATGAACAATCAAACATGCTAAACATGCTTAAACATGCTAATGTGGGTAACAATAAAATAAATTAAATGTCAATCAAATCAAAAGCTGGTTAACCAGATTACTGTATGTTTTTACATGTTTTATCTGCTTTTAAAGCACCTTAGCCTTAAAAAAAGCTTAAAAAATCAGGAACCAGCTACCAGCAAAAGCGGAATAATATTGGTAAAAACATGTGTACCAGGGTGAGTGTACTTACACATGTAATAGAGCAAGTGTACTCACACGTGTGTAACAATGTGTGTGTACTTACACATGTGTAATAGTGTTTGTGATAAGTTGAGTATAAACTTATCCAACAGCTATTGTCTAGTATGTAATTAGGGCTGATTGAGTGATGAGTACACACACATTGTTACACATGTGTAATTACACTTGCTCTATTACATGTGTAAGTACCTTCACCTTGGTACACATGTGTACTTACACAAGTCAAAATTAACCTTAATACACATGTGTAATTACATAACCTGTACCTCTGTAGTTAATCTGTAACAATTTGTACTTCATCAGTAGTTACACTGTAGTTACACGGTAACTACATAGTAACTACATAGTACTTAGTGACACTTATTATAAAGTGGGGCCCAAAATTTAGATAATGCCCCTGACTTTTAGGTACATTGTTAGCATTTTTCTACACAGGCATGCTAATAGAAAGTGCATATGCTACCTTCTGTGCACAGCTTAGCGTTTTTGGTCAATTTACAACATAAAATATACCACACACACACGTCTGTAAGGCTGAATATTCGGCTGCTGCTCTGCTCGCTCTTTAGTCAGCCTCGGTTTGTGCCGCTAAGCCTCTTCCCCATTAGCTTAAATTAAAAATGAGCTTCATAAGACCAAAAGCCATTGTGCTTTTTGTAAACAATAAAAGAGCTGGGGTTTTGTCCAGCAATTTGCAGACTCAGAAGCCGATTAATGAAACGGATTCCTGAATCAAATAAGAGCGTTTAAAATGTGCCGTGTTTACTCTGCATATTTAGAGCAGGGTCTTACAGCGTGTTTGGAGGGGAGGCAGGAGAATATATACAGTATGTGGGTCAGGACTAATTATGAGCACTGTGCATAAACTTGGTTTATTGCTCCTTTTTTTGTTTTTTTGTTTTTTTAAGATGTAGGAATCAGCCAGGTCCAATTGCCAGCAGCTAAGAGGATCCAAGTAAAGAGTAAAGCCCTATTTGTTTGAAATTAGCTTTAATTGGGGAGTAGTGGTGGAGTAATGTCATTTTTATTATTTTTTTTAAGTTTCCCGGTGATTTAAGTCACGTCCAAAGACGCCATGTCAGGGAATTTTATGGACTTTAATGGTTCACACGTCAGGAGAGAAGATCCTGCACCTTACTCCGTGCTCTATTTCAGCAGGACAATGCTGGTTCTCAAGAGCTTACACAGAAAGCACATATGCTATGCTATGGCCAGCTGCATCACCAGACCGAACCCTGGTTGGAAATGTGTGAAATGCTATTGGATGAACAACCAACACTCCTACACACCCCCTACCTCGTAAACGTTGCATGATGATGGATAAGATGGATTTTCGCAGGACACCATGAGGAACCTCTACAACTCCTTGCTCAAATGTCTGGTGTGTACTGTAGCACTACACACTACTTCTGTATGAGTAGCTCAATAAGTATAACCAAGAGTTGTCAATATCAATCATATTTTGGTCATCATTTATTGTTTCTGTTGATTGTTATCTTCAATCAGCAATATAACACTTCCTTGCAACTAGACTATTTGCCCATACTATACTATTTGACCATAACTGTATTCATTCAATATTCCATCAAATCCTATGGAAAATTAGTTTTTGCCGCTTTTGCGAAGACAGAGATTCATAGGTTCATTTTGATAGCTCATGCAAATCTCAGTCATTTATGGCAAATCTCAGTCAACTCCAAAAGACAAGTTAAAGAATCCCTTCTACCTACTCTGGCAGCTAAAATGAATTTTTTGTCCATTATCCACTCTTTTGCTTTACCCAAGCAAACCTCCCACTTAAAGCAGATTTCTGCAGTCATATTTCTTGGTGCCCTTGATTAGCTGCCAAATGATGGCGAGGAAAAACAAACTACACTTGATACACGGAGATAAAGTAATTATAGTAGCTGTAGTGAGGACACGTTTGAGTGCCATCCTGAGACTGGATGTAATGGAAGGTGGCTTTCATCATCTTTCTAATAGAGGGAGGTCATTTCAAAACTAATGACTCACAAAGTTGCAATTATAGCTAATTAATTGTAGTTTGATTGTGAGCGGGGAGAAACCGGGAGGCGACGGAAGCGCGTCTGAGCCTCGGTGCAGAGCGCGTTATGGAGGGAGCTCGACAGGGTGCGCCCAAAGTCACCGCTGAGCGGTAATGCAGAAACGTTGATGCGAATAAAAGAATGAAATAAGGGGAAGTGTGTAAAACAGCGGAACTGTGTAATTTCACATTCGAGGAGGTCTTCTCGCTCGCGGCCTCTGCTGCTTTGTGGCGCTGCAGGTGAGCGGGAACAAACAAGGCGAGCGCTGTGAAGAAGGCTGAGGCTCCACAGTGTGGAGGAGTAAATAAGGAATCCGCGGTTTGAAGCAGTTTGTCATAATTAGAGCTAAACTTCTCTGTTGTGAATGTAAAATGCTCGACAACACACTTTTAATCAGGTGAAGTTATGAAACTGTTGGATTTTCTAACATATTTCCAAATGTAAGGGCTTTGTGGTTACTGGTAGTTTTTATTACCATTTGCTGTCTTTGGTTTTAGCATTCCCGCTATCAGCCTCATCCAACAACATTAGCACACAGCTACCACAATGCTAGCATATCAGTTTCATCTCACGTTGGTACCAGCCTTGTACAACATTGCTATTGTGGCATTAGCATGCTGGCTGTGGGTCTCTTTTATCCAACATCACTACCCCAGTGTTAGCATGGCCCAGCTTTCATAGTGGAAACAACAAAGCTCGAGTCATTTATCAGACTAGGTCACATACAATTGCCCTTTGAATAGAACAGAGGTCATAATTTATGTTTTAACACTTTTTCAAAATTCAAAAACACATATGATGAAATGCCACACCATCCAGTATATCTGTAGGCCACCAGAACCAGCATTCTATGGACCCCTGTTATAAGCAACATATATATGATTGAATTTTTACAAGGTCCACCAAAGTGGCTACAAAGTTTTAAGCTTCTGATGATTTTAACAGAAAAAAAAAAACTGTAAAAACATACTATTAAATTCTGTTACTGCAGATCTAGGTCTTTTATATAATTCCCTTAAAACAGATTTGAACCAGTCTGAACCAGCATTTATGCTTCAAGGCCTCTGTGCGGTTGGTGTAGCAGTTCAGATCAATTCAATCTCTACAGAAGCGCTTTTACTTTGACATTGTGTAAGTCTGCGTCCCACAGCAGCTTTACAGCCAACTAAATCATTTAGGGAAAACTTGTTCCCCACTCTCTTCCAATTTATTCTCTTTAAAACCACTAGTTTAAAAAAAAAAACATTGACCTATCTGTTCTGTGTATACTCATGCATGCATCCATCTATCTATTTATTCATTCATTCATTCATTTATTCATTACTAGATAAACTTGATTCATTCAAAATCCTTGATTTATCCATCTAACCTAAATAATCCAGACAT
The DNA here is from genome assembly GCF_023375975.1 of Astyanax mexicanus. Classification (NCBI taxonomy): domain Eukaryota; kingdom Metazoa; phylum Chordata; class Actinopteri; order Characiformes; family Acestrorhamphidae; genus Astyanax; species Astyanax mexicanus. The sequence continues at coordinate 15,628,838 of NC_064432.1, read as the reverse complement.
TCTTTTGTTCATCTGTCGGTATAAATCCACCCAAATATCCATTTATCCATGCATCCATCCACATGAATTTACCATCCATTTGTTAATCTGTTCATAGCCTGTTCGTACCTGCTGTTATCCAATCAATTTATCCGTCCCTTTATTCATACTTTCATACATACAGTAATATCCATTTTTGATTAATGATATTTTTGTAATGCAAGTCAATCTATACATCCAAATGTATCCATTCAAAGTTATCCCTGTTCGTCCATCCATCACTTAACCATCCATCCATCCATCCATTCATTCATACATACACATCCTTCTATCGTAATATTATTCATTATTTATTCATTTATTTGGGTATATTTATCATTATCCAATGAACTACACTGACCAATCAGAAAGTTATTTACAGTATCTATCAATGAAGCATTTATGTAAACATTTATTCCACAATACACATTCATTTCTACCCATTCAGACTGAGAGCAGGTGATTTTTTTCAGGTGTTTGTGTGGTGCTTTTTTTGCACACTCTACGAGACTTCGCTCGCTCCGTCCAGAGTTTAGAAACTGTGGGTGCAGGTCCCTAATGAGCACTGCTGAGGGAGACTGCGTCAGGAAAAATAAAAACCCTCACAAACAGCATGAGGAAGCAGCACACTGAGCAACCAGAACTAAAGGAGAAACCCATCCTCCTCTGGGACGCCCCGGATAGTACAGCACACAGTAAAAAAAAAAAAAAAAAAAAAAAAAAAATATATATATATATATATATATATATATATATATATATATATATATATATATATATATATATAAATAAATAAATAAAAATCTGGAGCAGGATCCTACAAAATGGTTTGTTACTTTTTCAGCTTCCGTTCAGCTTCAGTTTCCATACTGATGACAATTCTTATAATCACCCATAAATATCCAGCCAATCTCAATTAAACATCCAACAAACCCCATCGAACCATCTCCAGGGCATTAAAGAACACAAAATGACAAAACTATATATAGTCTATAACGCTTACAACTAAAATTCCTATCCTATATCAATCTATTCAAGGCAAGGGGGGTGTGGGGATTGGGGGGGTTACATGTATCTCTGTGCTTGGGCCCCATTGAAAAGCTCCTGAGCTTCCTAGGGTGTCCCTTTTCACATGATATAAATGTTAAAAATTGTTTTATTGTGAATATGTGTGAATAAAATGATGATGATGATGATGATGATGATGATGATGATGATGATGATGATGATGATTCAAATACAAATCTCAAACAAACATCATGGGAGTAGTCCACTTACTAAAATACTGTACAATCTCTAATTATAACAGAACTCAGAAAATGTTTTTTTGGCAGCAGGTGCGTCGCTTGTTTCTTTATGACATATCTGTTTAAAATAAAGGCTAAACAAAAAGATAATGGAAACACTTTAAAATAAGACTAAAACAATACCCTTATAAAGGGTTTATGAGCAGTTTATAAAGGAGTTTATTAATGTTATTAATTAGGCTGCAAATAATTTACAACACATTAATAAACAGTTAATGTATAACATAAATAGAAATGGCAACAGTGAGTTAAAAATAGTGTAGTATGAGTGATTCCAAACTCATTTCTACTGTCAAACCTCAGATCTTTTTTTTTTAGATACTGGTTTTACTTTGTGTGTTTCATCAACCAGCATTAAACCTGCCATATGAATATATTTATGAATATATAAGTATGTTTAACTATTTACCGCAAATTAAATGACTAAGTTGCCACTGTTGCTTTTTTTATTGATGTTTTTTGACTGCTTATCAATGGTTTTGAAGGCATTTACAAACTAATCAATAATAAATAATAATCTCATTTATAAACCTTTTACAAATCCTTTATAAAGAAAAGTAGTCTTATTTTAAAGTGGTACCAAGATGGTAACACTTTAAATTAAGACTAAAATAATGCCTTTATAAAGGGTTTATTAAACAATTTATAAAGGAGTTTATTAATGCTTATTAATTAGGCTGCAAATAATTTACAACACATTAATAAACAGTTAATGTATAACATTAATAGAAATGGCAACAGTGAGTTAAAAATAGTGTAGTATGAGTGATTCCAAACTCATTTCTACTGTCAAACCTCAGATCTTTTTTTTTTAGATACTGGTTTTACTTTGTGTTTTTCATCAACCAGCATTAAACCTGCCATATGAATATATTTATGAATATATAAGTATGTTTAACTATTTACCTCAAATTAAGTGACTAAGTTGCCACTGTTGCTTTTTTTTTAATTGATGTCTTTTGACTGCTTATCAATTTTTTTAAGGCATTTACAACCTAATCAATGACAAATAATAATCTAGTTTATAAACCTTTTATAAATCCTTAATAGAGGAAGGTAGTCTTATTTTAAAGTGGTACCCTCAGATTATTTTTTTTTATTTATTAGGTTGTAAATGCCTTAAAAACCATTGATAAGCAGTCAAAAGACATCAACTGAAAAAAGCAACAGTGGCAACTTAGTCATTTAATTTAAGGTAAATAGTTAAACATACTTATATATTCATAAATATATTCATATGGCAGGTTTAATGCTGATTGATGAAACACACAAAGTAAAAGGTTTGACAGTAGAACTCACTGTTGCCATTTCTATTTATGTTATACATTAACTGTTTATTAATGGGTTGTAAATTATTTGCAGCCTAATTAATAACCATTAATAAACTCCTTTATAAACTGGTCATGAACCCTTTATAAAGGTAGTCTTATTTTAAAGTGTTACCAATCTAATTTATAAACCTTTTATAAATCCTTATTTTAAAGTGGTATCAAGATAATACTACTACTACTACTACTACTACTACTACTACTAATAATAATAATAATAATAATAATAATAATAAATAAATAAATAAAATATACAAAACAGAAATGATCTGTAGAAAACTTTTTTTTGTAACTTTTTGACTATTCTGTTCATTTTAAGGTGATTTTCCAGAGAAAAGGTGAACATGGAATGGTATAGCAGCATAGCATGGTATGGCAGAGTTCTTGCTTTATTTATTTATTTATTTGTTTGTTTGTTTGTATTTTCCTGCCGTGCGTTTTGCTCTATCAGTACACAGAGAAACAAGGGCCTATCCTGATCCATGAACACTTTTCCCCCACACATTACATTTACAGACACGCTAATTAACCCCCGAGAAACGCATTAAATCGTAGCAGGAAAACATTCCGACACCGACGTTCAGAGCAAGAAAACAAATCGCAGGCAGACACTGGCAGAATGGAAATGCCAGGATTAGACTGTGCACACAGTTTTCAAGAACTCTACCAACATCCGTGTGTTTGGAGTAAACTCAGTAATACAGGCGGAGTGCGGGGATTGGCAGTGTTTGTGTTAGTCATTGTCAGGCCCGGCACTGGCTGCTCCTGTTTATGCTCGTAATTAAGTGTGATACATCTAATCAGCGCTAACGCGGGAGGCAAAAACTGATATGACACGCGGTTACAATATCACTGAGTGGGAGAGTGCAGATGTCTCCGCCAATTATCCGCATTGCCCGGGACGATCTGGAGAGAGGGAAAGTTGGAGCGGCGTTTACTCGTCAGAGAGAGAAAGAGAGAGAGAGAGACTCACACCCCCCGGAGCCGACAACACATAGCGCTTTGTTTAGAGAGCTAACGGCTTAATCACTGCTTTCCCATATGACTTACATCACTGTGATAGTACTGCATTTACTCTCTCTCTCTCTTTCACTCTCTCTCTCTCTCTCTCTCTCTCTCTCTCACACCTTTATCTCTGTTTCCCTGAGTCTCAGTTTACAATAATCCTACAATATTGACGATTGATGTTTTGTTCTTGCATCTCCTTTTAAATAAATAAAAAATCCTGACTGAATCAGTTGTGAATAATAAAGCTAATTCTATTAAACTTGATTCATAAATGAAATAATCTGATTAACATACTGAAATAACATGACATACATGAAGGCCTAACATGATAACTGATCATTTTAGTTTGGATGATATTTATTGCATTATTTTTTTTTAAGCAAACAGTGCTATTTCTATACAATCTTATTCCACTGATAATAACAATGTAAATATTAGAAAACATTTAATGAACAAATATTCAATTATTAAAAATACTTAAACACTGCAAATGGAATATAAATATTTTTTTAAATATCCTACAATGTATTACAAGTGTATTGAAGCAAAATGTATTAAAATGTATTTTAAAATGTATGCAAAATCATTGGTACCACTTTTTAAAATAAGACTACCTTTATAAAGGGTTTATAAATGGTTTACAATTAGTTTATTAATGGTCACTAATTAGGTTTTAAATGCCTTAAAAATCATTAACAATCAGTTTTAACACATACCTAGAAATAACAACAATATAGATAATAGATAATATTCACTATCTGCAAAACAACAGGTCATTGTTGCCCTTTCTACGTATGTGTTATAACTGGTTATTAATGATATTTAAGGCATTTACATCGTAATTATTAACCCTTAATAAACTAATTGTAAACCATTTATAAACCCTTTATAGAGGTAGTCTTATTTTAAAGTGGTACCAAATAATTGTATGAATTTATTTATTTCATTGGTTCCCACTTTGCTTTGTAGCACTGATGCAAGGTTTTGATAGCATTCCTGTCTAAAAAAAAAAAAAAAAAAAAAACAGATCCACTGCTCCACAGATCAATGACGAATGGTCAAAAACCTTCATTTCTTCTGCCTTTTTTTTTTTTATCAGGCAAATTTCAGAATGAAAAGACAATAAAAATGACATAAAATGAAATAAGAACGATATATCTCTCTGTGTTCTCACTAAATGTATCTGTAAGATTATTGAGTGTGGAAGTTCTCTCAGTCTCTCTCTCTCTCTCTCTGTGAGAGAGCAGGTCTCGGAGCACCTGCGTGATTAATGTCCTGGCTCTGGCTGCTCTGGATAACACGGCGGACAGCAGCAGCAGCAGCAGCAGCAGCAGAGGATTCATCAGCACAGCCTCGTCTGCAGCCGGCACCTGCAGTCAGTCTTGGGGCAGCCTCTCAGCACGGCCTCCGTTTAATTAAGAAATTCTGGGTCATCGTCGCTGCAACTCCTGCGCTCTGTCACACGTCCCTGCTAGTGCAACCGGACGGCCTGTGCGCTGCTTATGAGTTATGGCAGCTAATGTTCACACACGTAAAAAAAAAAAAATCAGTGTAATTAAAATGACATAAGGATTTCATTTATTTATCGTATTTAAAAGCAGATGCATGCTGCATCCAGATCAGGAGAATCTCTCGCTATCTTTAAGATACTCCTGAAGACTGAGCTCTTCAAAGAGCACCTATTCTCCTAACACCTCTAACTAACTACCTTCTACTACCAGATCAGGAGAATCTCTCACTATCTTTAATAAACTCCTGAAGACAGAGCTCTTCAAAGAGCACTTACTCTCCTAACACCTCTAACACACTAACTACTTCTAACCTCATTTCCTTCTTCCCCTCCTTCACTCCTCTATCCCATTATTTCCCTTCGACCTCCTTTAAGCCCTATCTAAAAATGGTTTATCTTAATTTCTATTACTTTTGTACTCGAGTATTGTAAGTCGCTTTGGACAAAAGCGTCTGCCAAATGTAATGTAATGTAATGCATCCAATAGAATTTTTCAAATTTCAGAATTGTTTTATGGTAATATTTTTATGTTATACGCCTATTTATAGTTTGTATTAACTGGAAATGTTGTTTAAAACATGTGCCCACATTCACATCTTTAGTGTTGTCAGTCTGTAAGACTGTTTGTGCCAGTTCTTGTGCTAATGCCCGCTCTGAACGACTAGCGGAACAGTGGCCCTGTTGAAACAGTGTGCCGGCTGCAGTGATATTGACCTCACGTTCCCTCAGTTTACTGCATAAATCTAAATGGCAATTAGTCCACACTTAAAGTGACCGGCTGAACGCTCCGTCTCTCCTGCTGTTAGAACACAGGTAGAGAAAGAAGCCAGTGTGTCTCTGTCACACACTTTATTTATCTCCAGAGCTCATCGCTCAATGCGTCCATTTGGGCTGGCACCTCTGGCCACCATTAGTCACGTCTGAGCTCGGCGAACGGCAGATTTATTCAAAAGGAAGTGCCTCATCTGTCAAAAAGCCTCAAAGGACAGTCCACGCCTCCCTAAAGGCAATCGGAGCGGCCTTAGATCAGCCGGCTGAAATTGAACGAACACGGGCTGCGTTCACATAATAATAAACCTTATCGCTCAATTCCGATCTTTCGCTCAGATCCGATGTTTCTGCTTTGGTGATTCACTATAAAGTGGCAAAATGACCCAGATGTGTCAGTAGTGTAAATAGATCTTTGTCCTGAGAGGAAAATGGAATATTGTGTTGTGGGCATGCGTTACAAACTAGAAAAAACAACAATAAGAAGGTTTATGGCTTTGGCTATTAAGAGAACAAGCTGTAGCGTTTCATTTTAGACTTTGGAGCTTAAACTTAAAAAAAAAACATGTTTTATTATTGAAAAGTAACTACCCAAACAATTATTTTTAATTAAATTGCCCAGAAAATTGGATACTCTAAATTGATCTGGTGTGTACGAGTATAAGTGTGTGGTATGTATGTAAGTTTGTATGTGTGTAAGTGTGTGTTTAAAAGTGTATGTATGATTGTGCCCAGGACACTTGGAGATGCCCAAAAAAAGGACACTTGGAGATGCCCAAAAAAAGCGCACTAGGAGATGCCCAAAAAAAGGACACTTGGAGATTCCAAAAAGGACACTTGGAGATTCCCAAAAGGACACTTGGAGATGCCCAAAAAAAGGACACTTGGAGATGCCCAAAAAAAGGACACTTGGAGATGCCCAAAGTAACATCTGGAGATGCCCAAAAAAGGACACTTGGAGATGCCCAAAAAAAGGACACTTGGAGATGCCCAAAAAAAGGACACTTGGAGATGCCCAAAAAAAGGACACTTGGAGATGCCCAAAGTAACATCTGGAGATGCCCAAAAAAGGACACTTGGAGATGCCCAAAAAAAGGACACTTGGAGATGCCCAAAAAAAGGACACTTGGAGATGCCCAAAAAAAGGACACTTGGAGATGCCCAAAGTAACATCTGGAGATGCCCAAAAAAGGACACTTGGAGATGCCCAAAAAAAGGACACTTGGAGATGCCCAAAGTAACATCTGGAGATGCCCAAAAAAGGACACTTGGAGATGCCCAAAAAAAGGACACTTGGAGATGCCCAAAAAAAAGGACACTTGGAGATGCCCAAAAAAAGGACACTTGGAGATGCCCAAAGTAACATCTGGAGATGCCCAAAAAATGACACTTGGCGATGCCCAAATGGACACTTTAAGGTGCCAAAAGGTCACCTGGGAATGCCAAAAGTACACTTGGAGATGCCCAAAAAAAGGACACTTGGAGATGCCCAAAAAAAGGACACTTGGAGATGCCCAAAAAAAGGACACTTGGAGATGCCCAAAAGGACACTTGGAGATGCCCAAAAAAAGGACACTTGGTGATGCCCAAAAAGACACTTGGAGATGCCCAAAAGGACATTAGGAGATGCCCGAAAGAACTTTTGGAGATTCCCAAAAGGACACTTGGAGATGCCCAAAAAAAGGACACTTGGAGATGCGCAAAAGGACACTTGGTGATGCCCAAAAAAAGGGACAGTTGGAGATGCCCAAAAGGACACTTGGAGATGCCCAAATGGACACTTGGAGATGCACGAAATGACACTTGGATTGGTACTCTGTCCTGGGTAAATCCTGTAGTGCCTGATGCAGTCCTCCAGGTGGACGGTTGTTTCCGGTTGAGAGTACGCTGTGCGCTACTGGCTGCCGCTTCTCACCGGTGTGTGGAAGAGTGTTGATGTGGAATGTGCTTGTGTGTAAAAACGTGTAAATTGTAAAGCGTCCTTGGGCTTCTAGAAAGGCGCTATATAAGTTGAACTTCATTCATTCATTCATTCATTCATTAATTCATTCATTCATTATATTTAGCCAAACTAGGACCCATGTTGGCTCCACATATGGATGTCATTGACTAGACCGATAAGGGGTTAATCATTTGGGAAATCCAACCAGACCTCTGAAACGACACATGTTCAAACAAACCCACTCAGAGCCCACACCCACCTGGAACTCCTAGCCCATGCTCCACATGAGAATACTGGCTGGGCATTGGTAGAAATTGGTATGTTTTGTTGGTGAATGAGTGTAATGGAGGCTGCCTCTTCAGATGAGTCGATAGATGAACACTATATTAGAATTCCATAATTGCATGGTCTTGCTGAAAATTGCATTCATGTTCCTGCAAAAAGTGTTATTTATATTGAGGCAGCATATGTTGATCTCATAACAAGGGTCTTACTCTAGATGGCAGCCAACTGCTAACAGCCTACTCCTAACTGGAAACAACTATGCAGCTGAATGTACTGGACACTAAGTTACAGTCCAACACAAATAGGGACTTGAACCCAGGATCTCACCACTGAGAGGCAACATTTGAATTGACCAAGGAACTCCTAAATAAACCTAAATAAATTTGAGTTCAAATCACAGTGTTACCAGTATGTAATGTACTGTATGTGTCGGATCTAAAATCACACATCGATATGAAAGAGTGTGTAACGTGAACAGAGCTTCAGCAGTGGCCCTGATGAACTGTCAGTCTGGGACCCAGCTGAAGTGTGTGAGTGGCTTTTGCTGGGGGCCGGCCTGTCTGTGGCAGAGTCAGACAGTTTGTCAGTGCTGCATTAGAGCTTAATTGGACGAGATTGAGCTTGGTTACAGGGAGCCGACACTTCATTAGAGGATGGCGGTTTGCTCGCACTGCTGGGTGCCTCAGCCTCATAAAGAGCCGGGAGGAAAGCAAAAGATACTATACAATAGCTCACATGCAGGTTCCTGTCGTGGTGCTTAAACTGCACAGAGCACAATATTGTATGTCAGGATAAGGCGTGATGGCCAACACTGGTGAATACTGATGTTAAAACTGTAAGAAGTAAGAATTATTTACTTTTAAGAGCCCATATCTTGTAAAACTGAATTTATTGCATTTTATAATAAAAAGGTTTTTATAAACTAAGCAACAATGCTTCAGCAATAACTGATACATTTACTTTACTGTAAAAAAAAACAGAAGGCTTATGTTAACCATGTTTATAAGTAGCATCATCTTTTCTGTTTTTAGAGACATCTGGTATGAACCATCACTCAACCATCACATCAATTAATTTGCAGTGTCAAATTAAAAAATACATAATTACACCAATAAAAATGCTCCAATACGACATGGAATGAAATATTTACCAACACCATCAATTACAAATTTAAAAAGCTTTTTCCTTCTCCTGCAAAGCTACTACACAAGGTTTTTGACTGACAGTAAGGGCAAAATGTAAATATTCCTAAATTAATTCAATTTTTATTTTTTTTAAATATTTCAGATCCTAAAAAGAACACTGTGAGCTCCAGACCAAAGACAAACAGGAAGTTTAAGACTCTGTTATAAACAAAAAGCCTAAAAACACAAACTATTTCATGGTATAGAGAGATTTCTGCAAAAGGAAAAGGAAACTAAAATTTTAGAGCAACTTATACTAAAAGACAATGTTAAAAAAAACACATGCTAAACACAACAATACAAAGGTCTTGTCTGCTTGTCTGCAGCCATGACCTGTCCCTAGTCCCTAGATCAGGGGTCACTAATAGGCGGACCTAATAGGTAGTAGTAGTGGGTGTTCATTTAAAGCGGCGGCGCGTTTATTGTCTGTATGGTTTAGGTGCTTTACAGCGCAGTAAACTTACAGACCAATCACGTGTGCTGTGAGATCACTAAACTCTCTCCTCTGCCAATCAGATCTGTGCAGATGTGAGAGCGCGGAGCCACACAGGCGAAGCAGGCGGTGAGAAGTGGGAGAATAAAGCGAGAAAAGCTAATACAGATGGTGCGCACCAGAAAAAAAAAAAAAAACATTAAAATACTACAGTTATAAAACATATTAACAGTAATGTAACCGAGTGGTGTTACTTGGAGGAATTAAAGAGAAACAACCGAGACAAGAGTGCAAAAAATTCCACTTTACTCCACCTGATCAGAACTCCTAAGCAAGAAAAAAAAAACCTCCCTCTCTACTCCCAAAACAACCCTACCTCAAAACTACGGCAACCCCCAGGGGACAGAAAGCACTGGCAACTTTCCCCATCAGTTTTACCCACAACATAATAAAGTATGATACAGTAATAATATTAAATAAAATAAAACTACTGTTTTAAAAAAAAAAAAGCTAATATTTTGGCCAAGTTCAGCAAACATTTCTCCATATATTGTACGATTTATGATTCATGTAATTATTATTATGACAGGCAGGCCTAAATCTAATATAAATAAAATCAAATAGAATAAATATAGCATTTTGAGCATACAGATTCACATTATTAGACTCGATATGTTAAATTATAGAGGGTGTTTCCATTTATTTTATGATGGGTTGATAATATAGTATAATAGTTATTGTGACAGGCCTATTTAAAACAATACTTATTGTTTAAATATAATAGTATGTGTAATTTGTTTTGTCTTTCAGTTGTTGATAAAACACTGACAGAACTACTATAGGCTTCTTCAGTAAACAGAATAAAACACTGAATTATAACACTAGTTAACATTGGCAATGGTCCGGACCTTACCCTAATAAAATTTTCTCCAACTGGATCAAACTGAATTCTTTAAGACATATTCACAGAAAGAAAGAAACAAATGAAATACCATGTTAAACACTTTAACTCTAGATATTAGGGTTGTACACAATTCGGGACTGAATTGAGAATGAGCCCTACATTTCAATATTACTGTATGGAGCACAACTTAACATTAAAAATGTAAAAAACTCTATAAAACAGATGATTAAAATTGTAACAACTTTCAAATTGTGGAAAATTACAGCACTTTATAGCCCAGAATACCTTGCTTTATCCAAGTCTTCACAAAGGCCATTTGAGGAATACTCTTTAAAGTTTTTTAAGAATGTGTTGCAGACCCGAAATGCACAAACAGAGGTGTATTAATAAATGAAATATCTGTACAAGTTTTTAATTTTGGTACTGATTTGTTACTTGGTACTACAGTAACTGTTCTTATGACCTGTTTTACTTACTGGCGATTGATCCTTAACCCCTACATGGATATCAGTTTCTGTTTCACTCTTTCAGCTCTTTAATCCCTGAATGCAGACATGAGTACAGCAGCGCTTAACACTGTATATAAAAGGTATTTCTTATTCTCCAGCTCGTTCAGGCTCCTCCATTACCCAGCAGCCTTTGCAGCGTCACGTTCCTCTCTCCATCTAACAGCTCCAGCCCCTCGGAGCGCTCCACAGACTGGAGATAATTACTACAGCACGTCCTCTGAGTTTTAACTCCTTAATGATGATAGGTGGTTGGCGGCGAGAGCGTATTAAGCCGAAATTCTTATTTAGGGCGCAAGATAAGCTTGTTATGCCTCTGTTACGTTATTTTTTTTTTTTCCTATTTTTTTCTACGTGCTGAAATTAAAAAGGTGCCGAGAACAAGGTCATCTAAAAATAACACCCACAGCGACAAAGAAACACATTAAGGCTGCGAGCGGTAAAACGGAAAGCGGGAATAAATGTGCAGGCACGCTAACGTAGAGCAAAATGTACATTAGACACACATTACGCAAATAGGCGCGAATGCGTGGAAATGCGTGGAATGCGTCTACAAAAAAAAAAAAAAAAACACCTGAACCCACCACTCTACCAACTCCAGACACGTCCCCGCTGCGCACATTAAATACACATACTGTACACGTCCATACACTCCTTAACACAGACGCAAACACACGCCAGAGCAAAACCTGATAAACGCTAATCAGACATCAAACATCAAACATCACAGCCGTACAGATACGAGGAAAGAAGAAAGATGACTGACAGCGTTCAGCTTGGCGCACATATTCCATCACAGGACTGCGATTTATTTATGAAGGCTGTGCGCCTGTGAGGCATGTGGGGGTTGTAGTTCAGTAGTTATGAGCAGGGATAAGGTTTACTTTAGGGAGATCTAAAGGTGAAATGAGATGGTCAAAAATTGGACAGTTTACAGGCAATGAAGGTTACTTCAGCTTTGGAGGAGAAGCATAGGGGGACCACCTTCAGTTTTCCTGGGAATGCTATGAGGAAATGGAGCGGACAAAGCTATTTTAATTTTTTTTTTAATGAGATGTCTTCACCTTCTTTACCAAATAAAATTTAAAAAATGCATTTCTATTTCTATTTTTATGAAAGATTTAATTTTATGAAGTACCGTACATCCGGCAGTTGTTCTTTTTATTGTAAAAATTGTCAATTTCACTATGAATAAATAGGTATCACTTTAAAATAAGACTACCTTTATAAAGGGTTTATAAATGATTTACAGTTTACAGTTTATTAATGGTTACTAATTAGGTTGTAAATGCCTTAAAAATCATTAATAATCAGTTATAACACATAATTAGAAATGGCAACAATAAAGATGCTATGGGTTCACTATTTGACAAACAACAGGTCATTGTTGCCCTTTCTACATATGTGTTATAACTGATTATTAATGATTTTTAATAATAATAATATTATTAATTAATAAACTAATTGTAAACCATTTATAAACCCTTTATAACGGTAGTCTTATTTTAAAGCGGTACCAATAAATCAATAGAAATGCTCTAAAATGACCTGAAATAAAAGCTTTTAACAATGACTTTTATTCAAACATATGTAAAGCTGCCTCTTTGTAGATGCAAAGTCTTCGCATGACATTGACCATATGTTTCACATAATAAAAATTTGGAATTTGCAAAATACATGGATCAGAAATATATGTTTGATTAGTAATGACCACATATATGATCAGTAAACGATTTTTTTTACAAGAATTATTGTACTATTGTACTACATTTGAGTTAAGTTGTATGCATGCATAATAAATGTATACTACATATACTACATGCATGTCCTGCAAAATCCTTGTATCTCATTTTTTTTTTCAAATTCTCATTTACATTGTGTCAATTTTACAAAATAGAGGAACAGAAATGCTCCAAAAAAAACTTATAATAAAAAATAACATATTTTTACTTGACGGGTTTTTTCCTGTTGTTCCTCCTAAAAAAACTTTATAATAAAAGATACATAAAAAATACATAAATTAAAAGTTAATAAGCTTTTTCCTTCTTCTGCAAAGCTACTATACAAGGTGTTTGATTGACAGTAAGAGCAAAATGTAAATATTCCTTAATTAATTATATATATTTTTTTTGGTGAAAATTTAGAACAATTGCTAAATAGATTGGTCTAAACTTCATATTTCTATTTACTCTGTAGCCTCTATTTGATGTGTGTGTGTGATATATTGATATATTTTGAATATTTTGAGGGATGAGTTGTAAACACATTTCTCATTCTTTTTGTCAGGTTTTTTATTTTCTAAAACTAATGAAAAATATTTTCCTGTATTTTAACATATTTGGAAATGAAATAAAGAAAAAAAAAAGGCCAAATATTGTCGATAAAACTCTATTTTTTGAAGTGTTGAATCCGGGAACTGTTTAGAAACCTTGATTCAGAATGACGTTCTTTGTGCTGCTCTGTTTCTGAAGGTCAGTTTATTCACAAGGTGTTTCTACAGGTGAACTGAGAACTCACTGCTGTTATTTGCTGCTACACAGCGCCTTTCATAATAAACTCAAGGCCACTTTCTACTAAATTCAGAACATTTCATTTCTCAGTCAGAGAAAAAAAAAAAAAACAATCCCTGTGAGAGATAAGTCAACTGAGGTAGAAAGAAGGAGAAAAAAAGAGTCCGAATTTAGTAGATTCCATCTGTCGAAAGGTAAGTCATAAAACATAAAAAAAATGACTGAATTAGGCTACTGTTGATATTCTGTGGATAGTAGAAATATTCCTCATGCCTTAATAACTTATTCCCTGTGATCTCTGCCGTGCTTCTGTCAAATTGAGACATTTTAAACCCTTTAATGTCCAAATTTATATACAGGAAGCATCCGGCATCCATTTCACCAATAATACAAAAGCCAAAACTATTAGGCAGCTAATAGGGCACTGGGGCAAATTTAAAACGATTATTTTGGACCATTCAGAATTGAGCTGCATAAATCTGGACAAATAATGAATTTTCGCCTGGAGAAAAGCTTGAGGCTGCACTGGACATATAATATACAGTATATACTGATGCAGCCTCACAATAACTTCCTCTGCCTCCTAAATAAAGCTTCTTATTAAATCCAGCTCCATTCTGAATCACTTGAAAGCTTCTTCTTCTTTGAGCTACATTCCATAAGCCTGGGATTATTTGATAAATTTATTATCAAGACAGAATATCAGAAACAATTTATTGCGTTTTGTTGCATATAATACATAAGAGTTGATCACTGTGGTTGCCAAAATGGTTTTTCTAGCAAATATTGAGCTACACCAGTTCTACTAGAGGAGATTAGATCAGTTACCATAAGAGTCGTGCAGTTTACTTAGCATGGAGTCCTCACAGCAAATCAAAATGAGGCACCTAGACTCACTTGTGAGCAATGAGAAGTTTCACGGTCTGGAGATCTAAAGGAGCAAAATCTGGTCCAATCACAAGAGGTGGTCTCAACTGAGCTGGATTAACTGAATCATGATCTGGTTTGTTTGCAGTGTAAAACCATGAGCATGTGTGTCACGCAGCGGTATGTTTACAACAGATCACCCTGGTGATTCCTTTATCTACTGTAACTGTAGATTAACGCTTATTTAGACATAGCATTTCTGATCATTTTTGACACCCGGGAAGGCAAGTACACTGAAAAAAATAATGAGAAAATTTGCAACTTTCTGCATTTGCTTTTTTTAAGTAAATTTAATTTTTAGATACATTTAAGTAACTTCAACTCGGTTTTAAGACTTAAATGTTACATAGAGTAAATAAGTGAACTGAACTTAAGTCAATCCTTTCTTTTAGTAATCTTTACTTAATTTCTGCATACAATATTACCTAATTACAATTACTGTATAATGTATACAACTATTAAAACATAATATTACATTATAAGTTCTGAAATTTAAATATTCTTAAAACACACATATTACACTGTCTCAACACATGGATGGCATGTAATACATTTGTGTTACAGCCATGTGTTGAGACAGTGAGACTTGGTCTGTTTACAAAATAAATCTGTGGGATTATGTAAATATTTGAATGTGTGTTTTAACTAAAAATATTTAAATTTCAGGAATTGTATCCAGAACAGATCAGATTTTTTATTTTTTTTTAAATGACCTTGAGTGGCCTCAAACAGCCAGGGAAAGCTAACCTGTGTTTACTCATATCTGGTCTTATCTTACAGAAAGCATTCACATACTGTTCTGCTAACGAGTTGTTGGCATGCTCATCTGGGGAAAATTGTTCGTTTCCACTGATAGATCTTAGGGAGTTGGGTGCTTTCTTTATTGTATGTGTATGTTGGCCTACTGCCACTGTCCAATCTATCATCTTTTTTTGTCAATTAGTCTGAACATGTCCTTTGGCTCGCTCCCCTCTGGGCCTAAATTCTTCTCACAAAGACACCCATATGCTAACAGGAGTTCACTCAAAGGACAAACACAAACCTTATGCTTCTTATGCTGTTTCAGAGTTAGACTGTGTTAACATACAATTTTATGTATATATACAGGCTTTTCATTTGGTCCCCACAGAATGTCCCATCGGAAATGGAAAGTGCCACAATTAAGCCTGGCTTGAAATCTGATATTTAATACCGCCTTAATATGGCGAGAATGCTGGCCAGCTTTCATTCAATCACAGTCACAAGATGACACCTCACAACTTATACAGGTGCTGGTGTTCCCAATCTGTCCCCTGAGGTACAACTTCACAGTTAAACTACTACTTGATCTGTCTTCATGTTTTTGATGTAATGTTGTATTTAAAAGCATTTCTGTCGGTCCATTCAATCATCACTTAATATTAAAGACAGCTGCTGTTCCTAAATGATTAAAGAAAAAAAAAATCAGTGAAACTGAATAATTGGACAGTGTCTCCTGGTGTCTTCTGCATGAATTCAAAGCAGGGATGTACAATGTGTTCCGTTATCTCCTCATGCACAGACAATCATGTGCATGAAATTTCATGAGAACTGCTTCCACTGTTCTGTGACCAAGAGCAATGCTATTAACTGACAGGATAAAGCACGGCTTGGCTGTAAAAACTTGCCCATGTTGCACAAATTCGTAGCGGGTAGAAATCCCTCTCCGCACTGGTGTCTCAAACCAATTTAAAGAAGCAAACAGATTTGGGAATGCTCTTGGCGCACGAGCTTCATTGGATTTCCCTTGCTGCCGATTACGTTTGGCTTCCGCGGCTCATCATAATTAGATGAAACTGAATAAACTTTCAATTTCAATTTACCCATTTTTACTTTTTTAATCAAGTTACGCTAATTCGACAAGCAGACGCCACTTAAACCGACGGGCTGGAATTGGTCAACATTCTGCACTGGATTTGCTCATGTTCTGTTTCTTTTTAAATCTTTTTCTTTTTTATTTGCTTAGGTTTAGCTAACGGCTCATGCGCTTTCAGAAAACAAGATTTATAAACTACAATTTAGAAGTTAATTTTCTAGTTATTCAAGTCTTAGCAAATCAGATAAATTCAGAAAAAGAAAGATAAGGACTGAATTTTTTTTTTTAATTATGACATACTTGTACTTAATGTTTATCACAGTGATTAGCGTGTTATTCACCTGTAAAACACTACTGAAAAAGAGCTCGTCAAACTAAAGTTGGTGAAGCTGGGTGACCATCTTAGTGGTTCTCTTGTAAAGTTGTGGTTTTGTTGGTATATTGCAGGGGTGTCCAAACTACGCCCCGCGGGCCATTTGCGGCCCGTTTCCTTTTTTGGAGCGGCCCGCTAGGTATTTTAGAAATAGAATGAAAGTTGGCCCGCTGTTAAGCAGGTTTTTATAATGTGAGATTCAAAGTTTGAATGCTAGGTGTCAGAAACGGGCCACAGAGTCTAAAAGCGGCGGGATTGAAGTTGTAGCACAGAAAAATGGGCCAAAGAGTCTAATTACAATTACTGTATAATGTATACAACTATTAAAGCATAATATTACATTATAAGTTCTGAAATTTAAATATTCTTAAAACACACATATTACACTGTCTCAACACATGGATGGCATGTAATACATTTGTGTTACAGCCATGTGTTGAGACAGTGAGACTTGGTCTGTTTACAAAATAAATCTGTGGGATTATGTAAATATTTGAATGTGTGTTTTAACTAAAAATATTTAAATTTCAGGAATTGTATCCAGACCAGATCAGATTTTTTATTTTTTTTTAAATGACCTTGAGTGGCCTCAAACAGCCAGGGAAAGCTAACCTGTGTTTACTCATATCTGGTCTTATCTTACAGAAAGCATTCACATACTGTTCTGCTAACGAGTTGTTGGCTCGCTCATCTGGGGAAAATTGTTCGTTTCCACTGATAGATCTTAGGGAGTTGGGTGCTTTCTTTATTGTATGTGTATGTTGGCCTACTGCCACTGTCCAATCTATCATCTTTTTTTGTCAATTAGTCTGAACATGTCCTTTGGCTCGCTCCCCTCTGGGCCTAAATTCTTCTCACAAAGACACCCATATGCTAACAGGAGTTCACTCAAAGGACAAACACAAACCTTATGCTTCTTATGCTGTTGTGTCCAAACTACGCCCCGCTCCTTTTTTGGAGCGGCCCGCGAGGTATTTTAGAAATAGAATGAAAGTTGGCCCGCTGTTAAGCAGGTTTTTATAATGTGAGATTCAAAGTTTGAACGCTAGGTGTCAGAAACGGGCCACAGAGTCTAAAAGCGGCGGGATTGAAGTTGTAGCACAGAAAAATGGGCCAAAGAGTCTAATTACAATTACTGTATAATGTATACAACTATTAAAGCATAATATTACATTATAAGTTCTGAAATTTAAATATTCTTAAAACACACATATTACACTGTCTCAACACATGGATGGCATGTAATACATTTGTGTTACAGCCATGTGTTGAGACAGTGAGACTTGGTCTGTTTACAAAATAAATCTGTGGGATTATGTAAATATTTGAATGTGTGTTTTAACTAAAAATATTTAAATTTCAGGAATTGTATCCAGAACAGATCAGATTTTTTATTTTTTTTTAAATGACCTTGAGTGGCCTCAAACAGCCAGGGAAAGCTAACCTGTGTTTACTCATATCTGGTCTTATCTTACAGAAAGCATTCACATACTGTTCTGCTAACGAGTTGTTGGCATGCTCATCTGGGGAAAATTGTTCGTTTCCACTGATAGATCTTAGGGAGTTGGGTGCTTTCTTTATTGTATGTGTATGTTGGCCTACTGCCACTGTCCAATCTATCATCTTTTTTTGTCAATTAGTCTGAACATGTCCTTTGGCTCGCTCCCCTCTGGGCCTAAATTCTTCTCACAAAGACACCCATATGCTAACAGGAGTTCACTCAAAGGACAAACACAAACCTTATGCTTCTTATGCTGTTGTGTCCAAACTACGCCCCGCTCCTTTTTTGGAGCGGCCCGCGAGGTATTTTAGAAATAGAATGAAAGTTGGCCCGCTGTTAAGCAGGTTTTTATAATGTGAGATTCAAAGTTTGAACGCTAGGTGTCAGAAACGGGCCACAGAGTCTAAAAGCGGCGGGATTGAAGTTGTAGCACAGAAAAATGGGCCAAAGAGTCTAAAAGCGGAGAGAGTGCGCAGTTATAGCGCAGAAAAGCGGGCCAAAGAGTCTAAAAGCGGAGAGAGTGCGCAGTTATAGCGCAGAAAAACGCGCCAAAGAGTCTAAAAGCGGAGAGAATGCTCAGTTGTAGCGCAGAAAAATGGGCCAAAGAGTCTAAAAGCAGAGAGAGTGTTCAGTTGTAGCGCAGAAAAACGGGCCAAAGAGTCTAAAAGCGGAGAGAGTGCTCAGTTGTAGCGCAGAAAAACGGGCCAAAGAGTCTAAAAGCGGAGAGAGTGCTGCCCTGCTGAAATAGTGCACTAGAAAATGTGCATTTAGAAAAGGTAGGACCACTGGTTGAAGGACCTCATTAACATAATGGTGGCCTGTGAGACTGCCTGTACCAAAGACCTAAGAACTTGGGGCCTCCACACTCCACACAATGACAAAAGTAGGTCTTGTTACTGAAGATGACCTGCTGCTGACCTTCTGCTCTTGTATAGGCATCACAACTAAAAGCTTCACATGGTTTCGGAATAAAACTCATCATATATCACTGACTCTATTTAAAATTTGCACCAATACAATACAATTGAGACAAAAAATGCTCATTGCCTGTTTTGCAATAAGACACTATTCCAGCCTGATTTTTATATCATATATCCAAGAAATGATGATTCCATTAGAGAATCTCCATGCAGTTTAAGTTCAGGTTTGGCTCTCTGTGCCCATAAGCATCAGGTTAAGCTCCTATTCCACTGGAATGATGGGCTTGTTTACCTTTAGTTTGCTGGTTTGGTCCGCTTGGCTTCATTATAACTGGGCTCGTCTCTCAGTGGGGGATATTTTTGTTCAATTATTAAACTCCCTACAGTAACACAGCTTTGAAATGTTGCCAATTAAAAGTCAGCCCTCCGACTGCTGTTCTCACGCCCCTTTCTCAGCTAGTTTATGTGACACTCGGGGTCTGGGTGGCTGTGGGGATTCTCACGTCGACGCGGCTAGAAAAAAGAACGTGTAATGATGTGAAAGTTAAAGTGACACTGCTGGGACGGAGTGCAGATCATCAGTGAAAGAGTGTTGGGGCTGAGTTTCCTGACCTATTGGGACTGTTTCTATTTGGCTCTTTTATCAGTGGCTGCGATATGATATCAACAATTTAACCTGCAGTAGAAGCATGTGTTTAATGTTAAGTTAAATAGCTGTTCTATGTCTTCAATATATATATATATATATATATATATATATATATGTTGGGCGTGGTGGCTTAATGATGCACGGATCCACTGACTGGCTCCACATGTGAATCACCTTTGGCCTGCGAGATCTCGTGTCTTTATAATTCTGTCTGTAGCATTTAATTAGCAAGATTAATTTCACAAGCAAGCTAATGTTCTATCTACGTGAAATCAGTGCAGGCGAATCAACCCATTATGACATTTTTCTATATTAAACCTACCCTTAGCAAGCCATGTATAACTGCAGGTTCACATAACTTCTCAAAGAAAAAAAAAAAAAAGAAAATACTTTTGAAAAAAACAGTATTGCTAATACTATCCTCCCTCTCTTTTTCTGACAAAACAACTGGGGACAAGAAAGAAATGAAACTATGAAGGCAGACTATGGAGGCCCAAGAGGCTTTCTGCAATACAGGTTCAATCAAGCTGAAAACAAAATAATATTTCTATAAAAAGCATAACAGCAATACTGTAATATATATGTATATATATATATATATATATATATATATATATATATATATATATATATATATATATATATACATATATATTACATTTCAAACGTCTGAAATCACTTTTCGGAGGCTGCTGAATCACCAGTGTCATGAGCTGCATTCAGAAGTCTCAGAAGTCTGCAATCAGCAAAAGTCACAGTAAAGCATCTAACTGTTAAGCATGGTGGTGGTAGCAAGTTAATCGAGCCTACTTCAATACTGGTATGTTGCACTAAGTGGATAAACTAAATCCTACTTTTTAAGACCTGAACACAACTGGGTGTGGCAACAATACAATGAGTTCAGACACATCTTATTCTATATATTTCTATTAAATAGCTAAAGAAAGCTAAAATTATTTCACTGGGATGACCTCAAATAAGTGTGGACTTTTAAAAACATTTAAAAGTAAGGTCAGTCAAATATCAAATTAGACTTCTTTTGTTTTTGAACTAATACAATGCACAGACTGGATAATATACCCTATTATTCTTTAGTATAGCCTCAAATTGTGTATTTCAACAGGACAAGGGACCCTACAGTGACAGCCTGGCTAACTCTGGTATCAAACACACATTGCACACACACTGAGACCACTATATCAGGCAACCCATATGCAATCTCCACTAGAAAAGGTTTTTTTAGCCAAGTTATGTCTGTGCCAAGGAACCAACCAATATAAACAAGCTTGTTGGCAGCTACCAAAACATCTGGCTAAGAAGCAACTTGCTAAGAGACACTGAACCCAGTATTAGGAGTGATGTGTGTACGAATTTTTACTGCTATTTGTGATCAGTAAGCACGGCTCTTTATCCAGTGGCCTACATTTAACAGCATGGCTGTCTGCTTGGCTCCTGATCAAGCGGAACACGGCAATGCCCCCTCCAAGCTTTAGCGTATTCACCCCGGAGCCAGCCAATGCTCCGGTCCACACAATGTCCTGCTCCATCAATTTGGCACAAGAGCGGCACAAGAGCGGCCCAGCGCTCATCGCATGGGAGCGATTGGATGCTTTCCGCTCCGCCAGCAAACATTCCTTCCCTTTTTGTTCAAAAACATGCAATCAGTAAGAGCCTGCGAGTGCAAGGCAATCAAAATGCCAATGGCTGCGGCTCTTGTACGTGTTCCTTGGAGCATGTGCAGAGGAAAAGGCCCTTCAGGCTTCAGGCTTGCTGTTTTTTTTTTCCTTTTCACAGCAGCAACACTTAAGGATGTCACTCCGTCTGTACACTTAACGAGTGCCTTCCCCTCTCACACGACACACAAGAGGGTCCGCAAACTAAAGCTAATGCGACCCGGCCCCCCCAAAACCCTGACAATCATTTGCTGACCTGAATGTGTTCCATCTCCCCCTGAACCACTTCCTCAGCACAAAAACCACTGCAGCCACTCCAGAGCTAAGAGGCCATTGTTGGGAAATTGTATCCTAAATGAAAGCAGCGGACGAGGCCCGGCTGGCACAAAGGCTGGTGCATTGAAATAAACCAGGTCATACAGGTGGATGGTTTTTTTTAAGTGACCTGGTACAAATAAAGAGTGTAGACAGCTCTCACACACGCTGAAACATGCAACATTAATACATTAACATTTACAAAAAAAAAAAAAAAAACATCTTACCAAAAACAAAGATTCTTTATCAGTCCAGTTCTTCCTCAATTATTAAGGAAATGGCCTTTCATGAATCAATCATTCTGCAAAATGACTCATGTGAAGCAATAAAGCGCAAATGACTTGCAAAGGCAAAAAATAATATTTTTTCTTATTTAAGTGTTCCTGTTAACAGAATATAGGAGAAAATCATATTTTCTAATGAGTGAAATACTTTGTTTAATCATTTTTCATTAGTACATGGCTAACTTCACATATCTGTATTGATCAACATGACCTTTACAGCTAAAATATCACCAAATAAACTCTATTTGTTTTTATTAAGCCTCAATTATTTTGTCATTTCTATGCCCCTATGTCCCTGAGAACATGAGCTTTATAAAGTATTTATTCCAAATAAAACTCAAAAAACTTTAGTTCTTGTGGAAAAACAATAATGCTATGTGTGCAGATTTCAGTTGACTTACCAACCCTTAATAACAACTTTTTTTTTTTCCCTTTTTCTTTCTTTAATTGGAGTATACTGAGTACATATCCATCATGAAAACTAGAAAATGTAAGTGAACCTTATGGAAGTCCCTTTATTTCTAGATTCATATTTATTAAATGTGATCTGATTGATCTTTCAATCATTACAACCCCATTTCTAGACTGATAATGTCACTGCTAATGTCTTCTATTATTCTGCAGGCTATAAAATTATATAAAAAACTAACATCTTAAAATATGCTTTGATTAAGGAGATTAGAATAAAAGTTTGGGTTCCGAAGATTTAACAAGTGTAGAACTCCCATTTTAAAACATTTAAACGTACATGAAGTTTCTCTGGATACTTTGAGGAACCATTCATTTATTTATTTATCTATCCAAAAATGCTACTGATGCCAGTTACAAATATCAAAAATGTTCAGAAACATCCAAAAAATCGGAAAAATATATTTGACTGCTCTCAAATACACTCCATTTATCTTCCTTACAAACAATAACCTCACATACATTTCCAGCATGCTCGTTCCTTATATGGGTGGATAAGACATGCCTGAATCAAGGTCTGATTACACGCATTTCAGAATAAAAGTCCACAAGTCAATAATAACATTCCTGCCTAATCCGCCGTGGACATCAACCATCATGAGCAGCGCGGCTGATACGTTTCCTCCATTGATATAAAAAGCACAGAATGGCCAATATCAGCTGCATCATCTCCAAATCCTTGGCATGCATAAGAGGATTAGCTAAAGACACGAATTCTTAAAGCTGTGCCAACTCACTGCTGCGGCGAGCGTAAGCTCCCCGCTCTCATCCTCGTCTTCTTCGCATGTGAGGTGTCTGGAGTGCCGGTTCACAAACGTGTGATGTTGTGAAAGTTAAAGTGACAATGACGAGATACACTTAACGTGATCGGTGAGGAGGTGCGAGTAAGTGGGACTAAGTGTACTGGCCTTAAGGTACCGGCTGTTTCACCTGAGACGAAACATGTGTTGATTAATGTATGTTGCCGTATGTACATCAGTAGTGCCTCAGTGCCTCAGTTATCTACCTTAAAATGAACGCCTTTATGTTGCTGTGACTTTTTTAGAATTAGCTAGTTATTGCTAATCAGAATTACACTTATCTGTGTAACACTATATGGACAATACAAGTGGAATACCTGCTTGATTGACTGTTATGAAGCAGCTTATTCAGCTCTGACTTAGCGGTCTAGTTATCACAATTTAGATCTTTATGCTACTTTTCCTGCTTCAAGAGCTGATTGATCACTCATGTCAGGAGTAGTACAATGGGAAGGTAGCCACATTGTGCCAAGTGAAGCCTAGTTAGTGATAGCTAACATTACCATTAGCAATGGTTACTGACAGCTAACCCTATCCCTAACAGCGTCAAAGTGAAAGACTCAGCCATAAATTATTCTGCATCATTGCGAAGAGGCAACCTGACAACTCAGGCAAACAACCTGACGCCATAAACAAACACTCATTAGCACAGCGGGAGAAAAAGTAAGGGAAAAAAAGAAAGAACAGAGCCAGCAGCAAAGTAAGAAAGTAAACGAAAGAACCTTACCTGCTGTGGCTCTCTGGGCGTGGTCTGCTTGACCTTGCGGCTGGCTGCTGTGGTGGTGGTGGTGGTCTCTATAATAGAGGTAGAGGTGTCGGAGCGGTTGGCCGTGGCGCTGGACTGCGGCGTAATCGAGGAGGAGGAAGGCGCCTCGCCCACCAGACGGACACTGCCCTCTATGCGGATGTTGGGATCGCCCTCCACGGCCATGTTGAACACCTTCAGGCCGTTGTAGTACAGGCCAGACATCTGGCCCTGGAAGGAGCGGCTGCGGTCCCGGTCCCATCCCCCGATCTGGATGGTGGTCTGGCTGTTAAAAATGGTAAGCTGGCGACCTGCGGGAGGAGAAACAAGGGCGACAAATGTACGGCGACGCCCAAGTACCAGGCCGGCAAGATCTTAACACAAGAACAAGGGGGTGTGCGGGGGAAGAGGGTAAGAATGATGAGGAATAATCGCGCCTGGAGAGAAAGACGGATTATTTGGCCGCTGGGTAATGAGCACAATAAATTACCCGTTGCCGGTGGGAGTGGCTGGTAATTTATCGTTGTTATAATGATGGGGGGTGTGGGTGGGGTGGGAGTGCCTGTGAAATGAAGATATAATGATAAAGAAAAGGACGCAGCCACGCACTCAAAACTTGTCGATGTTAACATCGACAACGTGTTGCTAAAAGGCCACGTTCTATTCATAACTTCCAGTGGTCATGACTTCATAACGTTCAGTAACGGACGCATCACGGAAGACTTCTTGACTATCACTGGCATTCCTGGAAATGATCCGTTTGCACTAAGCTTGAGTCATTCCTCTGAATTAATGAAGGCGCTGTGAGAGCGCTCCTCTCCATATGAACCCTCCATATGTGGTTAAAGAGACTTTTGTCTCCTAATGTCATCTGCGCTTTGAAGAAACGCCTCGGTGACAGATGTTTCCTCTTTGTCAAGCAATTAACTTCTGACGACTTGAGTTTCTTTAAAAAGTCCTTAGTGTCGTGTTTAAGTTCTATGTGGGAGGGATTTAGAAAGAAATCAATGACAAATGGCAGACAGATTTTAGTTTTCATAACTTATACACAAGTTCCTCTGCAATTTGGCTGGGCGAGTTACCCAACACAACCTCCAGGACCTCTTTTAAGACACTAGAAGGAATTGCAAGGCGACGACACAGGCTTGCCTGCTATCTAAAGCATCTAAAGTCAGCCAGTGTCACTTTTTGAGCTGCCACTGGAATCATTAGGCACTCAATCATTAGGATCACCAATGGATCAATCAATGGATCACCAGCTCTATTTCACCAGCCAACAGGTGCCTGTTTGTACTGGACACAATGGGAAAAGTGAGGGGAGCATCATTTGACACACCCAGAGAGAGCACGGCCAATAGAGCTCCCCGCCTTGTTATTCGTGTAGCGAGTGTAGCGACTTTCTGAAGATATACTGTATGTTAGCCAAAGTTTTTCGTAACTTCAAAGCCTTTTAGTAAGTTAAAGGTGATACGTAAGTGTCGTATGAATGGATGGATATATTTTAGCTTTGTCAGCACTGTAGAATTTTTTTACGATGCTGTAAAATCTGCCAATCTTCCTGAAGTTGTCATTTCAAGCCTTTTAGCAAGTTAAGTGAGTTATGTATGAAAGATTAAAGAATGCAATAAAGAAAGAAAGAGACGAACAGTCCAATAACACTCATTACTCATTCGACAGAAGCCAAAAAAATTAAACCAGAACTGAAAAAAGGAAGGAACGATGGCACATTTCCAATGTGGGACATTTCATTTTAAATGTTTCTTCCCAAAACATGGAACACAAGCATGCACTCAGACAAAACTTTCAACTTTGGTTGACTTTCTTTAACCTTGTTTATATGTTTTATATACTTTAATCCTACATACATTTAAAATGTCTGTTAAAGGGACTTTAATATTCTCATGCCAATTAAATAATACGCTTTCTGTCTAGTTATCAGTTTAAAAAAGCACATACGTCTACACGTATGTACATAACAAGCAGGTAAGCTGAGCAACTACAACAAATGCTCTTAAGCACTTTACTTTAGGCTTCGTTTATCATTTAACATTTAATATTTATGCGCTTATAGCAAATAAATTTTGCTATAATTTTTTTATGTTTAAAACTACTTAAAATTGCTGGTTTTATTGATTTTTAGCTTAATTTTTTGTTATCTTTACAGTCCCTTTAACCTGTGGTTAACACACACAAAAAAAACTTAAATACAATTAAATACAGTCCAAATACATTATTTACATTAAAATACTTTATGTGCAAATATATATATGTATGTATATATATATAAATATATAAATATATTACAAGCTACATTTAGCTGCTTTTAAATAAATACTTTTTTTTTTATTTAATTTTATTTAATACACATTTAATTTATAGGTTTATTTATGGCACAAAAATGCTACTTTAAAGCTGAAATTATTGGTTAAGTTTTAATTAATTCAGTGTTTTACCTTTGTCGAGTAGCCATTCGTCAACTACTCGACCAAGTCGATATGGGATTCGCTGCCTAGCGATCGCCAGTCGTTCGTTATCAATGTTTCCTTTAAAGTTTAAAGAGACATTTCATTGGTTAAAAGTCTGGAAGGTGAAGAGATAATTAAGAGTTAGGACTAGACTGTACAAGTGAACAGATAGTTTGATCTGTTTTAATCTTGTTTAGGACAGTTTAGGAAGGTTTAAAAAACAATTACACTACAACATTACACCGAAACAACTTTAACTTGATATTAAACCAGTTAAATTTATAGATATCTATGTCTTAAAACACTACATTACGCTACATTACGTGAACATTACGTTGCAGGGTGGATTTGTATCGAAGATACTTTAAAAAACAGAGTTACGTTAAAAAACCAACATTTCTACAGAACCCATTTCTATCAAAATTCCCAATGAGACAACTTTAGATTTACATATAAAGTTTACTTTTTCTTTTTTTTTTTTTTTACTGACAACTTTTATCTAGTTACACATTACTCCAGGGAAAAATACCTCGCACCTAATTATTATAATCAGTTTGGAGGCAGACAAGTACCTGAAACATAACCCATATTTACATTTCCATCCACCTTTTAAAACATGGAGACTAATTATCAAACTAATTATGCAAGCAATAAAAAAATGAAACACTGATTACAATATTTAAAAGGTCAAGAGACAGAGCATGAAATACAGTCGTATTGGCACAGGATAAGTAAACAAGTGAAATAGAGGTTTTGACAAAAGCCTTTTTTTATAAACCATTTTTATAAGTGGAAAACTGTTAAGCGAAGCGACAGAGGAAAAGACTTATATGGACCTCTGCTGGATAAAACTGGATTTAATTTAAGAAAAACAAATAATTTAATGCAGAGATAAGGAAACAATACGAGATTTTTATAGAAATAACCTGTTCAACACAGTGAAAGAGGGAATGACTAAAATAGTGGACCACTATTTTACATAAGCAAAAAAATAAATAAAACAGTAAAAATACAGAAAAATCACATATTAGCACATTAAACCATTTTACAGAAATAACCTGTTATACAAAGCAACAGAGAAAAAGGTATTATAGACCACTGGTTATTTCTCTTGGTCTTAAAGTGATGAAGAGTTTAAAAGAGTAAGGATTAAGATTGATGCTGGGCAGGAAGGAACTTTGATATGTTGGTGTGGAGCACTGATGTTCCGTAAAGAAGAAGAAGAAGAAGAAGAAGAAGAAAAACAGGGGTATTTCAGGTGCTTGTGGTGCTATGGGTGGGTATTTTAAAGGGGTTTTTGGTCTTTCTCCATAGTATTTGCTGATTGAATTCCCGCCGGCTCAATTGTTCCGTTAGATTGAAAATATTCCATCCCATCCTGCTACCGTTAGTTTTGTGAACAGGTGATGCCCGTGTGACGACGGTGGCGGTGGTGCTGGAGAAGCTACGGGGTTAATTTAACTCCGGTCAAGAAGGGGTCAACCTGAAACAAGATAGATCTAAAGCTAAAGAACTCTGGCTGGCCACTTTATTAGAAACACCTACACAGTATCTTGTGCTTTCACTCACTGGCCACTTTATTAGAAACACCTACACAGTATCTTGTGCTTTCACTCACTGGCCACTTTATTAGAAACACCTACACAGCATCTTGTGCTTCCACTCACTGGCCACTTTATTAGAAACACCTACACAGTATCTTGTGCTTTCACTCACTGGCCACTTTATTAGAAACACCTACACAGCATCTTGTGCTTCCACTCACTGGCCACTTTATTAGAAACACCTACACAGTATCTTGTGCTTTC